>NW_026691418.1:3252569-3574604 GCF_020826845.1 Diceros bicornis minor
TTGTGTAATTATCACAGATTCCTATTTCTTTATCCAATATCATAGACTGGAATATTATTCTCTAGATTAAGTCTCTGAAAGAAAATCAGAGACCATATCATGTTCCATTTTACTTTTTCTCCTTCCTCTTTTCAACCAGACATCTTTAAGCATATATATTAAGAATATCTTCACTAATTTTAAGATTATGGATATTCTTCTATATTCTCATCCAACACTGTTATACGCCGGGGTTTTATTTTGAATTTCAGTCCTGTAATCCATTTGGAATGATTTACTTGTGAATAATGTTAGTTGATGGTCCAGTGTTTTATTTTACAAATCGATATCTTTTAGTCTATAAAACAAACACTGCATCACTTTAAAGGTTGATTTGAAGTATATGGAATCTGAATAATTTTTGGAAAACATATCTTTGAAACGTTGTTTTCAGTAACTAGCATAGTATATCTCTCCATTTAATCTGAACTTTTACACGCTTTGTATCTCTTTATAATCTTCCTCATATAACTCATGTGTAGTTCCAATTACTTTAACTACTTATCTTAAATAATTCATTGCTCTTGTGAATGGAATAATTATTTACATGTTTAAACTAATTCTTGCTCATGTAACAGTATTTTTGATTTTTCATATAGGAATCTAGATTCCCTTCACATTACTCCACTTATTTACCAGTGTTAAACTTTATAAGTTATGTCCCACTAAAATAATACATTTTCTCTTCTTCTCTAATATTATTTACCTCTTATTCTTTTGATTCTCATTTTTTCATGACTGTGCTATCCAGTGCCACACTGAATCACAATAGAGTTTGCCAGGAGCATTTTCCTCTTCTTAAGTGTAGCATAAACATCAGATAAATTCCTTGTCAGGGCAGAGCAGGCATCTAAGAGAGAAAAAGTAAAAACGTGAAGGGGAATCATTTCTAGCTGGAAATCAACAGACTTACTTCTCTTGGCTCTTTGGAGCTGGAGATGTTATGCAATGTGGCCAGCTGCGAATCAGAGGATCTCACTGTAGTCACAGGAATTAGTCTCAGTCAAATCTCTCAACCTCTTTAGACCTCATTTTCTTCACCTGTAACATGAAGAGTCGGATGAGTGTTTTTGAGTTCTGAAATCTAGTGACTCCAAGATACACTTCACCCACATGCCCTTGACAAAGACCAGAGAGAATTTTTAGTTGTCTTCTTCTGCATCAACATTATTATCCATATCACCACTTAAATACATATCAAATGTCTACTTTTGCATGACACTGATAAAACAGGTTCCATACCAAATCGCTGTCCATTGGTATAACAAATCTGTAGTTAATTGTTTAGAGGTAAGTATAGAGATGGTCCCTGCTGGAACCAGCAATCAATGGGCTACAAAGTCTTGCTTTATTTTACAGCGAGTCTGTGGAGACATTCCCTAATACACCAGAATTATTTTGTACTTAGAAAGTATGAAATAAATGAGAGCCTTCAATCCATGGTTACGAGCTAATAAGGATATGATTTTTAAAATTTTGCTAATGATGCCATTTGCCTGCTATAAGGCTGTTCTCCGGTAAGTAAAGAGCAGGTGTATTCAAGGCCACTTTCATTCCTTTAATAAATATTTACTCAGCGCCTACCACTTGTTGCAAGATAGCAGTGATCTACCCTAAGAGCATTTATATTCTAGTAGGGTGACATAGACCATAAACAAAAAGATAATCTTGAGGTGATCAATAAAGTTACATACACGTCAAACTTTTTTTTATTCTGGACTATTATTCACCCTTTCCCTTCTTTGAGTGTTTCCCAGAACTCTAAGCATGGACTTGAAAACCCAGAAAGCATAGGTCCCAAGTTTATTCTCACAACACCCCTGTTTCAAAGACATAGTGTTTATCATCTGAGAGTATGTCTCTTTAAGAATAAGTTCCTATGAATCAGCATTATTTCATCACTTTCTTGAGAGGACAGATGATATTATGAAGGGAAAATAAAATATCATAAGGGCTTTTATACTCGAAATGATGTTTCCGCTCTAATTGTGTTATACAATGTGGTGTGATTTGGGAAAAGTCAATTACTCCTTCAGAGACAGTGGTAATAATACCCTGAAAAGCATTCTATAGAGAATAAATGAAACAAAGTATGAGAAACTGCTTTGTAAATTGCAAAGCAATCTATTTAAGCTTATTTTTTCTAATAATATTTTCATTTATCCAATCTTTTTTGACTCTACCAAACCTGCCTAGACTGAGTTTTATCATTTATTCAACAATAATAATGGGTCAAAATGGTTGAATATTAGATATTTCATATGGTTCAACTTAATAGACCATCACAATATTTAATTTGGTTATAATTACAGTTAAATTTTGCATGTTGCCTTACCATGTGCCAGGCATATTCTAGGCAACTGACATGTATTCACTCATTTAATCCTCACAACAATGCTATGGAGACGATACTATTAACCCCTATTGTGTGGTTGAGGAATATTAGAGGTTATATAATTGACCAAGGTCACACAGCTGGTACCCAGGCAGTCCCACCTCCAAAATCCCTTTTGGGATCCATTAGAGATCGTAGCGCTTACATTGTAAAAGGATCACCCTGGTATGTGGTTGGTGAATGGACCAGAGGGGACTAAGCAAGAAAGCACGTGGCTACTGAAATGATCCAGGCAAGCAATTCTGAATACAGGATTTTCTTCCTTTTTAAGGCTGAATAATATTTCATAGTATAGATGCCCCAGATTTTCTTCATCCTTTCACCCACAGATGCACAATTAGGTAGTTTCCATCTCATGGCTATTGTGAATAATATTACAGTGCATTTTGTTAAACGATTTCCTGGCACTTAGTGAATTTGAAAAGAATCTTCTTATACACATTAGTTACTGTAATGAACTACCTTTCTAAATGTCTAAAGTTTAAATGTTTGTCATTCTACAGAAATACCTTGCCTAATCATGATTTGTGTTGTTATCAGTTCATGAATGATCTAAGATTTTTGTACAAAAATTTGTTATAATGTCTTTTTTTGCATGTATTCTGGAAGCTTGCATAATATGGGTATTCCCTGATCCTTGATTTTTAGTAGAGTTTTCTAGTAAGCCTTTAGGATAGGAAGTATCTTTGTAGATGTGAGGCAGAGAGCAGAAAAATAATAAAGTGATTGTTATATTTAATTATATCTAAAGAAAACTGTCATTTTGCTAAATTGTTTTTACACACCCTTTTCTTATTTGTAAGAATGGCACATATCGTTTTATTAATGAAAAGAAAATTCAATAAACAATTTTAACATAAAACAATATCTATTCAGAACTTATATGAAAATTTTAGCAATATGCTGTCACCAATTTCCTCATCTGCAAAATGGTGATAGATAATACCATCTTCTTATGGGTTGCTGTGAAAATACTCAAGAGTAATGTATGTAAAATACTTATCACCATGTCAGTGGGAAAGGGATGCCCCATTTATTTTTCCACCGGGATGATGACAGCTTTTTTTATGCTTGAAGTCTGTAGTTTTCAAAATACGTTCTACTGTTGTAAAGTGAATCCATTTTACAAATTCTTTGTAGACTTAGATGATCCCTTTGGAATACAAATTCAGTCTCCCGTGTGTGTGCGTGTGTGTGTGTCTATATGCACATTTCTCAAATAATACTTCAAGCCTTATAATGAAAAGCTACCTTCCCCACTCTTGACTCTGGTTCCAAAAACAACTTCTTTAATTTTCTGGTTGAAAATCTATATTTCTAAATTAGCTTCTCATACAGCTTTTTGATTTTTCAGCTTTTGACTGTTTATACTTTCTTTCTTCTCTGAAACAATCAGCATGAAGAGTTCTTACATATGTTAAAAACATAATTCCCCTTGCCCAATATGATTATTTAATGAATTAGGATAAATCAAAATTCAATGTCTACTGTTTTATGACATAAGTATTTACCATTTTATAGCATATGAATCTTATCCAAAGATGTGCTACATCAGATATTATGAATACATTTTCTTTCTCACTTTTTCCTTTGACCTTTTAAATGGTACAATTCTCTTGTTTCTTTGCTGTCGTCCTATGGATTCATCACTGGTTCATCTCCTTCCACCAGAAATTTAAATCTCTTTTCAGTAACTTCTGACGCATGAGACAATTGATGGGCTTCAGGTTTTGCTTGGGGACATCCCTCTTGGGCTTGAACATATACACAGGCACACATATACACAGTATGTTTGGAAGGATAGAGGAGAAAAAAATGTTTACGTCTGTGCAAAAGGACTGGGAGAAAGTGGTAGAGTGAGAATATTTTACTGACTTTACACCACTCTTTGAAGTTTTCCTATATGTGCATCTACGACGTAGTGGCCTCCCTCCTCCCAGATTTTTAAAATTAAAATAGCGTTAAATCCTTATATACTGGCTCGGGACAGCAAGTTGTAGAGAAATGTGAACATATGATCCAATTATTTAACGAAATTAAGAACAGCCAACGCACAAGAAATTATAATTCTAAATATGGGCACATCATTCTATGAGGTTGTGTAAAGGTGGGGAAAGTAATGAAGAAAAGCTGTTCAACATCTAGCTACCTGTACAGTCTAGGGGTCCACGGAAAGCCCCGCCTCCATCCCCGCCCCTGGAGCTGATTTCCTCCCCCTGTGAAGTAGGCCTGACTTATTCCAGCCCCACCACCGCCTCTTCCAGCCCCTGGACCTGGTCTCCGCCCACAAGGTTCGGGCCTTGCTCCGCCACAGCCTGGTCCCCGCCTGTTGCCCCTCCCACACCCTTGTTCCCGCCCACTTCCCCGCCACTAGAGCTGGTTTCCACCCACAGCCCTGCCCCTAGATTTTGTCCCTCTCCCTGCTGCTGACCCCGCCCGCCGCCAGGTTCCCACTCACTCTAGAAACTAGACACCTCCCTCGAGGTTGGGGTGTGCCGCCCCGCCCCACCCCGCCCCTCCTCGCACGCCGCCTCAACCCGGAGCCACCAGACGTCTGTCGTCTCCGAACTTCCGTCCTCCCCGAACGCCTGTCCGAGACCAGAAGCGTAAGCGCGTGTGGCGCCGTGAATGGAGCTGGGGGTGGTCTGCGCGGTGTGTCCCGTCTTCTGGGCGCGGAACGAATTCCCGTGGATGCTCGCCCTCAGGGGCAGGGCTCGGTGAGCGGCGTGCGGTCCCAGATCCAGTCGCGGTCCAGGGAGGGGCCTGGGCCGCGGGCAGACCCGTCAGCGCTTGGCGTCTCTCCGTCCACCCGCAGCCCCGTTTTCCCCGGGGCTGTTCGCTCAGGTCCCCTGAGGCGGCTGTTCCTCCTGACTCCCGGCGCCGCCGTCCCCTCCTCAGAGTCCCCGTCACCGTCCTCCGTGTGATTTTGTCCCCAGGGTGCTTATCCGTATCTGGAAGCGGTGTTTGGGTTGTTACTAATGGGGCCGCTCCTGGCGTCTAGAGGGGGAGGCAGGGATGTTGCTCAGCGTCCTCCAGGGCCCAGGAGGGCCCGACAGAGATTTATCTGGCCCCAAATGTCAGTGCCGAGGTTGGGAGACCTGCTCCAGGGCCTGAAAATCTCCCGAGCCCTGAATGAATTGTGGAAATTGTTGACAAGTCAGCGAGTCACTTACAGGGTCCGTAAATGACAAGCTTGTTTAAAGGGTCCAGAGTCACCAAAACATCTCTGTCCAGCCAAGTGAGTTGAGCGACTCAAGTGCACATAGCACAAAGTTGCTTCCTCTCATCTCGGGGAGCCGCAGGTGGCTGGATAGGAATCGGGAAAATCCAGTCACAGCCTACAGTTACAGTTAAATCAGTAGATACAAAAAAGAAAAGTGAATGGGGTGAAGTTTCCATCCAACACCCTATAAAAGGCCTCAAAATCTTGTTTGTGCTTTTGTTTCCCCCCTCAGACACAAAAACATCCGTGGAGCTCAAGTTTGATGTGAAACCAAGCTCAGGGTCCACCTGTCCTCGCTGATCCATGGATTTCTGTGTGACCAGATGAGTACCCTGTGGACCTGGTACCAAGAGGTTCCGGCAACCTCCGCTGTGCAGAAGACCTGCTAGTGGGCTTTCCGGGGCTCGGGTTGTCACCACATGGATTCACTGAGAGTGAGGGTATCTTAAGAAAAATTATTGATGTTTGATGGATTATATTGAAGGGAAAGATGGTAAGCTGTGTGTGGTTCTGTGTGGTAAATATTTCAGTAAGTACAGTTATATGCAAATAGGAACACATGAAACAAACGTAAATAACTTCAAATGTGTATTATAGTAGAAAACATAGATTTACTTGCATTGCATAATACTCAAAAGTCAGGATTTATATATAAAATAAATACAGAAATGTTTTGCATGTGTATGTAGTATTAGAAAACAACCCATTAAATATTAGCAGGGATATTCAGCAACATTCCTTAGAACCATTCAATTTGACTTCTAAAGTCCTATAAAACCTCCACAAAAATTTGAAATAGAGGAACATTCAGGGAAAAAGATGATTTGAACTTCTTTGTATTAATAACAAATTTAAAATTGAATTTGCCAGTTGCCAGATTTATTTGGAGCATCTTTTCCTTTATGACATTTCAAATCATTTGGAGGAATACTAAGCAACACTGTAGATTGAAGGGAAGGGCACTAGTCTCCAAAAAGACTGTCCTCACCACCTTACCTTCTAAAGGGAATTAACTAATTGTGTGTGTATGTGTGTGTGCCTTTTGCATTCTAGCTTTCCTGTGATGTTCTTGAGGGGAATGTGTGCTTGTCATGCAATAGATAGTCCTTGAGTGTATAATATATGGTGACCAACCATCCTTGCTTATTCAGCACAGTGGGGTTTTCTAGGACACAGGACGTTTAGTGTTCAAACCAGGGCAGTCCTAGACAAACCTGGAGGGTTTCTCATCTCATGAGCCGGGCCATGGACCACATGCATGGGGACCTGGAGAACCTGAGACACCTTGTCCCACCTCCATGGAATTTATATTGTATTTGGGAATTTGGATTTTAGACAGTTAATTATGAGAGTGATGTGGGAGTTTGGCACAAGGGGAATCAACCTGAGAGAGCAGGGAAGCCCTCTTGAGAAGGACTGATATTTAGCTTGAGAGCTAGAGTTGGGACTGGATTTAGCTGGTCAGAGGGTTAGACTGGAGTGAGGGTGTGGGATTGTGTTCAAGAGAGTGTTTCAGGCAGAGGGATCCGCATGAGGACACCCCTGAATCAGAGAGCTTGATGTGTCCATGAACTGAGAAGAGGGATGGCTGAGTCGAGTCAACACAGGGGGAGGGGTGTGAGCCACACTGGCGAAGGGGACAGGCTGGACCAGGTCAGGCGTGACTTGGGACTCTGTTTTAAGACCAGTGGGAAGAATCTTGAGAGATGCGAGCAGATGTGTGATGTGATTGGTGTTTGGTCTAAGCACGTGGGTTAAAATGGACTTGAGGCTTAAGAATGAGGACTTAAGAGGCAGATAGGAGGTCTTGGGAAGAAGATTATGAGTGAGGTGGTTGTTCACTAGGCCTGGGTGATGGCTGTGGAGTAGGAAATAAATAGAAAGAAAAGACCTTGGATTGTAGAACCGAGAGACTGTAACGGTACTTTCTTGCCTGAATGTGTCAGATGGCCCAGGGCACTGACTGTGTTCCTCGCTGCTGTCCGTGCAGACCTGCAAGCGCCCTCTCACCCAGGTCTGTGTGTTCACCCCACTAGGCCACTTACAGGCCCCCCTCCACATCCTAAAGGAAGTCAGGCTTTACTCGTGAGGGGGTTGTCTCAGATGGGAGACACCAAGGAGAACCCCTCCAAACATCAGAGCAGCTCCTTCAGCCTCTCCCTCAGCCTCCTCCCTTCCATTCTCTGGCTTTCCACACCTGGAAGGACTCCTGCTCAGTATTGCACGTCCCCATGTTCTTCCCCATGTTCTTCCTCCCCAAGGCTTGAGAAGGGTGGGGCAGCCAGCGGGGTGGACATCGTCTGCACCTTCCAGTCTGAGCCCCGCATGTCCCGGGCTGGACACAGAGCGACTCTACTGGGAGCTGAGCTATGAGAACCTGGGCGTCACCCACCTGGGCTCCCTCAGCCTGGAGGGGGACAGCCTCTACGTCAGTGGTGAGGGACTGGGCTACAGCCATGCTCTCTCTGCCAGTCAGAGTTCTGTTTTGCCTCCGTTGCTCTAAAGTGGGCTGTGATACATCTCTCTCTCCTTCTGGTTGGGGTTTAGTCTTCTCATCACGGTGTGATTGCTGGGTCCAGCCAACTTCCACCTCGTTGCCTCCCCGCTGAAGACTCTTCCCCTCTTCCCCTCTGCTTTTCCTTCTGCTTTTCCCACAAAAGTCCTTACATCCTCCTTCTCCCTTAATCCTTTATGTTCACCCCAACCTTCGCTCAGCTCCTCTCACCTTCTCTCCATAGGTTACATGTACGGAGCCGCATCCCCGACTAGCACCAGTGATTATTCCTGGCCCTGATGACCTGGGTCCCGTCTGCATTTGGGTTGGGGAGCACTTGTTCTCCTTCTCCCACTGTCCTTGGTGAGGGAAGTACCTGGAAGGGCCCTAACTCTTCCCTTCTCTCTCTGTTGGGTTCTGGTGGAGAGTCCCAGCCCAGGGTGAGAAGGCCTTAGATACAGACATGTTCTCCACCACATTATGACCCCACGTGGTTTTCACTTTAATTCTCCTAAAGCCCCGCACTTGGTCCTCCTTTTCCAGGTATCCCATCCATCTGTCCAGTTTTCTGCCCATCCATCTCTCTCTCCTCTGTGTTCAGTCTCTCTTATTCACCCATCTCACTCTCTTGGGCTCCTCTCATCCACAGGGTTGCTCATCCCTCTACTGACATCATCACACCTCCCCTCACTCTCTTGTATGCTTCACCTGTGAATGGTGATCCTGGGACAGCCACTGCTGGATCCCGGGTGAGCCTGGGGGCTCCTCCCACTCTGTCCCTTCCTGAGGACAACCCTCTCCACAGCTCCCTAGCCGGCCACCACATCCCTGCGTACTTGATCATCACCTGTGCCACCAGAAGCTACCACAGGTATCTGGGGACGCCTTTTCCTTCCCAACAGAAGTTCTCTGGCCCCACTCCTCTACCAGCCAGTTGTGAACGAGGAGCTGGGAAACCAGGGTGTGAAATTCTGGTTATAGGACACTCATGCTGATCACAATGATTATACCAACGATTCAGTATAAGGCCAGCCCTCAGAGAGCCCCTAGTCTTGTGAAATTAACACACCATTATAACACAATGTAGGAGGTTTTGGGGAGAGACACCTGGCATAATTTGGAGGGGAAGAGCTTGCTACAGCAAGTTTCACCTGAATGGAGTCTTTAAGAATGAGTAGGAGGGACCCTGGCAAATAGAGGATGAAGAGTTTTCCTGGCAGAGGGGATTCCATGAGCAAAGGCTCCAGCCAGAAGCAACATGCCGTATGGGGAGAATGGAAATGAATTTGGGTTGCGTGAAGCACGAAGAATAACCCGCAGTAGATGGATAAAATGATACTGAAAGGTCAGCAGGAGCCAGATTGAGTAGAGCCTTGAGTGCCAGTTCAAGAAGGTTGAACTAAACACTGAAGGCCATAGGGAGCCATGGGTGGTACTAGAGCAATGGCAGCCCTAGTGAGGTATTCATTTCAGAAAGATCCTTCTAGTAGTCCATGTAGAACATCCTTTAGACAGAGCATGCAGTGACCCTGCTGGGGTGTTGGTCCGGGTGAAGGAAGTTAAGACCTGAGCTGGGACAGGGATGGAGTGTATGTGAGGACCAGTGTGCAACTGGAATTGGTATTACTGGGAGGGAGGAGGAGCTGAGCAGATATGCTGGTTCTGACTTGGGTAACCACATGTGTGGGTGGTGGTGCCACTTGGAGTGAAGACGACAGATGATAATGAATGCAGGACTCTGGTGTGGTCTCAGGCCAGCTCTCAGTGATGGCCATCGCTCTCCCTCTCATCTTGCAGCTTTGGGGCACAACCTCAAGACCCTCACAGTCACCTTCCCCATCTCCACCCTCTGGTATTCATCAGACAGGAGCAACAGCTCAGTCACATTCAACTCCACTGAGAGGGTCCTGCAGAGTCTGGTGAGACCCTGGTCCCAGCAGCTCCTGGTGGGTTAAATCCCACCCAGCCCCTCCCCCAACCCCTGTCCCTCCTCTCATCCTCCACTTCCTTCCTCCCCAGCTGGATCCTTGTTCAAGAAGAGCAGCCCGGGCCCCTTCTCCTTGAGTTGCAGACTGGTCTCCCACAGGTGAGGCCCTCCCTTGAGCATTTGCCCCAAATGACCACTTTTATGACCACCCCTCTCTCAGTCTCCCCACTGACCTCCCATTTCCTCCTCCCTGTTCTGGCCCCCACCCCAGAGGTTTCAGGACCTCTCTCTAGAGTCCCCACGTCCCTCTCTCCCCAGGCCTGAGAAGGATGGGGGAGAAACCGATGTGGACACTGTCCGCACCTACCATCCTGACCCCGTGGGCTTCCATGCCTCTGTGCTGGGAGCTGAGAGTCTCCACCTGTCTGCTCTTCCTCTCAGTGGCTCCAGGCTCTGCACCTTGGAGTTTATGCATGCAGAGAGAGCACCAGCTGCATTTCCGCAGCATCAGCTCGAACCTCAGTAACGCGGAGCTCAGATTCTCGGAGTACACCGCCCTGCAGAGAGACACGCAGGACCAGGTGGGGTCTCCCCTCCCCCGTCTCTCCTTGCCTGAGGGCAGCGTCATTCCTCCGCCTTACTTACATCTGTTACATTATTGTTTCAATCCTTCACTTTCCCTGCGTGTCTGGGTTCTCTCACTTTCCAGAGGTGATACCCTAGCTGCCTTCCCCATTTCTCACATGGGTAATCTGAAGCTCAGAAAGGGGAGTATTGTGCCTAAGGTCACACAGTGAGTTAGAGGCAGAGCCAGGATTTGAAGTCAGGTCTCCCTTGCCCCAAGATCTGTGATCTTTCACTGGCTCCAGTGGCCCCCTGCATCCCCAGGAGACCTCCATATCACCCACTTTCCCTTGAATTTGTTCTAGGTCACCAAGCTCTACAGAGGCAGCCAGCTGTGAGACATATTCAACTCCTGCCTTGTCACCGACTTGATGTAGGTTGAGGAGATTGAAAGCATTGGCTGAGCTGGTGGCTGATGGCTCTGAGCTCCTGTGACACATCCTTGATCTGGAAGTCACTGACATGGTGCCCATTCTCCCCCACATCCCTGTCAGCTAATCCTAACATCTCCTGCCATATGTTTTCGGGGGTTGAGAAAAACATTAACATTTGGGGCAAGCAACCTCCAGCATCCTCCTCCTCCTCCTCTTCTGGACACTTTCAACAAATATCATCAGTCTAACTGTGCTCTCCAATAGTGGAGCCACTAACCACATGTAGCAATTTAAGTTTTTTATACACCTGTTGGGATACGATTCACATATTGTGTGTGTGGAGGGGGTGCATGTTTTAGGTTTTTCTATATACAATATCTTCTCCTCTGCAAAACAAATAGTTTTACCTCTTCCCTTCCAATCTGGGTTTCTTTTATTCCTTTTTCTTGCCTAATTACCCTCATTAAAACCTCCAGTACCTGTGATTAACCTATGAGATGAGGGAAGACATCATTGTCTGGTCCCTGGTCTTAGGGGGAAATTTTTCACCATTGAATATGGTGTTAGCCGTGGGTTTTTCTTCGATGCTATTTATAGGTTCAGAAAGTTTTTTTCTATTTCTAATTTGTTGAGTGTTTTCTTTTTTAGGCATGAAGAGCATTGTATTTTGTGAAATTCTTTTCTATACATATGGTCAAGATTACGTCGTATTGGCCCTTATTCTATTAATACGGTGTATTACATAATCAAGTTTTCAGATATTAAGCCACCCCTCCAACTAGAGGTGAGAGTTTCAGACGTTCTCAAGTCTGTCCTGGGCATGCCACATCACTGAGCCCTTGTGGCCTTCTAGATGCCCACAAATACACTGGAGCTTTTCAAAACCCCCTGTGGACATCTCATTCCCCCAATTTTTCTTCTAAGTTTTTGGCTCACCTCTTGCCTGCCTCGCCTGGTATCAGGCAACTGTAATAGAAAACAATTAGCACTGATTGTTTTTAACAAGTGCCTTGGGGACAGACTTTCCACCTTGGGCAAGCTCTGAGTCAAGTAACGACAAGCCCTGAACATGGGACTTGTTCGGGGAGTTGCCAGGCAGGTCAGCTAGTGACAGTTCGATGGGGATGGGTCTTTTCAGAGTTCCAAACCCATTATGGCTGCTTGGCTGCTGGTTGTCTCAGCTACCATGATTCTGAGACTGATGGTTTTCAAAGTTATGGAGGATATTGTGAGAGCAAGATGGGAATAGTGAAAGTTATAATGCCACAAAGTTTGCTCCCTTTATCAAGATTTCACTGTGTGTCTTCACTAAACCCTCCTCAGATTCTTACAAGCCTTTGATTAATTTCTAGACTTCTGAAAAGATGATTTTGACAATTTTTACCAGTGTTCTCATAGTTTTTATGCATTTGCAATAGTCCTTACTCCAAAGATTCAAAAATGTTCTCCTTGTAGTTTTTTATTTATAAATTAATTACTTGAAACGAAATTACACGAGAAAGTCAGTTCCTCACTCACACACACTAGCCACATTTTAAGTGCTCGATAACAACATGGGGCTAATAATGAATGTATTTGGTAGTGCAGAGAAATGTTTACATTATTGCAAAAAGTTCTCTTGGACAGGCCCCAGAAGCAGGGAATCTAGAATCAGGATAGAATTCTAGACACCCTTGTTCATCCTTTGTGCCCCTCCAGGTCTGTCCCCCACAGTAACCACACTGGAGTGGACTTCCTGTGTACCTTGCCGCCTTGGCACAGAGACTGGACAGAGTTGCCATCTATGAGGAATTCCTGCGGCTAACCAGAATGGTACCCAGCTGCAGAACTTGACCCTGGACAGGAAGAGTGTTCTTGGGGATGGTAAGTCTCCCTGGTCTTTGTGAAAGGAAGTGAGGCCTTTCTGGGGACTCTGGATGCCTGGGGCTGAGAGAGCATTGAACTTTCTCAGGCTGGCAGGAGGTGGCATAGTCCCCCAGTCTTTACCCACCATTGAGAGTGAGAAAAGGACACCAGTGTAGTATAGGAGGTCCTCACCTTCTCCTAGACAGCTCTGTGACCTAAAGCTAGTCACCTCCCCTCTCTGGACTTTT
The DNA here is from genome assembly GCF_020826845.1 of Diceros bicornis minor. Classification (NCBI taxonomy): domain Eukaryota; kingdom Metazoa; phylum Chordata; class Mammalia; order Perissodactyla; family Rhinocerotidae; genus Diceros; species Diceros bicornis. The sequence continues at coordinate 3,265,739 of NW_026691418.1, forward strand.
GTTTCCTTATCTCTGCACTGAGAGCCACTGGGCCAGATGGTCAGTGAGGGCCTCCAGTTGTGTGTGAAGCAAACTTACAGGTTTGGGGGTGGATGTGGTTCCTGATCCACAGGCTATAGTTTGCCAAGTCCCACTCTAAATGAGCACCAATGCACTAGAATTTTCTGCAGTGGTGGAATATTCTAACTGTGCTGTCCAGTGCATAGCTGCATGTGGCTGTTGAGTCCTCGAAGGATGGTATTGTGACTGGTCTTTATTGTTACTGATATTTAATGTTACTGAGGTACTAGAATTTGTATTTTATGTAACTAAAATTAATTTTAATTCAAAAAGAGACTTGTTGCTGCTGCATATCAGACAGCACACCTCTAAGGGGTTGTCTGGATAGAGGTACAAGTAGGGGGCCTGCACCCCTACCCTCATGCCCACTGGGTGCTATGTGTCCTCCCCTCCTGGAGTTTATGTTGTAGCTGGCAATAACAAGAATAGAAAATTGAAACTTATCAATTATTTCATGTGAACAAACTCATACTTGCAGGTGGAAATCAGAGACGACTTCCTGCAGGATATTACATTGCATGTTAATCCTAGAAAATGAATATTAAGCAAATAGATAAAGGAGAAGTGGGTGAATGTGTTTCTAGGCACGGAAGAACACTTTTCAGTGTGAATTTACAAATATAGAGAGATCCCATAGGCTTGTCAACTGTGATGACCCATTCTCCCCCTGGCCGTCATAAGAAAGTCCAGCCCAAATTCAGTTCTCTGTGCCCAGAGGTATGAATTTGGTTTAATTTATTAAACTTTTGTTCTGTGATAATGGTCTTGGATTTTGTAGCAAATTGTGCTCACTTTTTAGAGATGGAAACTAAAATTAGGTGAAACATGATGATGTCTACTTGACTTTAATATTTCATTGAAAACATGGGATGAATCAAGGGTGGCAAGTGTTAATAATTTATACATTGATGAAATATTGTTTTAATTGAATGTATTATACATTGTTAAATCTATACGATGGATGTTTTTGAGACTGTTCCCTTTATTTTTCTGTGTCAAAATAGTTTTATTAAAAAGAGTGAAACATACACACTTGCATCCTCCATTTCATTCACTTCCAGAATATTCTCCCAACAGAGATGACACTTTGACTGAGAATCCTGGTAAACCTGCAGGAAACCACAGCCCACGGTAGGGGGCGAGTATCTTGATGCTGTGCCTCATCGAAGAGAACCATGCGCACATGGTCTTGGATGATGAGGAAAGTTGGCCAACCCTTGTCAAGGAAGGTTGAGGCACAGTGGGGTCAGCAGGAGCCCTGGGGCGATGACAGGAGGTGGCTAACCCCAGCACTTGTCTCCCCAAACCACCCCGTCTGGGCCATCATCCTCATTTGCTTGGCAGGAATCCTGGTGCTTATCACAGGCCTGATCTGCTTCTGCTAGTAAGCCATGAGGTGTTGCTTGTCTTCTTACTATTGGGTTGTAAGAGCTCTTTATATATTATAAATACACGTCCTTTTCTAGGGATATGTTTTGCAGATGTTTTCTCCCAGTCTGTGTGTGACTTGCTTTCTCCTTCACAACATGAGTCATTGGGGAAATGTAAGTGACAGTCATCATGAGATTCCACCATACTTGAGAATGGTTATAATTAAAAAGACTGACTATAGCAAGTGTTGTTGAAGATGTCAAGTCACTGAAACTCTCATCGAGTGCTGGTGAAAAATAGCTTGGATGTGTCGTTAATAATTATATACGTCCACCCAGCCGTTCCTCCCCTAGGAATCTATCCAAGGGAAAGGAACCCGTATGTCTATACACAGACTTGTACACACATGTTGATAACAACCAATTTATAGTAGACAAAAACGGAAAACAACCCAAATGTCCATCTACTGGTGAACGGATACACAAAGTGTGGTATATCCCCACAGTGGAATACTATTCAACCATAAAAAAGAATGAATTATTTCTTTTCTTTTTTAATTATTTTATTGAAATTATAAAGGGTTTTAACATTGTGTAATTTCGGGTGTTCATTATTATTTGTGAATTTCTATATAGACTGCATCCTACTCACCACCAGTAGTCAAACTTTTATTCATCACCATGCATATGTGACCTTTTTACTCTTTCACTCAACCGCCAGCCCACATCCCCTCTGGTAAGCACTAATCTGTTCTCTTTATCCCTGTGTATGTTTATCTTCTACATATGAGTGAAATCATGCATATTTGTCTTTGTCTGGCTTATTTCATTTAACATCATACCCTCAAGGTCCATCCAGGTTGTTGCAAACAGGATGATCTTGTCTTTTTTTTTCTGGCTGAGTAGTAGTCCATTGTATATAATACATACAACATCTTCTTTATCCATTCATCTGTAGCAGGGCACTTGGGTTGCTTCCATGTCTTGGCTATTGTGAATAATGCCACAGTGAACACAGGGGTGCATAAATCTCTTTGAATTGTTGATTTCAATTTATTTGGATAAATACCCAGTAGTGGGATAGCTGAAAGGTATGGTATTTCTATTTTTAATTTTTTGAGAAATCTCCATACTGTTTTCCCTGGTGGCTGCACCAGTTTGCATTCCCACTAGCAGTGTGTGAGGGTGCCCTTTTCTCCTTATCCTCTCCAACATTTGTTATTTTTGGTCTTGGGAATTATAACCATTCTGACAGGTGTAAGGTGATCTCTCATTGTAGTTTTGATTTGAATATCCCTAATAATTAGTGATGTTATACATCTTTTCATGTGTCTGTTGGCCTTCTGTATATCTTCTTTGGAAAAATGTCTGTTCATATCCTCTGCCCATTTTTAGATTGGATTATCTGTTTTTTTGTTGTGGGGTGTATGAGTTGTTTATATATTTTGGAGATTAACCCCTTGTCTGATATATGATTTGCAAATATTTTCTCCCAGTTGGTGGGTTGTCTTTTCTTTTTTATTTTTTTGTGAGGAAGATCAGCCCTGAGCTAACATCCGTGCTAATCCTCCTCTTCTTTTCTGAGGAGGACCAGCTCTGAGCTAACATCTATTGCTAATCCTCCTCCTTATTTTTTTCCCCAAAGTCCCAGTTGATGGTTGTATGTCATAGTTGCAGATCCTTCCAGTTGCTGTGTGTGGGACGCGGCCTCAGCATGGCCGGACAAGAGGTCCGTCTATGCGCGTCCGGGAACCAAACCTGGGCCGCCAGTAGCAGAGCATGCGCACTTAAACACTAAGCCACGAGGCCGGCCCTGTCTTTTCGTTTTTTCATCATTTCCTTTGCCTTGCAGTGGACGTGGCCTCAGCGTAGCCGGACAAGTGGTGAGTCTGTGCGCGTCCGGGATCCAAACCAGGGCAGCCAGTAGAGGAGCACGCACACTTAACCATTAAGCCATGGGGCCGGCCCTGTCTTTTCGTTTTGTTCATCATTTCCTTTGCCTTGCAGAAGGCTTTTAGTCTCATGTAGCCCCATTTGTATATTTTTTCTTTTCATTCCCTTGCCTGAGTAGACATGGTATTGGGAAGTGTGCAGCAAAGACCGACGTCAAAGACTGTACTGGGTATATTTTCTTCTAGGAGTCTTATGGTTTCAAGTGTTAGATTCAAGTTTTTTATCCATTTCGAGTTAATTTTTGTGTATGGTGGAATATAATGATCTACTTTCATTCTTTTGCATGTGTCTGTCCCGTTTTCCCAACAACATTTATTGAAGAGACTTTCCTTTCTCCATTGTATGATCTTGGCTCCTTTGTGAGAGATTAACTGACTACAGATGTGTGGTTTTCTGTCTGGGCTTTCAGTTCTGTTCCATTGATCTATGAGTCTGCTTTTGTGCCAGTACCATGCCATTTTCATTACTATAGCTATGTACTATATTTTCAAGTTAGGATTATGATGCCTCCAGCTTTGTTCTTTCTTCTCAGGATTGCTTTGGCTATTTGAGGCCTTTTGTTATTCCATATATATTTTAGGATTTTGTGTTCTATTTCTATGAAGAATGTCATTGGGATTCTGATAGGGATTACATTGGACCTGTAGATTACTTTAGGTAATATGGACATTTTAACTGTGTTTATTCTTCCAATCCATGTGCATGGAATATCTTCCCATTACTTCAGGTCATCATTGATTTCTTTCAATAATGTCTTATAGTTTTCATTGTATAGGTCTTTAACCTTTGGTTAAATTTATCCCTAGAAACTTTTTTCTTTTTGTTGCAATTGTAAATGAGATTGTATTCTTGAGTTCTCTTTCTGTTAGTTCATTATCAGAGTATAGAAATGCGACTGATTGGGGTAAGTTGATTTTGTATGCTGCAACTTTGCTGTAATTGTTGATTATTTCTAATAGTTTTCTGATGGATTCTTTAGAGTTCTCTATATTTACAATCATGTCATCTGCAAACAGCAACAGTTTCCTTTCTTCCTTTCCAATTTGGATTCCTTTTTTTTTTCTTTTTCCAGCCTAATTGCTCTGGCCAAAACCTCCAGTACTATGTTGAATGGGAGTGGCGAGAGTGAGCACCTTTGTCTTCTTCCTGTTCTCAGAGGAATGGCTTTAAGTTTTTCACCATTAAGTATGATGGTGGTTGTGGGTTTGTGATATATGACCTTTGTTGTGTTGAGGTACTTTCTTTCTATACCCATTTTATTGAGAGTTTTTATCCTAAATGGATGTTGGATCTTGTCAAATCCTTTCTCTGCATCTGTGGAGAGGATCATGTGATTTTCATTCCTCATTTTATTAATGTTGTGTATCACATTGATTTGCGGATGTCGAACCATCCCTGTATCCCTGGTATAAATTCCACTTGATCATCTTATATGATCCTTTTAATATATTGCTGTGTTTGATTTGCTGATATTTAGCTGAGGATTTTTGCATCTGTGTTCATCAGGGATATTGACCTATAATATTCCTTCTTTGTGCTATCCTTGTCTGCTTTTGCTGTCAGGGTGATGTTGGCATCATAGAATGAATTAAGAAGTGTTCCATCTTCTTCAACTGTTTGGAATAGTTTGAGAAGCATAGGTATTAAATCTTGTTTGAATATTGCGTAGAATTCTCCATAAAAGCCATCTGGTCCTGGACTTTTGTTTTTTGGGAGTTTTTTGATGATCATTTCGATGTCTTTACTTGTGATTGGTCTGTTCATTTATTCTATTTCTTCTTGAGTCAGTTTTGGGAGGTTGTATGAATTTATCTATTTCTTTTAGGTTATCCAATTTGGTGGCATGTAAGTTGTTCAGTGTATTCTCTTACTGTACTTTGGATTTCTGTGGTATCTCTTGTAATTTCTCCTCTTTCATTTCTAATTTTATGTCTTTGAGCCTTCTCTCTTTTTTTCTTAGTGAGTCTGGCTAAGGGTCTGTCAGTTTTGTTTCAATCTTCTCAAAGAACCAGCTCTTTGTTTCATTGATCCATTCTACAGTATTTTTAGTCTCTATTTTATTTATTTCTGCTCGAATTTTTATTATTTCCCTCATTATGCTGATTTTGGGCTTCATTTGTTCTTCATTTTCTGGTTCTATTAGGTGTAGTTTAATGTTACTTATTTGGTATTTTTCTTGTTTGTTGAGGTGCGCTTGTATTGCTATGAATTTCCTTCTTAGAACTTCTTTTGCTGCATCCCATAAGAGTTGTTTTGTTGTCTTTTCATTTTCATTTTTCTTCAGGTATTTTTTGATTTCTCCTTTGATTTGTTCATTGAGCCAATGTTTCTTCAGTCGTGTGTACTTTAGTCTCCGCATATTTGTGACTTCCCCATCTTTTGTCTTGTAGTTGATTTCTAGTGTCATAGTATTGTGGTCAGAAAAAAAGCTTGATATGATTTCAATCTTAAATTTATTCAGTCTTGCCTTGTTTCACAACATATGGTCTATCTTTGAGAATCTTCCATGTGCACTTAAGAAGAATGTGTATTCTGCTGTTTTGGGATTGTATGCTCTCTCTATATCGATTAAGATAATATAAATTAAGATAATCTGATCATATGTTTCATTTAATTCCACTATTGTTGCCTTTCTCTGCATGATCTATCCTTGGATGTAAGTGGGGTGTTCAGGTCCCCTGCTATTATTGTGTTGCTGTTAATTTCTCCCTTTAGGTCTATTAATAATTGCTTTATATTATTTTGTGCTGCTGTGTTAGGTGCATACATCTTTATAAGTGTTATGTCCTCTTGGTGGAAAGTCCCCTTTATCATTATATACTGCGGCTCTTTGTCTCTCATAGTCTTTTTTATCTTGAAGTCTGCTTTGTCTGATATAAGTATGGCAACACCTACTTTGTTTTATTTGCCATTTGCTTGGAGTATTGTCTCCCATCCCTTCATTCTGAGCCTGTTTGTTTTTAGAGCTGAGATGTGTTTCCTGGAGGCAGCATATTGTTGGGTCTTGTTTTCTAATCCACCCCACCACTCTGTGTCTGTTGATTGGAGAATTCAATTGATTTACATTTAGAGCGATTACTGATACATGAGAACTTAATCCCACGTAATCCATATTTCCATTGTTTCTCTTCCTTTGTGTTTCTGACTACCATTTCATTTTGGGGGTTTTCTGTGGAGGTTTTCTCTTTTTTTATGATCTATGGCTCTGCTCTGATTTTTTGTTTGCTGGTTACTGTGAGGTTTGTATGAAGATCTCATAGATGAGATAGTCCATCTTCTGATAGGCTCTTATGTCCATTAGTCTAAGCAGGTTCCATCCAAAAATTTAAATTGTCCCATGTGGTTAGTGGCTTCACTATTGGAGAGCACAGTTAGACTGCTGATATTTGTTGAAAGTCTCCAGAAGAGGAGGAGGAGAAGGATGCTGGAGGTTGGTGGCCTCAAATGTTAATGCTTTTCTCAACCCCCGAAAACCTGTGGATGGAGACGGTAGGATTAGCTGACAGGCATGTGGGGGAGAATGGGCACCATGTAATTGACTTCCAGATCAAGGATGTGTCACGGGAGCTCAGAGCCATCAGCCATCAGCTCAACCAATGCTTCCAATCTCCTCGACCTACATCAAGTCGGTGACCAGGCAGGAGTTGAATATGTCTCACAGCTGGCTGCCTCTGTAGAGCTTGGTGACCTAGAATAAATGGGAAGGAGAGTGGGTGAGATGGATGTCTCCTGGGGACTCAGGGGGCCACTGGCGCCAGTGAAAGATCACAGACCTTGGGGCAAAGGAGACCTGACTTCAAATCCTGGCTCTGCCCCTAACTCATTGTGTGACCTTAGGCAAAATACTCCCCTTTCTGAGCTTCAGTTTACCCATGTGAGAAATGGGGAAGGCAGCTAGGACATCACCTCTGGAAAGTGAGAGAACCCACACATGCAGGGAAAGTGAAGGTTTGAAACAATAATGTAACAGATGTAAGTCAGGCAGAGGAATGAGGGTGCTCTCAGGGCAAGGAGAGACTGGAGAGGGGAGACTCCACCTGGTCCTGTGTGTCTCTCTGCAGGGTGGTGTACTCCGAGGATGTGGGCTCCGGGTTGCTGAGGTTCCAGCTGATGCTGCGGAAATGTAGCTGGTGCTCTCTCTGCATGCATAAACTCCAGGGTGCAGAGCCTGGAGCCACTGAGAGGAAGAGCCGACAGGTGGAGACTCTCAGCCCCCAGCACAGAGGCATGGTGGACCACGGGGTCAGGGTGGTGGGTGCAGACAGCGTCCACACTTGTGGTTGCCACATCCTTCTCAGGCCTGGGGAGAGAGCGACATGGTGAATCTAGAGAGAGGTCCTGAAACCTCTGGGGTTTGGGCCAGAACAGGAAGGAGGAAATGGGAGATGAGTGGAGAAACTGAGAGAGGGATGGTCACAAAAGTTGTCATTAGGGGCAAGTGCTCAAGGGAGGGTCTTACCTGAGGGAGAACAGTCTGCCACTCAAGGACAAGGGACCCAGGCTGCTCTTCTTGAACAAGGGTCCAGCTGGGGAGGAAGGAGGAGGAGGATGAGCAGGAGGGACAGGGGTTGGGGGAGGGGCTGGGTGGGATTTAACCCACCAGGAGCTGCTGGGACCATGGTCTCATCAGGCTCTGCAGGACCCTCTCAGTGGAGTTGAACGTGGCTGAGCTGTTGCTCCTGTCTGATGAATAGCAGAAGGTGGAGATGGTGACATTGACTGTGAGAGTCTTCAGGTTGTGCCCCAAAGCTGCAAGACGAGAGGGAGAGCGAAGGCCATCACTGAGAGCTGGCCTGAGACCACACCAGAGTCCTGCACTCATTATCATCTGTCGTCTTCTCTCACAGTGGCACCACCACCCACCCGTGTGGTCACCCAAGTCAGAACCAGCATATCTGCTCAGCTCCTCCTCCCTCCCAGTAACACCCATTCACCTTTCACACTCGTCCTCACATACACTCCATCCCTGTCCAAACTCAAGTCTTAACTTTCTTCACCCAGACCAACACCCTAGCAGGCACAATGGATGCTCTGTCTAAAGGATGTTCTACATGGACTACTAGAAGAATTTTTCTGAAATGAATACCTCACTAGGGCCACCACTGCTCTAGTACCACCCATGGCTCCCTATGGCCTTCAGAGTTTAGTTCAACCTTCTTGACCTGGCACTCAAGGCTCTACTCAATCTGGCTCCTGCTGACCTTTCAGTCTCATTTTATCCATCTACTGCGAGTTAAACTTCATGCTTCACACAACCCAAATTTGTTTCAATTCTCCCCGTATGGCACGTTGTTTCTGGCTGGAGCCTTTGCTCATGGAATCCCCTCTGCCAGGAAAACTCTTCATCCTCTATTTGCCAGGGTCCGTCTTACTCATTCTTAAAGACTCCATTCTGGTGAAACTTTCTCTAGCAAGCTCTTCCCCTCCAAATTATGCCAGGTGTCACTTCCCAAAACCTCCCACATTGTGTTATAATGGTGTGTTAATTCACAATACTAGAGGCTCTCTGAGGGCTGGCCTTAGACTGAATCGTCGGTATAATCTTTGTGATCATCATGATTGTCCTAAAACCAAATTTTCACACCCTGACTTCCCATCTCCTGGATCACAACTGGCTGGTAGGGGCTGGAGAGCTTCTCTTGGGAAGGAAAATGCACCCCCAGATACCTGTGGTGGCTTCTGGTGGCACAGGTGATGATCAAGTATGCAGGGATGTGGTGGCCGCCTAGGGAGCTGTGGAGAGGGCAGTCATCAGGGAGGGACAGAGTGGGAGGAGCTTCCAGGCTCACCCGGGCTCCAGCAGTGGCTGTCCCAGGACCACCATTCACAGGTGAAGCATAAATGAGAGTGAGGGGACGGGTCCCTGTGTGAGTAGAGGGATGAGCAACCCTGTGTATGAGAGGAGCCCAAGAGAGTGAGATGGGTGAATAAGAGAGACTGAACACAGAGGAGACACAGATGGATGGGCAGAAAACTGGACAGACGGATGTGATACCTGGAAAAGGAGGACCAAGGGTGGGGCTTCAGGAGAATAAAAGTGAAAACCATGTGGGGTCAGAATGTGGTGGAGAACATGTCTGTGTCTAAGGCTTTCTCACCCTGGGCTGGGACTCTCCACCAGAACCCAAGAGAGAGAGAAGGGATGAGTTAGGGCCCTTCCAGGTCCTTCCCTCACCAAGGACAGCGGGTGAAGGAGAACAAGTGCTCCCCAACCCCAAATGCGATGGGACCCAGGACATCAGGGCCAGGAATACTCACTGGTGGTAGTCGGGACTGCGGCTCCATAGGTATAACCTGTGGAGAGAAAGCAAGAGGAGCTGAGCGAGGGTTGGGGTGAACATAAAGGATTAAGTGTGAGGAGGATGTAGGGACGTTTGTGGGAAAAGCAGAGGGAAAAGCAGAGGGGAAGAGGGGAGGGGTGTTCAGGGAGGTGGCAACTAGGTGGAAGGTGGCTGAATTCAGCAGTCACACTGTGATGAGAAGACTGAACCCCGACCAGAAGGAGAGAGACATGGATCAAAACTCACTTTAGAGCAACGGAGGCAACACAGAACTTTGACTGGCAGAGAGAACATGGCTGTAGCCCAGCCCCTCACCACTGACGTAGAAGCTATCCCCGTCCAGGGTGAAGGAAACCAGGTAGGTGACGCCCAGGTTCTCATGGATAAGCTCCCAGTAGAGTCGCTCTCTGTCTAGCCCAGGACCTGCGGGGCTCAGAGTGGAAGGTGCAGACGGTGTCCACACCGCTGGCTGCCCCACCCTTCTCAAGCCTGGTGAAGGAAGAACATGGGGCTGTGCAATACTGAGCAGGTGTCCTTCTGGGTGTGGAAAGTGGGAGAGTGGAAGGGAGGAGGCTGAGGGAGAGGCTGAATGGGCTGCTCTGATGTGTGGAGGGGCTCTCCTCAGTGTCTCCCGTCTGAGACAACCCCCTCACAAGTAAGGCCTGACTTCTTTTAGGATGCGGAAGGGGGCCTGTGAGTGGCCAAGTGGGGTGAACACACAGACCTGGGTGAGGGGACGCCTGCAGGTCTACACGGACAGCAGCGAGGAGAAAAGTCTGTGCCCTGTGCCATCGGACACATGCAGGCAAGAAAGTACCGTTACATTCTCTCGGTTCTACACTCCAAGGTCTTTTCTTTCTATTTCTTTCCTACTCCACAGCCATCACCCAGACTTAGGGAACAATCATCTCACTCGTAATCTTCTTCCCAACACCTCCTGCCTCTTAAGTATTCAATCTTAACCCTCAGGTCCATTTTAACCAAAGTGCTTAGACCAAACGCCAATCACATCAGCCATCTGTTCGCATCTCTCCAGACTGTTCCCACTGGTCTTAGAAAAGAGTCCCAAGTCACGACTGACCTGGTCCAGCATGTCCCACTCGCTGGTCTGGCTCACACCTCTCCCCCTGTGTTGACTCCGCTCGTCCATCCCTCTTCTCAGTTCATGGACACAACAGGCTCTCTGCTTCAGGGGTGTCCTCATGCAGGTCCCTCTGACTGAAACGCTCTCTTTAACACGCTCCCACACCCTCACTCCAGTCTACCCTTCAGACCAGCTAAATCCAGTCCCAACTCTAGCTCTCAAGCTAAATATCAGTCCTTCTCAAGATGGCTTCCCTGCCCCCTCAGGTTTATTCCCCTTATGCCAAACTCCCACATCACTCTCATCATTAACTGTCTAAAATCCAAATTCCCAAATACAATATAAATTCCATGGAGGTGGGACAAGGTCTCTCTGGTTCTCCAGGAACCCATGCATGTGGCCCAGGGCCTGGCTTATGAGATGAGGAAACATCCTGGATTGTCTAGGACTGCCCTGGTTTCCCGGATACATCCTGTATCCGGGAAAACCCATCCGTTCTGAATAAACGAGGATGGTGGGTCACCATAAATTATACACTCAAAGACTATCTATTGCATGACAAGCACATATTCCCCTCAAGAACGTCACAGGAAAGCTAGAATGAAAAAGGCACACACACACACAAACACAATTAGTAGAGGCCAACAACTAAATACAAAATCATTTAACAAGATTCTCTGCAACATGAATCACCAGACTGTTCTTCCAGAAAAGATTCGGGAAACAAAGTTAATTCCCTTTAGAAGTCAAGGTGGAGAGGACAGTCTTTTTGGAGACTAGTGCCCTTCCCTGCAATCTACAGTGTTGCTTAGTATACCTCCAAATGATTTGAAATGTCATAAAGAAAAAAATGTTCAAAATAAATCTGGCTACTGGCAAATTCAATTTTAAATTTGTTATTAATACAAAGTTCCAATCATCTTTTTCCCTGAATGCTCTTTTATTTCAAATTTTTATGGAGGATTTATAGGACTTTAGAAGTCAAATTGAATGGGTCTAAGGAATGTTGCTGAGTATCCCTGGTAATATTTAATGGGATGTCTTCTAATACTACATACACACGCAAAACATTTCTGTATTTATATTATATATAAATTCTGACTTTTGACTATTATGCAAGTAAATCTATATTTTCTACTATAATACACATTTGCAGTTATTTACATTTGTTTCATGTGTTCTTATTTGCATGTAACTGTACTTACTGAAATATTTATCACACAGAATCACACACAGCTTACCATCTTTCCATCCATCAAACATCAATAATTTTTCTCAAGATACCCTGACTCTCAGTGACTCCATGTGGTGACAACCCGAGCACAGGAAAGCCCACTGGCAGGTCTTCGGCACAGCGGAGGCTGCCGGAACCTGTTGGTACCAGGTCCGCAGGGTACTCACCTGGTCACACAAAAATCCATGGATCAGCGAGGACGGGTGGACCCTGAGCCTGGTTTCACCTCAAACTTGAGCTCCACGGATGCTTTTCGTGTCTGAGGGGGTAAAAAATGGCGCATACAAGATTTTGAGGCCTTTTATAGGGTGTTGGATGGAAAGGTCACCCCATTCACTTTTCTTTTTTTGTATATACTGATTTAATTGTAACTGTAGGCTGTGACTGGATTTTCCCGATTCCTATCGGGCTACCTGCTGCCCAAGATGGGAGAAAGCAACTTCGTACTGTGTGCACTTGAGTCGCTCAACTCACTTGACTGGACAGATACTTTTTGGTGACTCTGGACCTTTTAAACAAGCTTGTCATTTAGGGACCTTGTAAGTGACTCGCTGACTTGTCAACATTTTCCACACTTCATTCAGGGCTCAGGAGATTTTCAGGCCCTGGAGCAGATTTCCCAACCTTGGCACAACTGACATTTGGGGCCGGATAATTCTCTGTCGGGCCGCCCTGGGCCCTGGAGGACGCTGAGCAGCATTCCTGCCTCCCCCTCTAGACTCCAGGAGCGCCCCCATTAGTAACAACCCAAACACCGCCTCCAGAAGCAGCTAAAGCCCCCTGGGGAAAAAATCAAAAGGAGGATGGAGACGGGGACTCTGAGGAGAGGACGGCGGCACCCGAAACCAGGAGGAACAGCAGCCTCGGGCGCCCTGAGCAAACAGCCCGGGTGAAACGGGGCTGCAGGGGGATGGAGGGACGCTGGGCCCTGAAGGTGTTGCCCGCAGCACAGAAACTCCCTGGACCGCTACCCAGCCTGGACCGTCTGCCACTCACCGCACCCCGCCCCTGAGGGCAAACGTCCACGGGAATCCGGTTCGAGCCCAGAAGATGGGACACACCGCGCAAACACGCCCCATCCCTCCAAGGCGCCGCCAGCGCTTCCGCTTCCGATCTCAGGCGGGCATTCGAGGGGGACGAAAGTTTGGGGGCTCCGAGTTGAGGCGGCCGGTGGGTCAGGCCGGGCACCCCAGCCTCGGGGGAGGTGTCTAGTTTCTAGAATGAGTGCGAAGCTGGAAAGCGGGCTGGGTGAGCACCAGGGACAGGGACAAAATCTAGGGACGGGGCTGTGTGCGGGAACCAGTTCTAAGGGTGGGCTGTTGGCGGGGACAAGGGTGTGAGTCACACCAGGCCCGGGTGGCGGTTCTGTGGGCGGGAACTAGGGTATGGGCGGGGCAATGAAGCAGGACCAGGCTGTGGGCGTGGGCCAGGCTGTGGGCGGAGCCAGGCCAGAACGTTGTGGGCGGAGACAAGTTCCAGGGGCGGGAGGAGGTTGGGGTTGCACTGGAATAAGTCAGGCAGACTTCACAGGGGGAGGAAATCAGCTCCACGGGTGGGGCTGGAGGCGGGGCTTTCCGTTGAACCCTAGACTGTACAGGTAGCTGGATGTTGAACCGCTGTTCTTCAATCCTTTCCCCACGTTTATACAGCCTAATAGAATGATGTGCCCATATTTAGAATTCTAAATTTTTGTGCGTGTTTGTTGTTCTTAATTTCGTTTAAAAATTGGATCATATATTCACATTTCTCTACAACTTGCAGTCCCAAGCCAGTAGATAAGGATATAACGCTATTTTAATTTTAAAAATCTGGGAAGAGGGAGGCCAATACGTCGAAGATACACATATAGGAAAACTTCAAAGAGTGGTACAAAGTCAGTAAAATATTTTCCCTCTACCACTGTCTCCCAGTCCTTTTTCACAGAGATAAACATCCTTTTCTCCTCTATCCTTCCAGACATACTGTGTATATGTGGGCCTGTGTATATGTTCAAGACCAAGAGGGATGTCCCCAAGCAAAACCTGAAGCCCATGAATTGTCTCATGCATCAGAAGTTACTGAGAAGAGATTTAAGTTTCTGGTGGAAGGAGATGAACCAGTGATGAATCCATAGGAAGACAACAAAGAAACAAGAGAATTTTACCATTTAAACGGTCAAAGGAAAAAGTGAGAAAGAAAATGTATTCATAATATCTGAAGTAGCACATCTTTGGATAAGATTCGTATGCTATAAAATGGTAAACACTTATGTCATAAAACAGTAGACATTGAATTTTGATTTATCCTAATTCATTAAATAGTTATATTGGGCAAGGGGAATTATGTTTTTAACATATGTAAGAACACTTCATGCTGGATTTTTCAGAGAAGGAAGAAACTATAAATAGTCAAAAGCTGAAAAATGAAAATGCTGTACGAGTTGCTAATGTAGAAATATAGATTTTCAACCAGAAAATTAAAGAAGTTGTTTTTGGAACCAGAGTCAAGAGTGGGGAAGGTAGCTTTTCGTTATAAGGCTTAAAGTATTATTTGAGAGATGTGCGTATAGACACACATATACGCACACACAGGGCAGTCTGAATTTGTATTTCGAAGGGATCATTTAACTCTACAAATAATTTGTAAAAAGGATTCACTTTACAACTGTAGAACGTATTTTGAAAACTACAGACTTCAAGCATAAAAATAGCTGTCATCATCCCGGTGGAAAAACGAATGTGACATCACTTTCCCACCGACATGGTGATAAGCATTTTACATACATTACTCTTGAGTATTTTCACAGCAACCCATAAGGAAGATGATATTATCTATCTCCATTTTGCAGATGAGGAAATTGGTGACAGCATATTGCTAAAATTTTCATATAAGTTCTCAATAGATCTTGTTTTATGTTAAAATTGTTTATTGAATTTTCTTTTCATTAATAAATAAATCATGATATTTGCCATTCTTACAAATAAGCAAAGGATGTGTAAAAACAATTTAGCAAAACGACAGTTTTCTTTTGATATAATTAAGTATAGCAATCACTTTATTATTTTTCTGCTCTCTGACTCACATCTAGGAAGATACTTCCTATCCTAAAGGTTTACTAGAAAACTCTACTAAAAATCAAGAATCAGGGAATACCCATATTATGCAAAGTTCCTGAATACATGCAAAAAAGGCATTATAGCAAATTTTTGTACAAAAATCTTAGATCATTCATGAACTGATAACAACACAAATCATGATTAGGCAAGGTATTTCTGTAGAACGACAAATATTTAAACTTTAGACATTTGGAAATGTAGTTCATTACAGTAACTAATGTGTATAAGAAGAATTTTTTCAAACTCACTTAGTGCCAGGAAATCGTTTGACAAAATGCACTGCAATATTATTCACAATAGCCAAGAGATGGAAACTACATAATTGTGAATCCGTGGGTGAAAGGATGAAGAAAATCTGGGGCATCCATACAATGGAATATTATTCAGCCTTAAAAAGGAACGAAATCCTGTATTCAGAATTGCTTGACCGGATCATTTCAGTAGCTATGTGTTTTCTTGCTTAGTCCTCTCTGGTCCATTCGCCAACCAGGAACCAGGGTGATCCTTTTACAATGTAAGCACCATGACCTCTAATGGATCCCTAAAAGAGATTTTGGAGGTAGACTGCCTGGGTACCAGCTGTGTGACCTTGGTCAGTTATGTAACCTCTAATATTCCTTATCCATACAATAGGGGTGAATAGTATTGTCTCCATAGCATCGTTGTGAGGATTAAATGAGGGACTACATGTCAGATGCTTAGAGTGCCTGGCACATGGTAAGGCAATATGAAAAATTTAGCTGTAATTATAACCAAATTAAATATTGTGATGGCCTATTAAGTTGAACCATATGAAATTTCTAATATTCAACCATTTTGACCCATTTTATTGTTGAATAAATGATAAAACTCAGTCTAGGTAGGTTGCGTAGAGTCAAAAAGGATTGTATAAATGAAAATATTATTAAAAAAATAAGCTGAAATAGATTGCTTTGCAATTTACAAAGCAGTTTCTCATACTTTGTTTCATTTAATCTCTATAGCATATTTTTCAGTCTATTATTACCACTGTCTCTGAAGGAGTAACTGACCTGCCCCAAAGCACACCACATTAAATAACACAATTAGAGTGGAAAGATCATTTCGAGTATAAATCCTATTTGATATTTTGTGTCAGGCAGGTTGCAGGCCAGGAAAGCCACAGTGAAGCTACACAGTCCCAAGAAGCCCAGGTGTCCCAGGACACAGTAGAAAGCAGTGACCGAGCCCTTGTTGCACACGATGAAGATGTGGCCGTGTTCAGAGTTTGCATCTGTGTCAATGAAGGGAGGAGAGGTGCCCAGCCAGATTCCACAGAGACTCAGCTTGATAAAGGAGCAGATGGGAATGATGAAGTTAGGTGCCCCTGACACCAACCACTGCCTCATCCTTCTCCCTGGTGCAGTGACCTTGAAGGCCACAACCACAATCATATTTTTGGCCAAGACACTGGAAACAGCCACAGTAAAAACGTGATTTGTTGAAGAAGGCAGGTGGCTGTGTTGGGACGACTAATGAAGATTAAGGAGCATAGGAATCAGAGGGTGAGGGAGATGAGCAGGATGTAGCTGAGAGTCTGATTATTGGCCTTGATTATGGGAGTGTCTTGGTGTTTCACAAAGACCCCCAGGACCACAGCTGTGAGGACAGAGAAGCACAGAGCTGTGCAGGCCAGGGCCATCCCCAAGGGGTCCTCATAAGCCAGAAAGATCACAGCATTTTGGCGGCTGCGATCTTGCTCTCTCTTGGCCTACTGATGATCTGGACACTTCACACACTGATCCATGTCTGGGGAGAGATGCAAAGTGTCCTCAGCCCAGGTTCAGTCACTCTCTCTTATTAGCATGCCCCCAAAGAATACATTGGGTAAGTTTAGAAAATTGTTTTCCTTTGTTGCTCCAGGCACCAAATAACAGAATACTCTACAGAGAACCGTTCCCAGTTAATAGTGCCCATCTTCTTTATGGTTAAGTAAACAAAGCTATTATGCTTCTCAGTATTTATCTTGCATAATCCTGAAAGCACTTTTTTCTCAGCAGAAAACCAAAAGTGATCCCTGTCTCTTTGAGCTATACTCCTGTAAGCTATGGCCTAGATTTAAACATTCAATGAGCAAGCAGTTATTGGAAAACCTCCATGAGGCAGATAATATGCTACGTTCTAGGGAAACAGAAAAGGCAAAGTCATAGACCTCACTCCTAGGGACTTTCAAAATGAGACCCTTTCTACCATCTAAAATGATCTCCAAAACATTTCATCTTGATTTCACTTCCACCACTTCTGTTAAGATTTTAGTCACTTCTCTCCTATGTTATCATAAGATCTTTTTACTCAGGTTCCCTGCCCTTGTCCTGCATCACAAGTGATACTTCTACATGTAAGTGGGATCATGTTTAGCCTCCATTAAAAAATCCGACAAACTCTTAAGAAGACCAAAAAGACTGTATAACCTTGGTCTTGCCTACCTCTACTACCTTTGCTCTGATTTTTAAGACTCCCAAATCTTCCTGTGGTTCTGAAACTGTTCCGTGCCCGCTCATCCCTGCAGGTATAAATACATGTTTTTACTTCTACAGGGGCATTGCTCCTTCCTCTTTACATCCCTTTAAATTTTCTCACTTTTCATGTTTAGAACTACAATCTGCCTGATAATGATTTCTGTGGATGGTGTGAGTTCAGGTTGGCGAGTCATTGTCTTCTCCATGAAGACAGCCAATTTACCCAACATGCTTTATTGAAAAGTCTTTCATTTGCCCACTCCTCCTCAGTGTTTCCTTGTAAATCAGACGTCTATACATGAGTCCATATATGAGCAGCTTGTATCTGAACTTACCATTTGGTTCCATTGATTTTCTTGTTTATCCTCTTGATGAACCTCCTCTATTGTGATGCTATAATACTTGATGTCAGGTAGAGTAAGTACTCCCACTTTATTCTTTTCTTGAAGCTTTTCTTAGTTAAGTTTTTCCTTTATCATTTCCATAAGAATTGTATCAATTGTAATTTCCACAGAACGAGTCAGCATTTTAGCTGCAATTTTGTGGAAGCTGTAGATTAATTTAGACAGTTTTGGTATCTGTTGACTTTTGAGTCTGTTCTGTCACGAACTTGGTTTATCCCTCCACTTCTTTCAGTCTTCCTCTATTTTTCTAAATGCTGTTCTACAAATTTATGGACAGAAATCTTTTGAAAGTCTCATTAAAGTTATTTCTAGGTACTTCATACTTTAAGATGTTGTAAATGTCATTTTTTAAAATTTAAATTTTGGATGCCTTATGAAGGGTAGATGGAAGTAAAATTTTCTATATTAACCTTGTATTCAGCCACCACTAAGCTCAATTAATACATTGATTTACATGGATTTTACATTTATACCATAATATCATCTGAAGATAACATCAATTTTACTTCTTCCTTTGAAGTAAATTACTCCTTTTATTTCTTTTCCTGCCAATATTGTATCAGGCAGGACCTCCAGTGTAACGTCTAATAGAGTCAGTGACGTTGAACATTCTTCTCTTATCCTTGCTTTCAACACTGCACCTTAAAGTTCCATTCTGTGACTGCTGTGTATGGGAGTAAGAGAATTTCCTTCTGTTCCTGATTTGGTAAGGGTTGTTCTGTTGTTGTTGTTTGTTTTAAAATATGAATAGGTGTTTAATTTTACTAGTTTTTCTTACAGTTATTGCGATTATTATTTCTCTTTTTTCAGAGATTAGTGTACTGAATTACATTGCATGAACCTAATTTGGTCATGATATGTCCTTCTTATAAAATATAGCTAGATTTGGAACATTGATTTGATTTGATTATTTTTTAGGATAAATGAATTTAATCCAAGAAAGAGAGTGGCCTGTAATTTCCTTTCCTGCAATGAATTTGCTAGATTTTGGTACCAATGTTAAGCTAGTCTCTCATAATGAGTCAAAAAGTTTTCTATTTTTCCTATTCTCTGGACGAGTTTGAGTAGATGTATATTATTTCTTTCTTGAATATTTAGGAAGATTCATCAGCTTTGTACCAAATAAATAGCCTACAATAAAATTTTGTAGAAATGTTTTAAAGTATGGTCTCAATTTCTGTAATAGGTATGGCAATATTCAGATTTTTCATTTTTTCGTGAGACGGTTTGGTAACTTTTATTTGCCTGGTAATTTGTGAGTTTCCACTAAATTTTCATTGCATCAATATGATGTTATTTATGTTTTCTTCATGTTAAAAATTTTCCATATGATCTGCATAGATTACTCCCTTCAGCCTTGGTATGTTTTTGTTGCAATTTTTCTCTTTTGTTGAACACTAGTATTAGGATTTTATTGAGTATATTTGTCATTTATTAGAATCTAATTTAGTTTTATTTATCTTTTTGATGTTTGTCTTTTATTTTGTTAACACTTCCTCTAATATTTATCATTTTGTGTTTTCTCTTTTCCTTGTGTTTAATTTTATGCTCTTTTTCTAGCTTGTGATGAATGCTTACAACTTAGAAATTCAACCTTTCTTTATTTAAATATACAAAATAATATATAAATATATATAATCTAGGATTATACATTTCTCTTTAAGGATAGTTTTAACTCCACCCCATAAGATTCGATGAATAGTATTTTTAATTGGAAATACATTCTAATTTCCATCATAGTTTACTCATTAATCATCGGTTGTTTACAAGAGTATTTATTAATCTCCAAGCATGTAGGAATTGAAGTTAGTGGACTTAGTGTTCTTTAGATGTGCATATGGAACATATACCCAAACTTACCACATGCCAAATGTGCACCTGGAAGCTTTATCCAAATTGACGATATGCCAGACTATATCATCAATCTCAGTACATTTCAAAAAAATTGAAATTATACGAAAGATGTTGTGAAATTAAGCTTCATATCAATCACAAAAATAAAATTAGATAATGCCACCATTGAGGGGATTCCAGCATTGCACCATTTAATATAAATCTGAGTAATTCCAAGATGTTATTTATGGTATGAAAAACCTTCAGTGTTGGTTTTCTGTCCCTCTTCTACTTCATGATCCAACTGCCAAACCCAAATTGTCTGTGTTCTACTCATGTTGAACGTTTCTCAGCTCCCTAGAATATTAAATGCAGGGCTTATTTGCCAGTTTCTGCCATTTCTAAGAATTCCACCAAGAATTTAATCTGCCTTCATTAGTCTGACATAATACTAATGCTACTGCCTCTATGAAGAAGTACGTGACAGTTCCCTCCCCACGAATATATATACTATCACTTATTGCATCCCATGGGTGGCTGCGTACCTATATTGCAGCCCTATGTCACCACCTTGAATTCACTTCACTGCATGTTGTCTCCTCTACTCACCTGCGAACTCTAGGACATCAGAGAAAAGATGTATGTACTCATTGAAGGAAGCTGTACCCTAAGCACGTTGCATACCATGTAAATACTTACCCCTTAAATAAAACACAACCTTTCTGAGCTCCTGCTCTGTGCCAAGAACAGCACCAGACTCTGGAAAAATAATGATTTGTTCAATGTGATCTAAATGTAGATTTAAAGAAGATGAAAAGTAAGGACTTATGATACCATGTGTTAGATTACATGAGAGAGATTTAAGTCAGGTTCCTGTGGAGTGGTCAAAAAGGGCTTCCTTGAGATGTTAATGCCTGCAATGATGTTAAAATGAGTCAAACAAGCTAGTTCAATGTAGAGAGAGAGTGTATCTTTTTGGGTGGAATGATAAAAAAGTTTGCTTTTTTGGCTATAAATGTTAAATTACTAAATGGAGGAAGGAAACATTTGGACACTGCAGTCCTCATCCAGAGCTTTTCCGTTTCTTTGGGTGAATGGTGCATACAAAAGAGTGGTGGAGAGCCAGCCCCGATGGCCTAGTGATGAATGTTCAGTGCTCACCACTTTGGTGGCTCCGGTTGGTTTCCTGGTCATGGAACCACACCATCTCTCTGTGAATTGCCATGCTGTGGTGATGGCTCACATAGAAGATCTAGAATGATTTACAACTAGGATATACAACTATGTACTAGGGTTTTGGGGACAATAATAAAAGAGGAAGATTGGCAAGAGATGTTAGCTCAGGACAAATGTTTCCCTTCAAAAAAAAAATAGAAGTGGAGAATATCGCTGCAAGGCATATCCTCACCTGTCTCATTGGAAATCTCATTCTCTGGGCAAGGAATGCAATCAAAACAACAGGCAGCCTTGCTCTCCTGAGGGCTCTTCCTGAATCCCAGAGTGCAACTCTCACTGCATACAGAGTGTGGAGTCTGGAGAAAATCAGATAACACTTGGTAACAGCTGTGACTTTTACTTAATTTTCAAGTAACTAGAGTGTTTTAGAGCATTGGCCTTAACAAACTGAAACTTGAAATATCTAAATCCAATTCATTGGTTGGATGTCATGCTTATTGTATGATATAAAAGACTGGAACGCCTCAGACGTATTGTGGGTTTGTTTCCAGAGCACCTCAACAAATCAAATATTGCAATAAAGTGAGTCACACGAATTTTTTGATTTCTTAGTGCATAAAGAAGCTATGTTTACACTATACTGTAGTGTACTAAGTGTGCAAAAACATTATCTCTAAAAAACATGTACATAACTTAATTTTTTTTAATTATTTCTAAAAATTACTAGTCACCTTCTGAACATTCAGCAACTTGCAATCTTTTTGCTTGTGAATGTCCTGTTTAGATCTTGGATTATTGGTAAAAGAAAAAATTAGCTCAGTTGGAAGTGAATTGTTAAATTCCCATATGTGGCCTTTTATGAAGCTCTGAGGGGGTACAAAACCCCAACAAGATTTTGGTTATTCATGTGTGGTGTAAGTAATTATGACTGGGATCAACCCATCTCAGTAATTCCTTTGGCACAATCAATCACTTCCTCAGATAAAGACACTTCTTGACCACGTGGATCATGTTGGGAATATTCTCCTACTTTCACCATAAGTCTAAGACCTTCTGAAAATTCCAAAAGTTGAGAATGGTGTACTCTTAATCTGATTTTCCTCCTTCAGCCAAATTCACTGAGTCACCAGCAGGATTGTTAAATTCTATGTTCCTCAGAAAGAGGTGCAGCTAGAAGTGACACATCATCCTGCGGTGAAGTAGGCCCAGGTGTTAAAGAGAAAAACCCTGAATTGGGGACAGCCTTTCATTGACTGTAATCCTTGTTTCATAATGTAACTTTATTACAAGTATCCAATGAAGTAAAGCAAATGAAAGCATATGGAGAACTACAATATCATAATGTTTCTAAAATATCAGGTAGTTTCAAGAGAAAATGCCTAAAGACAAGAATATCAAGATGACCAGTGGTGATAGGATTCAGACAAATCTCAAGTACGAAGTCCAATCTAGCCACCCTCATGCACTCTCTGAATTTTCCCAGACCATCAATCTGCAAAATGATGTTAGCAATACCTAAAGTGGTTGCAGAATTAAATGAGATCATTTATGTAAAGTATTCACCATGATGTTCAGCACCAGATAGTCACGTAAAGGACAAGTTCTCTTCTTCTTGTTATTGAGGAGCTGCATGGGAGAAGGCTGGATAATCCCTATTGAAACATTAGGCAAGCAGGATTTTGGGATCCTTTGTAACACCAAACATTGATTTTGACTCATAGCTCACTTCCTCGTTGCCACTAGAACCTTCTTGTTGATGACTTACTGCCCAGGACTAGATTTACTCCTAGAGAATGAAAGAGATACAGAAACTCCTCTGCTTTTCATGGAGAAAGAATCCTAACTTCTTGGTTTGAACACCTGTAGAAACCCATACGAAAGTCACATTTACATGGGTACATGCTGTTAAGTGGAAGAGACTTTACCTGCCAGGGAGAAAACACCAGATCTTCCCCACTTCCCATTGGCTGAATTTCTGCACGTTGAAGAAGCATCTCATGAAGGCTCCAGGCCACAGTATACACAGCATTGTACACATTGTAACTTCATTCAGTCATGGTCGGATGAAAAATCTGCCAAGGCAACCATCCCAAGGAAGCATTGGGTGAACAATTCTCCCGTGTTTTACAGTCAGGCTCAGAAACGGTGCAAGGAATAAAGGGGTACCACAACCTAGTGAGGTAAATGTCTTCTGGATATTTGGTAGGGTTAACTGTCTGGATAAAATTTTCAAAGCCAGAGACCTCACTAGGGTGGTGTCAAAAAAT
Organism: Diceros bicornis minor; assembly: GCF_020826845.1. Lineage (NCBI taxonomy): Eukaryota > Metazoa > Chordata > Mammalia > Perissodactyla > Rhinocerotidae > Diceros > Diceros bicornis. The sequence continues at coordinate 3,288,973 of NW_026691418.1, forward strand.
GAGAGTCCAATGGAATGAGTCAGGGATGAAATCTCTCTCACTGTGGATAAAATCCCACTCTGATGTCGTGACCCAGACTTTCCATATCACTAAATACTCCCAAATAGAAAAGCTCAAGCTTACGAGAGAGTCGGCATCACCATAAATGATAACCACATTGCCTTCTGTTTCCTCTACTTGTAAATCATATGGCCAGGTCATTGAGGAATATGACCTTTCAGTGACAGGGATCATTTCCACAAAGGCTGCACAGATTCCATTCTTATCCATCTCTCCTCTCAAGTCTGAGAGAAACTCAACATCTTGCTTGTCTTCTGAGATGACCAGCCCCACCCAGGTCCAACTGAAATGAAGCAGCAAAGAGACCATGCCAATGGCTAGAGATGTGTCCCTGGGGGACATCTGATAAAGAGATGGAAACTACTCTTCATCATTCAGGATAAGATCACAAGGACCATATGTAAGCTAAAAGGAAAAGACAATTGGAAGCAATATGAGGATGAGGATTGGCAAAAACCACACTCTCAGTCCTGAAGGTTGTTCAACAACACTTGGAGGTGCTAGAAAGGGACAATAGCTCATTTCATTTTCTAATCATTTTCCACTCCCTGAAAGCTTTCTAGAAAATAAGATCAGTAGACTTCCAGGAAACTGCTTTATCTCTTTCCCCCTCAGCCTTCTCTCTACTCCAAAGAATGGAAATGTCATACCCCACCAAGGACCTGTACACGTGCCCTTTGAGATCATATCCTTTGAGAGATACACAAACCCAGTCTACTCCTCTCCTCCTATTTAGGCACCTGAGAATGGCACCAAAGGAGACATGGTTTCATCTCTCCCCATCACAACCAGTCTTACCTGTGGAAACTTGTACAGATCCAGCAGTGTTCCAATCTGGGCAGAAATTGCCCATGTGGTTCCTGTAAGGACCGCTAGAGACTTGCTCTCTCTCCTGCAGTTGGAATTAGGGATGTCCTTTCCCAACCCCGAGAGTCAAATCAGGGACCTCTTCAATGACCTCCGTTCACTGGGCAGGGCATTATAGAGATCAAATCCCAGAGACATGTTGGGCAAAATAGGAGGGTTCTCGTTGATTTCCTCAATGGCAAAAAGCAAGGCCAGAACATACTGGTAGATCTTGTACTGAAACCTGCATAGAAGGATAGGGATCCTTAGGGAAAATACTCAAAATGATTTCCTTCAAATGCAATACAATAACTTCATTCAAATGAATTTGCTATTGACTCGAACGTCTGTGGCAACAGATGGCTCTCCTGAAGCCTTAAAATTTATAACTAAAGAAAATAGCATGACTCCAGCTGTGGAAGGTCCTTAGTGAATTCCACACTCATGAAGGTAACTGGTTAAGTACACAAAAGAAAGTACAATGAATGGAAAAACAGATAACATTCAGATTAGATTTGTAAATGGCTGTTTGCTTCAGGAGGAAAAATCCTTGTTTATATGAGCACACCATTAATTCCTTCCTAGAAGAGCAACAATATTAGCATGAGATTGGGGATAGCCCTGGGGAGGAAGAATAATCGCAACTGACATGTGCGTGACAATCTTAGACGCATGACATGTGCAGGTTGAGAATGGTGCAACAGAAAGCTGTCAATCAAATTGCCTAAGTCTCTGCCTCCTCAAACCTGTGCATCTGCCACCATCAAAAACCAGGAAACTAAGGTGAACTTCAGAGATTCAATGAGCGAGGAATCATCAACAGGCAGGAACAATTGAAAGAATCAAGAAGAACTGAAAGGACTAGAAACACTTTGGAATCTAAGAGAGACAGCATTGTAAAGTTTAAAAAGCTTCTCATCCATTTCTTAGTTAAAAAAATATTAACTTAAAATTAATCCTTAACATCTTTAACAGTACCTATTCCTGATAGCCCATATTATATTCATTTTTTCTACAGACTTTCTACACAAATAACTCCTAAGCCAAAGAAAATTCTTTGCATTTCTATTGCCTGGGATCTGTAACACCATCAAGAATAAAATAGAGCAGTCACTTGTGCTTATTTCAAGAGTTCTATTATTTGAGGATTGATTAGTACCCTAGTTCATGCTCACTGCTTGTTAATGCTCCCCATGTCCTTTTGAAGAATAGGTTTTCTTCATTTGTTGGGTATAGGTTTCGATATGTGTCCACTAAATCAAACTTGCTAATTGGTTTTTCAAATACTCTATTAATAGATATGTGTTATTCTTTGTCTCAGAGGAATGTTGAAATTCTTCACTATGAAGATATATTATTTCTACCTCTCCTCTTCCTCTGTCTCCTTCTCCTATACTTCCTCCTCCTCCTCCTCCTTTAGTTTCTTCTTGTCTTCTCCTTCTTCTCCTTCTCCTCCTCTTCCTTCTCCTCCTTCCTTTCCTAGTTGAGGCTATATTATCTTCACACGACATCGTGTGTAGTATAACAACAACTACATCTTCATGATCAGTTGAACTTATATACCATTGGGAATTAACCACTTACTTCCTAATGATGGTTTTTTCCTCATCTGTTTTATCTCATATTATTATAGCTACCCTGGGTTGATTTTTGATTTGTATTTTACTAGCGTATGTTTAAATGTTCTATTCTATTTTGAATTTCTAGTTTTCCATGTTTTTTAGTTTTTACAAGTCTTGTAAATAAGATACAGTTACGTTTGTCATTGTCCCTTCAAATTTAACAATCTGTATTTAACTAGAGAATTTATTCCATTTACATTTGTTGTGATCATTTATATCCTTGTTTTGCCCCCATTATCTATATGTTTTCCTTCTATTTTTTCCACAAGATTTATTATGTTCTTTCCTTTTAAAATTTATTGTTTTATACTTGTTTTCCATATTCTAATGTATCTCCTCTATTTGGGTCATAGTTTTAGTCTCTGCTTCTATTTTACCACCAGCCCACATTGACTGAAGTGGATATAATTTCTCATCTCCTGAGAAATTTATAAACCCTTTAACTTTCAGTTTTACCCTCATGACTCACTTGTTTTTGTTGTACAGTGTTATGTTTCTCCTTTTACTTTCCTCTCTCTCATCATATCCATATCTACCTTATCTTTCATGTTTTCTACTTCCTTGTCTTTCTATACTGCATTCTGTTTCCTTCAGAATTCAAATTTAGTTTTGTATTCTCTCTTCTGTTGTAGAACCTATCTGTGAAGTTTTGAAACTCAACAGTTAAGTCTTTTTCATCTCTTAAAGTTCTATAAGGCCCTTTGGTAAATATGTCAGATAATTTCTAGAGTCTCCTGTTTGACTTTGTTATTCCCATTTTTCTGGTTCCATTTTTTATAAACAGTTTATACACAGTTATTTTATATCTTGAAGTTGGTAAATCTCATATTTGAGGTTTTACTGTTTAATTCTATTGTTTTATTTTTAATTTTCTTATGTGTTGATGACACTTATCGACAATGACATGTATTCCTTATTTGTTTGGTGAACTTTGATTATGAGCTCATTTTTGTATGATTTTAATGTGTACAGAATGTAAGGCTTTAGTTTAGATCCTTTCCTCCAGAAAAGAATGTCACTGGTTTCGGCTCACAGTCATGTGCGTTGACACCAAGCTAAGTGAAATTTTTATGTGACTCACAACTAATCTGTGACTCCCGGATTCATTCTCTCAAGTCACTTGTGACACAAAGACAAATCCTTTCATTAGAGGATCGTACTGACCTTTGACCACTGGGTGAATCCAAATTTGTCTAGTGCTTACAGTTTCCTTCTTCTGTCCTTTGAGATTTGGCTTACTTCATGTGAACTCAAGAATGTAATAAAATTATATTTTATGGAAGATATTGTTATGTGGAGGGAAACCCCTTCAAGTTATCTAGTCCTGTATACTCATAGTATTTCATTCTTTAGGATACTCCTTTGGATTTCTTTCTTTTAATAGAAATTCTTTCTTTAAGTTGAAAAGAAAATAAATGTTACAATCAAATGTGTGAGCTTGGGGGCATAGAAATAATTTACATGCTATTCAACAAAATAAGTTTATGATATAGAACATTTTACAGACCAGTAATGTATGTATGGATTAGGTACATTTAACTGAAAACCTCTATTTAGAACATATTTAATCAAGTTTTAGGAGAAAAATCATTGACAGACACACTCCAGGAACATTCTGTTTCTGTGAGATGCACACATACTATACATATATCTGATGGTCATGTGACAAGCCATGATATGGCCAAATGTAGTTCAACTTAGTTCAGATGTGATATGATCAATTAAACTTGAAGAAGGGAGAATGTCCAGAATGTCCAGAAGCCCCATGTGTTTCCAATATTAGAGCGTTAAATGCTGAGAACAAGGTAAAATGGTGCAGGTGTTGTAAAAATACATTACAGTCTCTAAAGAGCAGAGAGCAGCATCCATATTAAACTTATTGCAGATTGTGTGAGTTTTCTGAAAATAAAGCACCCCTTTCTGAGGAAAAATGAAGAACTTTTGCGTGTCAATTGGGGCCTCCAATTGCTGAGGTGGAGTTAGGAGTACAAGAAGTTTATTGTGGCATAACACCTGTGAAGAATCAAAGGATTGGGGAGGGACAGCCCTCACACTGAGACACGGATTTTACTGCCTGTGAAATAAAAAAAATAAGGAATATTAGGCAGGGGAGCTTCCAATCACAATATGGAGATGCCAGTCCTTCAGCCCCACCCGAAACCTACTGAATCAGAATATCTGGGGTGGAGTCCAGGACTCCTTCTGTGTTTTAACAAGCCCTGCAGATCATTCAGATCCTTAATCAAGCTTGAGGATGTCGGGTTTCAAAAGAAAAGCACCACACCAAAGAAGTGAACACTGAAAAAGTAAAACAATTGTCTAAGTACTTTGTGTTAATGTGATTTATAAAAAATGCAAAATACCAACAACTTTAAAAAATGTGCATAAAATTTAAAACCATCTTGAACCAAGTGCTTAATCTATACCTAGAGACATTGGATTTGGAGAAAAAGAAAAGAAGTAAAATACTAATTAATTTTTCATCTAACATTGAGGAGTCAGTGAAGCAAGACTTCAGATTTTGGGTTCTTCTTATTTCTCAAATTAAAAATATTGTAAAATAGGGGCCATCCTGGTGGTGTAGTGGTTAAGTTTGCACACTCTACTTTGATGGCCTAAGGTTCATGAGTTCGGATCCCTGGTGCAGACCTATGCACCACTCATCAAGCCATGCTGTGGCGGTGTCCCATATAAAGTAGAGGAAGATGGGCATGGATGTTAGGCCAGAGCCAATTTTCCTCAGAAAAAAAAAATCTAATATAGAATGTGAGAATGATCTATATATCCAACACAGTGGAGAAAAGTTTAATAAGGAAAATTACTTTAAAAGGAGCAAAACTAGGAAAAAAGTAAAAAAGCAAAGTACAAAAAAATAGAACCAGAGAGATAATGCTACGTATATCAGTTATACTATACTGAAGTTACTTAAATCACCTTTTCAATATTGAATGTTACTCTACATTCCACGAAGACATAGGAAACTAACACTGAACGTAGATGCTGAAAGAAAGGGGATTGTCAGTAATAGTCCATACACGTGCTCACAAAAATAAAGCCACAACTAATATGAAACTTTCATATATGAATGTGTATAATGGTACACATATCTGAAGGCAAAAGATTTAGGGACTAAAAGGTGGTTAGCAGTCAAAAAGTATATGTTCAATCGTATATTAAAAAAAGGATTTTAAAAATATGAAGTAAAGTGAACCTAACTACAACCATAGTAAGACTATTCAACTAACTTCTCAGTCTTTGTCCAAAAAAAAGTCAATATAGGAATCGTAGATATTGTTAATCTTGATTTATCTATAATTATTTTTGGAGCATACACACACACATATGTCTGCATATAAATCTCAAACTTCCTACTCTGAAGCAAAGAAATAATATTATTATAAAATTAGGTCCTATCTTCGTCCAGCAAGCAATTTCTACATAGTAATCATTTCCTGAAGCCACCAGAAGAGAGATACATGGCCAACCACAGAAATTCTGACTCAGTAGCTCATCAGAGGAACAGGCAGATTTGAAATCCAGTTCCTTAACCAACTTGCACTCAAAAATGCTCATTAACTGCCAACATATCTTAAACAAATCAGACAATTTATAAGCCACTAATCACTCTCATGAATAACTCTTTGGTGAAACAGGAAATCAAACCAAGGAGTAGAAAGGAGCCCTGGAGAGAGAGGAGAGAGAAAGGAGGAAGAGAAGAAAACTGTCTGTTCTGAAAGAAAATATCTGAGCATTAAATACCTTGAATAGTAAATAAAAATGCAAACGAGTGAATTAAATTCTCAACTCAAAACAAGGAGAACGGAGAAAGAAAACATAAAAAAATAATTTAGAAAGAGAGATAGAAGCAGAAATAAGAGTATAAAACAAGTATAAAATAAGTCCAGAGGAAAAGTAATCAGTCACTCTGATTCTTTGGGAAGCTCAATAAAATAGGCATCATTCAGACAAGTCTGATAAAGAAAAACTATTTGGGGAAGACAAACATCAACAACATTAGGTGAGAAAATCGGACCAGGAGCGAAGTCAGAGAGAATGTTGTTCATCTGCACATGGAGATGCCTTTTGGGATCTCAGTGATAAAGCTGCTTTTTATTTTATTTATTTATTTATTTATTTATTTTTTAAATTTTTTGTTTATTGCAGTAACATTGGTTTATAACATTGTAAAAATTTCAGCTGTACATCATTGTACTTCTATTTCTGCATGGACTACATAATGTTCACCACCAAAATATTAATTACAACCCATCACCACACACATGTACCGAATTATCCCTTTCACCCTCCTCCCTCCTCCCTTCCCCTCTGGTAACCACCAATCCAATCTCTGTCCCTATGTATTTGTTGAAACTGTAATTACTCAAACTGGCTCAAATAGAAAATAGAAAATTTTACAAATGTTCTTTATGGTTTCAAGAGAGTTTTTAAGAAAGTAAATTCCAAATATATGGTGGATTAGATGTATTTACAGATGAATTGTTTCTAAAACTTAAGAATAGGTATTTACTCTACCAGGAAACTCTTCCGGAATGTAGAATAAGAAGGTATATCTCTAGTAATTATGAAATTAACATGAGCCTGTTACCAGGACCAAAAAGAAAATGTGAACAAGGAATCATCTTAAACAGACTATTAGAAAATTAGATAATCTTTTAATATCCTCACATTTAATGTCCTCACCGTTCTGCCAGGAAAAAAACACAATATGTTCATGAAGGGTATAAAGCATTTGATAAAATTCAGGATCCACTTCTCTAAAACACATTCTTTTTGGAGGGCACTTCCTTAACATGCTTTTGTTAAAATAACTAACAAACACAAGAAAAAAGCACTCTCGAGCCCTTGCTTAAAACAAAGACAATAAGTCACAGCTAAAGACGTGTGAGGGGCAGGCACACAGGATCACCCCCACCCAAGGGCTCCTCTGTACAGGCTGGGATTCTCCCCCCAAAAGAGCAGAAGTTAGAACACTACGCAGCGGCAGCTGAGGCATGAGGAAGGGCAGAGTTCTTGGAGTATGTTGGTGGAGAGTGCTGTCTCACTAAGCTTCTAACCCTGAAAATTGGACACTAAAAGGAAGAAAACTGGAAAATATAAAAACACTGTTCTCTCCTTTGAAGGAAGCAACAAGTCAGCGGGAAGAGATAGAGATAAAAATGGACAATTCTGGGAAGGTGGGGATGCCGGGGAAAGACAGAACAGGTGATGCACAGCATCTTGGTCTATCCATCCACAGATCCCATAGGCATCGTTCATCATAATAATCAAGCAGAATATAAATAAAGAGGCACTTACCACTGCAAAGTGGTAGGCTTCTTGATCCCTCTGTGTAAGAAATATGTATACAAGGGGAAAAACCCACCAATAACCACATCTCCATCCTTTTATGCACTGGGTTCATTTCACAAAAAGCAGTCAGGATAAGCCAAATGACAGACAAAGAGAGGAAACTGAAGGAACAGGAAGAAGAAAATCAAAAGGAAAATCTTTGAAGCCTCTGCAAAGCCCTGCTTCTGTGTGAGGTGTGAGGCAGCAGAAGCAGAGGTGGAACATGCAGCCTAAGGAGATATCTACACATGTGAAGTATAGTAACACATATACACACCCACACATGTGTATATGTGGTTTTTGTGGACTGGAAAAGCAATTCTAATGCTCTCTGACTCCTTTCAGCAGTCTCCCCTGGTGGGATCCAGACCCCTCTCTGCCCAGGGGCTCTGCATCTGAGGTCCTGTGTCCAGGTGAAAAACACCAGTTGGAAAACATGTTTGAGGAACATCCTCTCCAGCCTTAGGCACTATGATTTCATCCAGGTCCATGGATCGCAAGGCTCCAGGGACCACCTCCTCTTGGGCAGATGGGGTCCCAAACCTTTGTCAGCAAGCCATCCACATGAATGCCATTTGTGATGCTGCAAAATAACTACATCAGAGGATGTGATATCAACTGTAAGGTGAAAGGTTCAGAAAGTATCCATGTCAGTCAAGCCTTAGCCAAGAACGTTCCAGCATCTCTCCCTCCAAAGTCCAAGATAGGGAGGGACAGCTGCATACACCCAGGGCCCAGGGCAGCCACTGAACATTCCATGTGTGACTCACGCAGGACTGCACACCAATCATGAGTGCAGAAACACCATAAGCACGCGAGTCCCTGCCTGGGGAAGCAATAGTCAGGCTGAATTCAGAAAATTCCAAAGCCATATCTCAAGATCAATGCAGAAATAAAGCTACATTTTTGATTCTTAAAAATCTTCCTCCTTTCCTCTTCCCCAGTTCTTTTAACCTTGTTAATCCCAGGAATCAATATGGTGTGATGATCCACTTCCACACCTTCAGGATTAGTTTCCTCCACTATTTATGCTGTTGTGAGAACATGGGACTATGTGGGAAATTCCTTTATTTTTTCATCCTAAAGTGGAGGATACATGCTGGAAAACACCTATGTTCCCATCACCCCAAACATCAATGACAAGGGCCACATCTATACATCTATCTGGCCCTGGAGCACAGTGCACTTTTATGTCAGGGAAAATGATTATTTTGTATGATACTGTAACGGTGGGCACAGGATACATTTCCCAAAACCCACAGAATGTACAAGACAAAGAGTGAACCCTAACGTAAACTATAGTTCTTGGTTAATAATAATGTATCAATCTTGCTTCCTGAATTATAGCTAATATGCCACGCTAATGCAAGATGTTAATAATAATGGAAACCGTGCGTGTGTGCAGGGAGGAAGAGTATACAGGGACTCTATACTCTCATCTCAATTTTTCCATAAATCTAAAACAGCTCCAAAAACATAATATTTATTAATTATTTTGTTAGCCAATCTGGTAGCCACTGGCCATATGTCATTATTGAGCATTTAAAATATGGTTAGTCTAAATTCAGTTATGTTATGAGTGTAAAATATGCATGGATATAAAAAAAATTTGTATGACAAAAGTGAATATAGAACATCTCAATAATAATGTTTATACTGATTATACATTGAGACCATAATAGTCCTTGACATACTGGGTCAAGTAAAATATATTCTTAAGATAAAAATATTAAAGTATACATGACTACTGAGTAGGGAATTGAAAAATGCATCCAATACACACAGACATGAGACTCTGGCAGAGGCAAGGGCTTCTAGGTTTTGCAACCACCACATCAAATTATGACTTACCACACTGAAACCCACCTCCTCTGACTTGAGACAAGGCTACTGTTATGGGTTGATTTGGTCCCCCCAGGCCTCAAATATCCCCTCCACTCAGCGCTTACATCAAACCCAGCACTCCAATTTCCTGCCAACTGCTGGCACACACACATTCTACATTAAGATGGTACCACTTGCCACACAATTCATCCTGGTGGGAGCCATGTTCCACTTCCCACTTGCAAGCCTGTGTTCACCTTCTGTTGCTGATTTCGGTCCACTTCCGGTGCACGTCTTGGTTCACTTCTGGTGCAGCCACAACTGCTCCATTGACGGCCTGACTCTGAACCACCAGGAAGTTCAGCATCTAGTCCATCGAAAAGATGCTAGGACAACTGCTAACTTTTTGAGATCCATTGTCTCCATACCTATCCCCCTAGTCCGAAGTCTAGCACACTCCTACCCTTAACCGCATGATGACAAGTCAAGGGACTTTGTGGAGCCCCTCCAAGTTGGGCAACAGCTGGACCTGGGACTTCTGGGTCGCCGGAATGACCCAAAGCTGGATCCCTTGTAGGGTGGAGGAAGTGAGAATTTGGGGTCAGTGTTTCAATGTCTTTGAACAAGTCTAGCCTAATGCTATGTATCCCGATCGAATACATAGTGGGTTTTTTTCTTCTTTGTATGCGTAGATGTATTAGTTCTAGATGTATCATGTTGTCATGTCCCTTGTTGGTGCAGCCACGTTAAGGTTCCATCTAGATATTTACTTACAAAGACATATTGCAACTATGTACCCTCTCTTTGCATTCTTGCAGACAAAATTCCTCTATGAACTATCTATTTACAAACCATAGTTAAGTGTTTCCATACATCCATTTCCTCAGACAAAAATAATATTGGGGCCTGGCCAAGTTGCGTAATGGTCAAGTTCCCTTGTTCTGCTTTCGTGGCCCGGGGTTCACTAGTTCTGATTCCGGGCACAGGCCTATGCACCACCAGACACTTAATGCACAACTCCTCAAGCCATTCTTGAGGAGTGGTGCATCCCACAGAGAAAAATTAGAGAAGAATTGGCTCAGATGTTAGCTCAGGGGCATTCTCCTTCCCAAGTGATAATGTTGATGGAGAAGTAGATAACTGAAAATTCACTCTGTTCTTTGTCAGGTGCATCTGGGTAAAGGATACCTTGGAATCATAGGACATTAAAACTTAAAAACACTTTTCAAGCTCTTCATAATAAAGATGAAGAAAGTCTAAAGAGGTTAAACTATTTGACCAAGATTAATTCCTGGAACTAGAGTGAGGTCCTCTAATTTTCAATGGGTACATTGTCATAACATATCTAGCATTAAATAACCAAGAGAGGGAAGTCTGTTGACTTCCAGGTAGAAATGCTTCCCCTTCACGTTTTTGTTTTCTCTCTCTTAGATGACTGCTTTGCCCTGACAAATAATTTATCTCGTGTTTAGGCTACACTTCAGAAGAGGAAAATGCTCCTGGCAAACATTATTGTGATTCAGTGTGGCACCAGAGAGCCCAGTCATTTAAAAATGAGAATAGAAAGAATAAGGTAAATAATATGAAAGAAGAAGAGAAAAATCTATCATTTTAGTGGGAAATAACTTATAAAATTTAGAATTTTAAATAAGTTGACTAATGTGAAAAGATACTAGATAACCATATAAAAATATTATTTTATTAGCAAGAACTATTTTAAACATATAAGTAATTATTCTAGACTTAGGAGAAATAAAATATTTGAAATAATTGGATTTATGCAGCATGATGCTGTATGTAGTTATATAATTTATAAGTTGTGTAAGATAAATGAAGAAGATTATAAAGATATACCACAGGACATAAAAGCTCTGAAGAAATGGAGAGATATACTACAATTATGAATGAAAATAATATCCATTTTCCAAGCATCATTCAGCTTCATTGTATTTAAAATCAACTTTTAAAATGATACAATAATTGTTTTATAGACAATAAGATATCCCTTTGCAAAATAAAACACTGGACCATCGACTAACATTATTCACAAGTAAATCACTCCAAATGGATTATAGGGCTAAAATTAAGAGTAGAAATACTCAGTGCATAACAGTGGTGGATGACAATACAGGAGAATATCCATGATCGTACAATTAGTAAACTTATTCTTAATATATATTCTTTTTTTTTAATTTTTTGTTTATTGCAGTAACATTGGTATATGACTGTAAAAATTTCAGGTGTACATAATTGTACTTCTATTTCTGCATAGATTACATCATGTTCACCACCAAAATACTAATTACAACCCATCACCAAGCAAATGTACTGAATTATCCCTTTCACCCTCCTCCCTCCTCCCTCCCCCCTTCCCCTCTTGTAACCGCCAATCCAATCTCTGTCCCTATGTGTTTGTTTATTGTTGTTATTATCTAGTACTTAATGAAGGAAATCATAGAGTATTTAACCTTCTCCCTCTGACTTATTTCACTTTGCATTATACCCTCAATGTCCATCCATGTTGTCACAAATGGCTGGATTTCATCGTTTCTTATGGTTGAGTAGTATTCCATTGTGTTTACATACCACAGCTTCTTTATCCATTCATCCCTTGATGGGCACTTAGGTTGCTTCCAAGTCTTGGCTATTGTGAATAACGCTGCAATGAACACAGGGGTGCATGTACCTTTACAAATTGGTGTTTTCAATTTCTTTGGATAAATACCCAACAGTGGAATAGCTGGATCACATGGTAGTTCTATCCTTGATTTTTTGAGGAATCTCCATACTGTTTTCCATAGTGGCTGCACGAGTTTGCACTCCCACCAGCAGTGTATGAGAGTTCCATTCTCTGCACATCCTCTCCAACACATGTTGTTTCCTGTCTTGTTAATTACAGCCATTCTGAGAGTCGTGAGGTAATATCTCATTGTAGTTTTGATTTGCATTTCTCTGATAGTGATTTTGAACATCTTTTCATGTGTCTGTTGGCCATCTGTATATCTTCTTTGGAGAAATGTCTGTTCAGGTCATTTGCCCATTTTTTAATTGAGTTGGTAGCTTTTTTGTTGTTGAGATTCATGAGTTCTTTATATATTTTGTAGATTAAGCCCTTATCACATGTATCATTTGCAAATATATTCTCCCAATTTTTAGGTTGTCTTTTCGTTTTGTTGATGGTTTCCTTTGTTGTGCAGAAGCTTATTAGTTTGATGTAGTCCCATTTATTTATTTTTTCTATTGTTTCTCTTGCCCGGTCAGACGTGGTGTTTGAAAAGATGTTGCTAAGACCGATGTCAAAGAGCGTACTGCCTATGTTTTCTTCTAGAAGTTTCACAGTCTCAGGTCTTACATTCAAGTCTTTACTCCATTTGGAGTTAATTTTTGTGTATGGTGTAAGGTAAGGGTCTACTTTCATTTTTTTGCATATGGCTATCCAGTTTTCCCAACACCATTTGTTGAAGAGACTTTCTTTTCCCCATTGTATGTTCTTGGCTCCTTTGTCAAAGATTAGCTGTCCATAGATGTGTGGGTTTATTTCTGGGCTTTCGATTCTATTCCATTGATCTGTGTGTCTGTTTTTGTGCCAGTACCATGCTGTTTTGGTTACTATAGCTTCGTAGTATATTTTGAAATCAGGGAGTGTGATACCTCCAGCTTTGTTCTTTTTTCTCAAGATTCCTTTAGCTATTCGGGGTCTTTTGTTGTTCCGTATAAATTTTAGGATTCTTTGCTCTATTTCTGTCAAAAAAGTTGTTGGAAATTTGATAGGGATTGCATTGAATCTATAGATGGCTTTAGGAAGTATGGACATCTTAACTATGTTAATTCTTCCAATCCAAGTGCACGGAATATCTTTCCATTTCTTTGTGTCTTCTTCAATTACTTTCAGAAATGTTTTATGGTTTTGGGTGTACAGATCTTTCACCTCTTTGGTTAAGTTTATTCCTAGGTATGTTATTCTTTTTGTTGCAATTGTAAATGCGATTGTATTCTTAATTTCTCTTTCTGCTACTTCGTTGTTAGTGTACAGAAATACAACTGATTTTTTATGTGGATTTTGTATCCTGCAACTTTACCATATTCGTTTATTACTTCTAAAAGTTTTCTGGTGGATTCTTTAGAGTTTTCTATATATAAAATAATGTCATCTGCAAATAGTGACAGTTTCACTTCTTCCTTTCCAATTTGGATCTCTTTTATTTCTTTCTCTTGCCTGATTGCTCTGGCTAGGACTTCCGGTACTATGTTAAGTAGGAGTGGTGAGAGTGGGCATCCTTGTCTGGTTCCTGTTCTTAGAGGGATGGCTTTCAGTTTTTCACCATTGAGGATGATATTAGCTGTGGGTTTCTCATATATGGTCTTTATTATGTTGAGATACTTTCCTTCTATACCCATTTTATTCAGAGTTTTTATCATAAATGGATGCTGTATCTTGTCAAATGCTTTCTCTGCATCTATTGAGATGATCATGTGATTTTTATTCTTCATTTTATTAATGTGGTGTATTACGTTGATTGATTTGCGAATGTTAAACCATCCCTGCATCCCTGGAATAAATCCCACTTGATCATGGTGTATAATCTTTTTAACATATTGTTGTATGCTATTTGCTAGTATTTTGTTGAGGATTTTTGCATCGATGTTCATCAGTGATATTGGCCTGTAATTTTCTTTTTTTTGTGTTGTCCTTGTCTGGTTTTGGTATCAGGGTAATGTCAGCTTCGTAGAATGAGTTAGGGAGCTTCCCCCCCTCCTCGATTTTTTGAAAGAGTTTGAGAAGGGTAGGTATTAAATCTTCTTGGAAAGTTTGGTAGAATTCCCCAGGGAAGCCGTCTGGTCCTGGACTTTTATTTTTGGGGAGGTTTTTGATTACTGTTTCGATCTCCTTACTGGTGATAGGTCCATTCAAATTCTCTACTTCTTCTTGATCCAGTTTTGGAAGGTTGCATGATTCTAAGAATTTATCCATTTCTTCCAGATTGTCAAACTGGTTGGCATATAGCTTTTCATAGTATTCTCTTATAATCTTTTGTATTTCCAAGGTGTCTGTTGTAACCTCTCCTCTTTCATTTCTGATTTTACTTACTTGTGCCTTCTCTCTTTTTTTCTTAGTGAGTCTAGCTAAAGATTTGTCAATATTGTTGATCTTTTCAAAAAACCAGCTCTTGGTTTTATTAATTTTTTCTATTTCTTTTTTGGTCTCTATTTCATTTATTTCTCCTCTGATTTTTATGTTTTCCCTTCTTCTACTGATTTTGGGCTTGGTTTGTTCTTCTTTTTCCACTTCCTTTAGGTGCTTTGTTAGATTGTTTATTTGAGATTTTTCTTGTTTGTTGAGATAAGCTTGTATCGTTATAAACTTCCCTCTTAAAACCGCTTTTGCTGTATCCCATAAATTCTGGCATGTCGTATTTTCATTTTCATTTGTCTCCAGGTATTTTTTGATTTCTTCTTTGATTTTTTCGTTAACCCAATCGTTGTTCAGTAGCATTTTGTTTAATCTCCATGTATTAGTGACTTTTCTGATTTTCTTCCTATAGTTGATTTCTAGTTTCATACCGTTGTGGTCAGAAAAGATACTTGGTATTATTTCAATCTTCTTAAATTTATGGAGACTTGCTTTGTGGCCTAATATGTGATCAATCCTGGAGTATGTTCCATGTGCATTTGAAAAGAACGTGTATTCTTCGGTTTTTGGATGGAATGCTCTGTATATATCTACTAGGTCCATCTGTTCTAGTGTGTCGTTTAAGGCCAATGTTTCCTTGTTGATCTTCTGTTTGGATGATCTATCCGTTCGTGTAAGTGGAGTGTTAAAGTCCCCTACTATTATTGTGTTACCGTCTATTTCTGTTTTTATGTCTGTTAATCATTGCTTTATATATTTACGTGCACCTAGATTGGGTGCGTAGATATTTACAAGTGTTATATCCTCTTGTTGGATTATTCCCTTGATCATTATGTAATGCCCTTCTTTGTCTCTTTTTACAGTTTTTGTTTTAAAGTCTATTTTGTCTGATATGAGTACTGCTACCTCAGCTTTCTTTTCATTGCTATTTGCGTGGAGTATCTTTTTCCATCCCTTCACTTTCAGTTTGTAAGTGTCTTTATGTCTGAAGTGTGTCTCTTGTATGCAGCATATATATGGGTCTTGTTTTTTTATCCAGTCAGCCACCCTATGCCTTTTAATTGGAGCATTTAGTCCATTGACGTTTAAAGTAGCTATTGATAAGTATGTACTTACTGTCGTTTTTTAACTTTTTGTTTCTCAGTGTTTTAGTAGTCCTTCTCTGTTCCTTTCTTCTTCTATGCAGAATTGATGGTCACTTTAGTTTGACCTGTTTGAAAGCTGTACTCTTAACTCCTCTCCTCCCTCCTTTTATGTTTCTGATATCAGATGTAACCTCTTTTTTGTGTATTTGTATCCAATACTTTCATATCATGGAAATAGATAATTTTTCCTGTTTGTGGTCTTCTCTTTTCCCCTTAAATCAGTCCCTTTAACATTTCTTGTAGCACTGGTTTCTTGGTGACAGACTCCTTTAATTTTTGCTTATCTGGGATAATTTTGATCTCTCCTTCCATTTTGAATGATAATCTTGCTGGCTAGAGTATTCTTGGCTGTAAGTTTTTTCCTTTTAGCACTTTAAATATATCGTGCCATTCTCTTCTAGCCTGTAAGGTTTCTGCTAAGAAGTCAGCTGATAGCCTTATGGGGTTTGTTTGTATGTATCTTGACATTCTCTTGCGGCTTTTAGGATTCTCTCTATATTTTTAATTCTGGACATTTTGATTATGATGTGTCTTGGTGTGGGCCTCTTTGGGTTTATTTTGTTTGGGGCTCTCTGTGCTTCCTGTACCTGGATGTCTGTTTCCTTCCTTAGGTTAGGGAAGTTTTCATCTATTATTTCTTGAAATAGATTCTCTGCCCCTTGGTCTCGCTCTTCTCCTTCCGTGACACCTATAACACGGATGTTAGTGTGCTTGATGTTGTCCCAGATGTCCCTTAGACTGTCCTCACTCTTTTTAATTCTTTTCTCTTTTACCTGTTCAGCTTGGGTAATTTCTTCTAGTCTTTCGTCCAGCTCACAGATCCGTTCTTCTGCATCCTCTACTCTGTTTTTGAGTCCCTCTAATGAATTTTTCATTTCCAGTATTGTATTCTTCATTTCTGATCGGTTCTTTTTTATATCTTCCTTTTCTTTGTTGACATTCTCACTGAGTTCATCTATTCTTCTCCCCAGATCATTGAGCATCTTTAACACTCTTAGTTTGAACTCTCTGTCGGGTAGGTTGCTCATTTCTGTTTCACTTAGTTTCTTTTCTGGGGTTTTGTCCTGTTCCCTTACTTGGAATGTATTCTTTTGCCTCCTCATTTTGCCTCTTTCACTATGCTTGTGTCTACGTATTAGGTAGGTCAGCTACGTCTCCTGCTCTTGGATAGGTGACCTTATGTAAATGATGCCTTAGAAGTCTTCCAGTGTGCTTCCCTCAGTTCTCAATTTTCCAGGGGTGACCCCTTGTGGGCTACGTGTGTCCTTCTGTTGTGGCCTGTTTGCTCTCCCTGTAGGCGCCCAGGGCGGCTGAGTTATGCTCCTGGCCAGATGTTGTAATGCTCAGCTGCTTGTAGTTGTTGTGGGCCCTTCAGTTTCTTTATCAGGTGTGGGGAGCCCCAGCACAGTAAGCTGCAAGTTCTAATACAACATTTGTGTTGCAGTATTTCTTTTAAGTGAGTAGACCCCCAGCGTGGCAGGTTGTTAGGCTCAGGGCCTTACAATTGCTGTAAGCCTCTAGCCTATTAGGTCTCTTGTCAGTTCTCTGAGGTTGTAGCTGGGTGGGGCTGACCTCAGGCACAGGAGCACCCAATCATTTCAGGCTTTGGAAGGTGGGGCAAACCTCCATGTGGGTCTTTGAGAAGCACAAGTCTTCTGAAGCTGAAAAGCCCTGCAGACCACAGGTCCACACACACAGTCAACACAGTCCTGCCCCGTGTGAGCACCCCGACCTCCCCAAGCAGACCCAGTCTCTCCACAACGGGAGCCCCACACACTCCGCCACCACCCCACACTCTCCACCCGCTCCTTGTGCAGACCCTGCCTGGCTCAAGTCCGCTCAGTTGCCAGGCTGCAGAGAAACCAGTCACCAATCTATGCAGGCCCACAAGTTGCCTGAGGGCTTGTTGTTGGGTGGGGCCAGTCTCTAGGGTGGGCTGCCTGCCCTGGCTGAGCTGGATTAAATCGGTGCTCTAGTGAGTGGGGCAGACCTGAGCTAGCAGGCCTCAGGGAGAACTCCAATGGCTTCTGTGTCAGAACGCCCACACCTGCCCACAGCAATGGCTGCCTCCAATGTCCCAGTCCCTGGAGAGGTCTCACCCCTCACCGAGATGCACTCAGGGCCTATTAGGTGAGTCTCTTTTCACCACAGCACTGTGCACCTTTCTTTCTGGTGATTTTAGGATGCTTTCTGAAACGGGTGAGTTTGCACTCGGGCCCTTTAAGAGCCAGTTTTAGTTTATTTGTGAACCGGGTTTTCTGGGGGTACTACCCAGTGTTTTAGTAGCAGGCAAAGTCAGATTTATGCCACTCATCTCGATTGTGCTAGGTCCACAAAATGCCCACAGCGGGGGCGCTCCCCGGCTCAGGACCCCACGCCTCCAGGGAGGCTGTGTACCTGTGAGCTGCTAGCGGCAGCCGTGAAGCTGGCGGCTTGTGAAGGCGGCGTTTTTCCTCTCCAGAAGTGAGTCTCTGCCTCTTCTACCTCAGTTAGGATTGTCCATTGTTGCAGGAGTTCCTCTTATGCAGTTTTCAGTTCTGTCTCAGGGGTAATTTTTCCACGAGTAGTTGTAAATTGGTTGTGTCCACGGGAGGATGTGAGTTCCGAGTCTGCTTATGCTGCCATCGTGACTCCGCCGTTCCTTAATATATATTCTTAAAGATGTGTTGTTTTCATTTACTAGTGTCCAATTGACCATAGCCAGTTAAAAGGCCAAGTCCACACAGAGTCAAAGTGGGAGATTTCTACCAAAACACACAGATGGAGGGGAGAACTGATGTGTGGGCATTTATGCAATCTACCACAGATAATTTTAGATGAAAATTAATCTGAGGTAATATTCATATTTGTCTATTTGTGCATTTGAATGCCGAGGATCATTGTACAAAGCCAAAAGAAAGTAAAGCAATAAATTAATTGGAGATGTAAGGTAAATTTACTTTGTACTATTGGTGTGTGTATGTGTGTGAGGAAGATCAACCCTGAGGTAACATCCATGCTAATCCTCCTCTGTTTGCTGAGGAAGACCGGCTCTGAGCTAGCATCTATTGCCAATACTCCTCCTTTTTTTTTTTCCCAAAGCCCCAGTAGATAGTTGTATGTCATAGTTGCACATGCTTCTGGTTGCTGTATGTGGGACGCGACCTCAGCATGGCCTGACAAGTGGTGCGTCGGTGCACGCCCGGGATTCGAACCCAGGCCGCCAGTAGCGGAACACACACACTTAACCACTAAGCCAAGGGGCTGGCCCTTTACTTGGTACTTAAAGTCTGCTTGCAAAAATTTGGTAGTTTATTTTTCAGGTGTATGCAAATTCTGGTGAAAAAAATATATATATTGCTTATTTTCACCTGAACCAGTTGTATTCCTTAACCCTATTGATGGGTTTCTCTCTGGCCTTAGGAAGATAGTGTAGCACTTGGGGGCAAAGATGCAGCCTAATAGCCCCACACTTGAGGCCAAGATGGAGAGGCTCTCCACGGCCACCATGACCTTGCCCTTGGTGCAGTGGCAGACAGGGAGGAAAGTGTCCCAGACACTGCAGGTCATAAGCATGCTGAATGTCAGGAACTTGGCTTCATTAAAGTTGTCAGGTAGGCTCCAGGCCAGGAAAGCCACAGTGAAGCTGCCCAGGGCCAAGGATCACAGGTATCCCAGGACACAGTACAAGGCAGTGACTGAGCTCTTGTTGCACACGATGAGGATGTGGCCGTGTTCAGTGTGTACATCTGTGTCAATGAAGAAGGAGAGGTTCCAGCCAGATCACAAAGAGACTCAGCTGGATAAAGGAGCAGATGGGAATGATGAAGTTATGTGTCCCTGACACCAACCACTGCCACATCCTTCTCCGTGGTGCAGTGACCTTGAAGGCCACCACAACAGAAATAGTTGTGGCCAAGACAGTAGAAACAGCCACAGTAAAAACAACTCTAAATGTGATTTGTTGACTAATGTAGGTGGTTGTGTTGGGTCAGCCGATAAAGAGTAAGGAGCAGAGAAAGCAGAGAGTGAGGGAGATGAGCAGGATGTAGCTGAGAGTCCAACTCTTGGCCTTGATTACAGGAGTGTCTCGGTGCTTCACAGAGACCCCAAAGACCACTGCTGTGACAACAGAGAAGCAAGGAGCTGTGCAAACCAGAGTCTTCCCTAAAGAATCTTCAAATGCCAGAAATGTCACAACTTTCAGCAGGCTGCAATTTCTCTCATTGTTTGCATACTGGTTTCCTGGACGCCCTATACATTGATCTCTATTTGAAAAGCAAAGGAAAGTCTTGGTGTTTCAGTCAGCCACTCTTCCACATACCCAAGACAAAAAACAAAAGTCTCATTGGCATTATAGGGCCCATTACCCACACCTTATTTGGTTGTGAGACACAAAGTTGCAGAGACTTATGTTAAAAATATTCACATTAAACAGTTCCGTTCTATGCCAGAATGCTTTTAGCTTCAAGTAGGTGATAATCCACCTCCAGAAGTTCCAAGTTTGGGTCTTGTGTTAGTTGGATGTTTCCATAAACTTAAGGGTATAAGGGAGAATATTTTAGGTGGTGGGGATTTTGCAACACACCATTGAGGTACTGGGAAAGTGAGGCAGGGAAAGGAAGGCAGGGCATCAGGGACATCAAGTGCTTTACCACTGTGCTCACCTAGAGCTCAATCTCTCTGGGGAGTACTGTGAGACAAGAAGAACACATGAGAACAAGTGATCTCAGCTGAGGATGAGGCAGCTGCAACACATATGCAGGCATGTCCATCAGCCATCATTCAAGGGCTACGCTCTGGCCTATGAATTTGTATTGGGCAAACTTTTACTGTAAAGTGACAGAGAACAAATATTTTAGGCTTTGTGGGCCATAGGGTCTGTGCCACAGCTCCTCATCTCTGACCTCAGGGCACGAAGCAGCGATTCTTATTGTTGAAAGTGGGCATTCTTTTCTCGTCCCTATTTCTACAAATAATATTAGAACAATATAATTACCGTAATTACAGCTTTTCTTTTTGAATCACTTTTCTATATAAATCTTGTTTCTCGATTTTTCTAACTCGATTTTTGTTTGATAAAAAACGTAGTAAAATTCTTAACTTTCAAAGTAAATTCCTTTGATAAAGTGGTTTGAATTGCAGAAAAGCTAAAAATTATTTAGAAAAGGATACAGACTTTTGTAATATTCAGACATTCCGTTTGGGAAATTTAATGGCGCTAACTGTGTTCATTTTCTTTTGCATTTCCCAAACACATTTTTAGCAAAAATTAAAACTCTGCTTCGCATAACATACAACAACTACCTACAAGTACACTTCCTCCATTATACCTAGCTATTAGAACCCCAATTTTGAGTGACCCAAGCCAATTTTGGCAGATCTAAGCTAATTTTTGCCAGAGTGTGCTCCACATCACTTGTCAGCTATGCGCCATGGGCCTAAATCACTGACAATCTGATTGTATGGTCTCTTTCTTGCACTAAATAAAACCTGCATCTAATAGGATGCTATAGCTCACTCTTCCTCTTTCTTTCCCCTGTGCATGATGAGCAGTGGCAGACACTTGTAAAAATAAAATCCAACACACTAAGCATATTGAAGCAAAAGTTATATGGAGCCTGAGTCTTTGTTATCAAAAGGTTGATAGAAAAAAAAAAAAACTTGCATCTGTCTATTTCTGAAATTCTTGTAACATAAATAACAAATGTCATGATTTAAGGCCACTATGAGGTTCTCTATCACTTTGAGCTGAACACATTCTAACTAATGTACTTTGTGCATTACATTTTTGTGTTTTTGAGAGTGAGAAATGAGACTTTAATACTGCATTATCAAACACTTTACTATTGATATGTGGGAAAATCATTACTATTGATACATTAATTTCATCTTTTATTTATTTAGTTAATTATTTATTCATTTATTTATTTATCTTTTGATTGAGGAAGATTAGCCTTGAGCTAACATCTGTGCCAGTCTTCCTCTATTTTGTATGTGAGTGGCCACCACAGCATGTTTGATATGCGGTGTAGGTCTATGCCTGTCATTTGAACCCATGAACCCGGGCCACCAAAGTGGTGCATGCTGAATTTTAACCACTACACCACAGGGCCGGCCTGATACATTATTTTGGATCCCACTAATTGATGAGATATTTTTGCATTTTAATTTAAAATATTTTTTGCATTATGTAAGTAAACGTTGAAGCAGATTCCACTGGTGGCTTATTCATGACCCATCTATCCCCTTTCTACCAGCAGCTCAGTTGTGCTTTGACATTCAACTTCTTGCATGAGGCCGTGTGATTGAGGGGAGGCTGACAGCTCTAAATCAATTATAATTGGCCCCACTTGGAGGATGTGTTTTTGAGTTACTCTTACAAAGTCAGGGGGAGTAGATGCCCACTCTTTTTCATCTTTCTGTTCTCTTACTATGGTATAATACTTTAAACAGCTCAGCCTTTGAGACCACAAGGAGCCCAGCCTGAAGAGAAAACTGGGAACCCAAGATGATAGAACAAAATATGAGAATATCATTTGTGCTTGATTATAGTTTTGAGCTGCTGAATTCTCTAATCCTCCAGTCATTCTATCTCTGGCCATTTTTTTTAATTGTTTCACTTTTTTTTATTTTTGAAAAGTGATATTTATGACAATATTCATTAAGTAAATAACAAATGGAATGAAACATATTTCCCTCTCCATCTTTATAATACAACACTGTGCTTTTATTTTTTCTGGCACAAAGAATCATTGTAGTAAATTACTCTGGTCTTTTTTATGGGATATAATAAATATTTTTTAAAAGACACATTTAGTTTGTTTTCTTTTTCATTTATAGCCAGATACATTCTAACAAAAAACATAATTTGTAAACATGCTCTCTCCTCCAGCCCTTATTTATTTCTGTAATATATTATTCATGCATTATTTTACTGGACAGAACATTTAGCAATGTCAAGAGATAACTTTGGTAATTAATACATATGAATTCCTTGCTGTTTTGTTTGTTAAGACTGGAATATTGTACTTTAAATATGATGTGATTTTTTTTTCATTATTTACCTATTCCATCATCATCCACGATCAGTCTTTTATCATCTCATTCCAGCCATACTAGTATTATTCCATATGTCTGAATATACCACATAAAAACATTTTAAAACACTTTATTGAGGTATGACTGACATACAAAAAGCTGTACATACTTAATTTGTACAACTTAATGTGTTTGGAGATAATATACACCCGTGAATCCATCACTACGATCAAGTCCTTAAACCTATTCATCACCTCCAAATGCTTCCTCCTGTCTTCTTTATTTTATTATTTTAACCTCCTTTTTGAAAATACTTTTTTTCTTTTGAGGTAGGAACACTTAACATAAATCTACCCTCCTAATAAATTTTTAAGTCTACAATACAATATTGTTAACTATAGGCCCATGTTGGACCGTAGGTTGCCAGAACTTATTCATCTTGCATAACTTTTGTTGTCCAAACTTCAATTGCCAAGAATCCCTCTTCATCTTGAACTGACAAATCCCCACATGTTTTTAAAAACTCAACTCAAACATCAGCTTTCCATGAAGAATTATCTGATTCATCCAAGTAAGACTATCTACTCTGGTTGACTCTGCTAACTTCTAACTACCTTTATTATGGCACTTTTCAAATTGCCCTGTTATTCTTTTTTCACATGTACCTCACTATGATTTCTTGGAAAGCAGGGCCTTTATCTTATCAAGTTTGCATGCTCGGTTTATTGTTTATATCTTCTACCAGAGCAATAATAATATAATATATCCATTCATTTATTGAATCTTTAGTTCTGGTTTTTGTACACCTACTATTTGTAAGACACAGTGCTTGTCACCTTGGGTGTAACGATATGAATAGGAAGCATGTCCTAAAGACACCCACACTTACTTACATCTTAATACCATGTGTGTTATTCTGTGATCAAGATTAGTATATGGTGCTACGGAATCTCTAAGTGTTTGCCTAACACAACATGTAGTTTAAGAGCTGTATTCCCTTGAGAAGAGCTGCTTCAGCAGAACCTAACAATGTGAGTATCAAGAAGCTAGATCAAGGTAACTCCCAACATGGAAATGATGTATTGATTACCTAAATGAATGTATTGAATGAGTGAATGAAATAATAGAAAATAAAGAAGAAATGAGATGCTATTGGTTAATCCCAGACCCTTTACATTTTATTTGGAGACAAAGAAGACCTGAGAGAAAGTGATTGTGTAATTTTGCCAGTTCATACCTGTCTGATTACATTTTTCTCTCTCTGGGCACAATACACAGTCAAAGCAGCAGGTAGCTCTCTTCCTGAGGGATTTTCCTGAATCCTGGCTGACAGAACATCCTACACCCATGGGGGGAGTGTGAAAGAAGAGAATTGTTGATAATACTGAACAATACTATATAATTGGATAATATTTTATTATTTTATAATATTGAATAATTGATAATATTATTTAAATTATCTCAAAAACTCTCTTAAAGATCACCTCTAAGATGTGACATGATTGATGCACCCAGGGAAAGCAAAATAAAATCAAGGTCAATCTGCAGAAAACAATTCCCAACATGAAGATACATAATGATTTAAAACATTTTCCATCTCAATGACTAGGACGCTTGTTTGTTTTAAGCAAATGGGCCATCTGATCATGAATCATATTTGTTATTGCCAAATGTGATTCTGAATATGGTATTTCTGGATTACGTTTTTGAACTATAAGCAGATTTTACCTTAATAATAAATAATATTTAAATTCATACAATACATTAACATGAGAATTGTTTGATTAGTACAAATTGCAATTATTGAATTTATTTAGTAATATATTTAATGTCAGGTAGATTATACACCAAAGACACAGGGACAGGCTTGAATGATATAATATAGCATCTTGGAGGATGACTTACAGGACTGAGTTTTAAAGGGACATCTGATGAAGAGGAAAAATGTAGTTCCTGGAAGCGCAAAAGGAATCTTTTTTTCTGATGGTGAATTTTTCTACAAGAATGTATAGAGGTGGGATGAAGAGATGAAAATATAAGGAATATTAATAAAATATTTAAATATTAAAAAAACTCAATATCAATACTTTTGATTCTAGTTAAAGAGAATAAAATCTATTTTCTGGAAGAAAACCAAATGGCCAAAGGCAATTTGAATTGTATCTACAAGTCATCAAAAGTCTAGATCGTCAGCATCTGTTATGTCTTCAAGGCACAACGCATGAACAGCAATGAATTTGCAAGCAATGAGATTGACACTTTTTCAGCTTAAATGGGAATTTAAATCATCAATTTTTTATCAGCTCCTCCTACTAAATTGGAAACCTCATTGTCCCGCTGTAGCATAGAAAGCATTTCAAAATTTGGGAATTTCTCCTTAATTAAAAGTGTACTTTCAATATCTCTTGGACAGTAAGAAAAATTATATCAATAAATGAGAATTTTGTTATGAGTTAAATAATTTCACCATTATTTTCATATACGGTCTCTATCTTTTGATGTAGATGAAGAATTAATCCAAGATTGTGTTTTCTGCAAACTTTTTGAATCCGACGGCCCAGTCTATCAGCTCCTCATGTATGATGAAATCTTGACCACGTGGATCCTGGGGAACAAACTTCTTTACTTTCACCTGAAATCCAAGACCTTTAGGAAAATGACATAGTTCAGAATTTCATGCTATGACACAGAGTTTCTTTTCTCATCCAGTGTCACATGAGCTCCAGTGCTGTTTTTAAATTGGGTGTTTTTTAGGAATGGGTGGAGCTGAAAGGGGGACATAGTTATGAAATGAAATGAGCATGGAAAGTGAGGACAGAAAACTCAGATACGAACTGGTGGGGATACTCAGTTGCCCAGCAATTAGATTTTTTCCCCTCTATATTAGTCATCTTCTGAATACGTTCAATTTGGGGAGTGTTTACTATTCTGCATGCTTAAGGAAGAAGGCATTCTTGTCTGCCCTCAGAGAGCACATGGTGATTTGTTTAAACTATTCCTGAAGATTCCATGTTCAGGGAGTGCTGTAGAGCTAAACCTGAGCACCTTGAGCACTGAGGTTTGCTTTAGGGGTGCTAGGGAGTTTCCTTGAACTCAAGAAGAGACAAAGAAAGAAAGCTTGCTCCTTACTAACGTTGAACAAAATAATTTATTAAATGAGAGAGAAGATATAAAAGCTACTAGTAAAGAACATTCATACATTAATTGATATAATTTATATATAAATGTATAACTAATATTTATATACTACATAAATATATATATAAAGTTCTATATTCATTAATAAATGTATAGTCACAATAAAATGTGTGTATTTAGATCTGACATCACATTCACTTCCATGTACGTAAGAGCAAGTATTTCAAGACACATTATGCATAGGTTTTGGATTTATAAAAGTCTAGGTTCATCTAAGTAGAATTGAAAAGGTCTTGGGGAAATTAAAATATATTTCAACTTATTGGGGTTCTCATCTGTAAAAAGGGGATCAATCTCCTTGCTTCCAAAAGTCATTTTAAATTTCAATGAGGAAATACTTATTTAGCTATCAGTAGCCTTTCTAGAAAAATGCAGGAAGTTCAAATAAATTGTCCTATCCCCAGTGGCATTTAAGATATCATGGGATAGGGCCAGAAGTAGATTTTGCAAATCCCTGAATTTTTAAATTCCCTGGGATGAATTGTCATCAAGTTTTATCTTACAAACTTACCTCTCACAGAGAAAGTTTTTAATTGATTATTTCTAGTTAAAAGAGTTGACACTGTTGCTAATTAACCCCTACAATTATTAGAGATTTACTTGCAACCTGTAAAGAAAGAACAGAAATTCATTATGCTCAAGTCACTGCTGATCTGTCACAATGTCACAATCACAATTCTATATCCAAATAAAATAACTCTCGGCTCCAGAAAAACAATAATGGGATCACATTTAAGGGAGAAATTTTACCTGCTAAGGGAGAAACATGAGCTGGGCTGCTTCCATTATGGACACCACTTCTGCTTTTATCAAAAACATTTCATGGAGGGCTCAGGCCGCCACATCCATAGCATGATAGATGTAGTAGCTGGATCCAGACATGGTCGTGTCTAATTTGTCCTTTGGCAGAGAATCCAGGGAGACATTGAGCGGACACTCCAAAATTTTCCACATTCAGGTTCTGCAAATGATGAGTTAAAAGTTTCAAGCCATAATTTGGTAAAGAAACAGTCTTCTTAGTATTTAGAGGGGCTAACTGTCCATAGAGAGTGTTTAAATCCAGATATCTCAAAGTTCTGGTGTGCAAAGGAAAGACTCCCATGGTAAGTATCTAAAAAGTGGTGAAGTGGAATAAAAGTAGAATCCCATTGTGCATGTAGTGATCCACACCTTCTGAGTGGTTAAATAATAGTTTCCTGCAATGCTCACACTTATTAATATACTTGTGTCAGCATACATGGTAAACGTATTGGCTGATGCGCCTATGATTCTGGCAATGAAGGTCCAATCTTTTGAAGTGTACGTCCTCTTGGTCACAGGTATCTTAGTAACGGGCAGGCACTGTTCATAGTCACCTCTCTTCTAAGTACCCAGAGGAACTGCTCACTTTTTATATCAACTGACACTAAATTTCCCACCCAGGTCCAGCCAAAATGTATCAGCAGCGAGACCCTTCTGACGACTAAAGATATGTCCTTGGAAGCCATCTGATAGAGAGGAAATCTAATCCTTACCTTTCAGTACAGGATCAATATCTCCATAGGTTATCTGAATCAAAAGTGTAAAAAGGTTCTGTATTGAATTCTCTGGAAGCAACATAAGCAGAATTTCAGAAAATTCATATGATCAGGTAGCTAAACTTATATTGTTGGCCATAACACTGTGAATGTGAAGCAATATTATCTGATGGTAGAAGTGATTGAGTGTAAGCTTGGCTTTGAAGCCAGACTGCCTGGATTCAAATCCTGACTCTAATATGACTAGCTTCACGATCTTGAGAAGGTTACATAACCTCTATACATCTTAGTTTCTATATCTCTAAAAATTCCCATAATAATGGAACCTTTTCATAGCCTTTTATTAGGATTAAATTTGTGACTATTCATAAAGCATTTGAAGAGTGTAAAATTTTTTAATTTATTTTTTCATTTTTTTTTTAAATTGTTTATTGCAGTAACATTGGTTTATAACATGGCGTAAATTTCAGGTGTACATCATTATATTTCTATTGCTGCATAGATTACATCATGTTCACCACCCAAATACTAATTACAACCCATCACCACACACTTGTGCGGAATTATCCCTTTCGCCTGCCACCCTTCCACCTTCCCCTCTGGTAACCACCAATACAATCTCTGTCTCTATGTGTTTTTTTGGTGTTGTTATTATCTACTACTTAATGAGTGAGATCATACGGTGTTTGACCTTCTCCTTCTGACTTATTTCACTTTGCATACAATGTCCATCCATGTTGTCACAAATGGCTGGATTTCATCATTTCTTATGGCTGAGTGTTATTCCATTGTGTATATATATCACATCTTCTTTATGCATTCGTCCATCGATGGGCACTTAGGTTGCTTCCAAGTCTTGGCTATTGTGAATAAAGCTGCAATGAACACAGGTGTGCATGTATCTTTACGCATTTGCATTTTCAAGTTCTTTGAATAAATACCCAGCAGTGGAATAGCTGGATCATGTTGTAGTTCTATCCTTAAATTTTTGAGGAATCTCCATACTGTTTTCCATAGTGGCTGCACCAGTTTGCACTCCCACCAGCAGTGTATGAATTCCCTTCTCTCCACATCTTATCCAACACTTGTTGTTTCCTGTCTTGTTAATTATAGCCATTCTGAAGGGCATGAGGTGATATCTCATTGTAGTTTTGATTTGCATTTCCCTGGTAGTTAATGATTTTGAACATCTTTTCATGTATCTGTTGGCCATCTGTATATCTTCTTTGGATAAATGTCTGTTCAGGACTTTTGCCCAACTAAAATGATTTTAAGTACATGTTTACATATAAAATTTTACTAACGAGAAGATAAATAACTAAGGTGTGGTTATTTCAGAATATTCAGCTTCCACTCCTTTGAGGGAATTTGGGCAACTACATTTCCAGAAGCTACTGTGGTCTGCTTTAGCCAATGATGCTATCCTCAGGCTACTTCATCCCTTATCAGCTTCACACACAAAAATAATAAATCCACCATATCAAGAACTATCTGTGGTAGGTATTTTCCTATTAGAGAGATATGCAAACGCACTTTCTTCTTTTCCACTTGAGTGGCCACAAAATTTCACCAAGGAGGGAAACTTCAGTCCCTCCAGATCCATCCCCCCAACATGCTCATACCTGTGGTATTTGTAGAGCTCCAGCAGTCTCCCAATCTGGGCAGAGAATGCTGGTGTGGTTCTTGCAGTGACAGCCACATCCTTGTTCTGTGCCTGGCAGGTGTAATTAGGGATCTTCTGGCCCCCACCCAATGGCAACCTCATGGTGCTTTCCAAGGTGCTGACAACACTGTGAAAGGAATTGTAGACATGGAAACCCAGAGACAGGTTGGAGAGCAGCTGGAGGCTCCTGTTGATCTCCTTGAAGGCAAAAACAAAGACCAAGACATAACGATAATTTTTATAGATCAGCCTGTACCAAAGCCATAGTATTAGAAATAATGATCAAGTCATGCACTTTAGGAGTAACTCCTGTGGGGAAAAAAGGAGATAAAGCATGGCATTTTGACTCAAACAACTTGTTGATTCCAGAGCAATTACTGTCTCTTCATGACTTTGGAATCCAAAGCACATGCACATGGTGTTCCCAAAACCTTGGAAGATCCAGCACTACTTCTCTACACTTAAAAGACATAGACCAATGTCCTAAAATGAGTTAGTTGGAAGGGTGCTTAAGGGGAATGGACCAATTTACATATTTGTTTACAAGTCAAGCACTACTTCATGCAGGCCAGCAACATGGGGTTGGTCATGGCCAAGTGCCGGTATAATGAGATGAAGCAAAAGTTCATGATCCATACAAAGAAACTAGCTAGGTCAGGGAAGTGCATAAGAAAAGCTTGGAGGAAGGGCAAGTCGAATATAGAATGGTGTCATCAAAAATCTTGCAATGTATCTTTCTAAAACAGTCTGCCTCACAGACTTAGGAAACACATACTAGCAGAAACAGGGAAATGCACCATCATAAATAAGGAGATAGTCTTAGGGAGAAAATAAAGAGGAAGAAGCAATTTATGACTCTATTTTTTCTAAAAGAGGAAAAACAATTCAGAGTCCAAGGAGCAAGGAAAACTTGCAGCTTTTCATCTATTTCTTTACAGATTAGAAAACCATCATAGGCAGTGAGCTTTAGAGCTTATCTTTAGGTTGATTCCTCACTTCAACGTCTAAGTTCAGTCCAACTTTAATTTTCAAACAATTTAATTGACAAGGTACAGCATGCAATTCCAGAAGATTGCAGAGTAGAACATAGGCTTTTGTCGCTCTAATATTAAAATATTATTTTCATTGGTGAATACAGCTTTAAAAACCAAAATGTTGGGATGCTGTAATTCTGAGTCGCACAGAAACACTCAGATTGGATTACAAATAGGACTTTTATTAATTTCCTATTGCTACTCTGAGAAACTACTACCCATTTAGAGGCCTAAAACAAGACAAATTTATTATCTTATACTTTGGGAGGTCAGAAATCTAAAATGAGTCTCACTGGTGAAAATCAAGGTGTCAGCAAGACTGAATTCCTTCTGGAGGCTCTAAACAAGAGTCCATTTCTTTGCATTTTCTAGCTTCTAGAGGCTGCTCCCATGCCTAGGTAACAGCCTCATATCACTTCAGTCTCTGTTTCCGTTGTCATAACTCCTTCTCTGACTCTGACTTTCTTGACTTATTCTTTCACTTGTAAAGACCCTTGTGATTATATTGGACCCATCCAGATAATTCAGGATTATCTCCTCATCTGAAGATCCTTGACTTCATCACACTTGCAAAGTCTCCTTTCTCTGTGAGGTAACATATTCACAGATTCGAAGGATTAGGACTTGGTCACCTTTGGGGGCACATTCCACCTACCACAGGATCCAACTACATACTTTCCAATACTTGAAGCAAAACACAGAAGTGATTAAAGTAGATAGAAATGATACTCCATTTAAATATGAACAAAAAGAAAGCATGGGTATCCTCGTTAATATCTGATAAAATCCGAGTTCAAAGCAAAAAGCATGTGATCTATCAAAGGTGGTGACCATATGTCATATGTGACATATGTGGTGACCATATGTGGTGAAAGGAAGAGAAGATCGAGTGCTAACAGTCAATATACATACCCCCAAAGTGAAAAAGAGCTATTATTTATAGATCAATGTGCATAAGTACATATATGAACAACCAGATTTGGAGATTTAACACAACCTTTGGTCAAATTAAAGATGAAGAAAATATACAAAGTTATGGAAGACTTAAACTTAACAGAAATTTACATAAAAATGTCAATAACGGTGGTATTCTATGAACACCAAAGAATATACATACATTTAACCATGCACTGGGCCATCAAGTAAGCCTTTGAACATTGAAATTATACACTGTGCATTCTCTGACCACAGTATCGTTAGCCTAGCAATTAATAAAAAGACATCTAGAAAATTTCATCATATATATATGTTAAACACTTGATCTTTGATAAGTACTAGAGAAATAATGTACACCATGACTATAGTTAACACTGCTGTATAGTACAAATAAAGTTGTTAAGAGATAAAACCTGAGTTCTCATCACAAGGAAAAAATATCTTTTCTTTTTTTTTGCTTTTTCTTTTTATTATATTTATATGAGATGATAGATGCTAGCTAAACTTATTGTGGTCATCATTTTACGAAATATCTAAGTCAAACCATTATGCTGTACACCTTAAATTTATACAGTGATGAACTTCAATTATATCTCATTAAACTGGAAAACAACACACATTTTTCAGAGAATATTCCAAATTATTTTAGACCATAAAGGATACTCAGTAAATGCATTTTGAAGAAAAATGAATATCATCTCAATAAAAAGTTCGTTTTTGAATAATCTATATACTATGATGAGACTTACTCTTAGCACTAACTTCTAGCCAAGATATGGTGTGCGCAAGGATTCTCTCCCCTCCCACTTCGTGGGTCAGGAGCAGGATGGCATGAGGATCACCGCAGTGGGATCTTGGTTTTTTGTGCCTGCAACTTGCATCCCTTAGGCTTTCAGAAAATAAACACTAATGGAGATTATTCCAAGGCAGGCAGGAGAAAATAAAAGATGCTTATTTCTGTCTTCTATTTAGAAGGAAAATATTCCAGAAGGGAGAAAAAAAGGAAGCCACAAATAATTATTAAAGGAAAAAAAGGAGCTGATGATTCACAGTTTATGGGAGATTCTCAACACAGCTTTTATATTCAACTTTCATAACTGTCAGAGGGATTCACACACACACATGAACTTACAGGTAAAATGTGAAATCTTTGCTTGGACGAATCACAAAGAAATTTCTGCTGCATTTCTGAATCCTGAGTCAATGTATAGAAGGGGGAAAACCCAATGACCAACAAGTCCCCTTCCTTGTAGACACTGGGCCTTATGTAATCAAAGCCATCATAATAACTCATCATGCACATGGAATGTGGAAATTTCCCAAGGAGGGGCAGAAGAAGCAGAAAGAACATCTCAGCTGACTCACCAGCTTGAGGCAAGGCCTCTAGTCAGTTGTGACTGGGGGAGCAGAGCTGGAAGGAGACCTGTAGTGTAGCCCTCTGCAGGGAAATTTTACTCCTGTGCAGGGTACACGTGTCTAAAAGTGCTCTGCCATTCAAGACCATGGAAAGAAGATTAGTTATTGATCAGAACTAGGGCATTTTCAGAAGCCATATATACTGGCACAGATCTTCCATCAATGTCACTGTGGATCAGAGTTGCTTCTGGTCTCCTCTTGTTGTCACTCCCCTAGTCCAGGCCTAACTGGTCACTGCTCTCAGTAAGGAGCTCTGGGGGCCTCCCTGCCCTGGGGCTCTGCTCCTGGGACCCTGTGCCCTGGTAAAGACA
The DNA here is from genome assembly GCF_020826845.1 of Diceros bicornis minor. Lineage (NCBI taxonomy): Eukaryota > Metazoa > Chordata > Mammalia > Perissodactyla > Rhinocerotidae > Diceros > Diceros bicornis. The sequence goes on from NW_026691418.1 coordinate 3,322,045, forward strand.
AAGGTGAAAAATATGTTTGGGCAACATCTTCCACTGCAGGTGCCAGAGATGTCATCAGGGCTGGGGGTCAGCAAGGCTCTGGGAACAACCCCATACGGAGGTTGGATTTTTTTCTTTCCCAGGCAAACATTCTGTTTCTTGCAGTTGACTGAAAGGTGTTGCATCCAACAAAACACAGTATTACAAAGAGCTGGTATTACAATCAGCATAAACAGCCTAGCATGATTCCTGTGATACCCAAGGAGGAGGTCATTGACCATGCCTTGGGTAACCCTCAAGGGTACTTTACAGCCTATATCGCCAACCTGACCCTTAGATCTTTTTGACCCTTATCTGAAGAACTGGTCTCATGCACAGTTCAGGGAATAGACATCCATTATCCAGTTCGTACCAGTTTGGCATGGGATAAAGTCTAAGTTCACATGTATTTGCACCTAACCTATTCCTTAGACCTATGTCTTGTGCCAGGACTTCAGCACTTGCTTACTATATGTTCCAGTATCTTCCATTTCAAGTCTGTCTCTCCTAAACCCAAAGTCTCTCTCAACAGCTCTTTTGCCGTTTCTCTGCTAATCTTCAAGGCAAACATTTGCAAGGGTTGTTAGTGTTCAAATAATCCTCTTCCTCAATTCCCATTCTTTTCAATTCACTTCAATCAGATTTGTCCAAGTATGTCACTCAATCTGCTCTTGTCAAGGACATCAGCAGCTTCTATGAGGCCCAAATCAGTGGCCATTTTTTACTCTCATTTTACTTCACCACGCAGCATCATTTGACCCAGCTGACTGCTCTATCCTTAGGACACTACTTTCTAAGTGTTTTACTTTTTCTAAGTTCTCCATATTCTCCTACCTCGTGTGTATCTCTCTCTTGATTTCCTTTACTGTAACCTCTTTGTTTTATTCACCATTAAATGCTTGATAATTGATAATAATGAGAAAACTGGCATGTCACTTGCCTGAGCTCTCTGGTTAGAAAATGGTAGAGCCCAGATTTGAGCCCAGACAGTCGATACCCTTAACCACCAGCCTATTTGTTGAGTATATTCTATATGCCAAGCACTGCTGGAGACACTGGTGTCTGCAGCAATGAATAAAACTCCACTCATGCTATTGGAGCACTTAAGATCTAATAGGGGAAAGGCAGATTATAGAAAAATAAAGAAAATATGTTACTATAAGTGTTATGTAGAAAATGAAAGTATTTTAAGACAGTTAATAGGGATTGGGATCTTGCTATTTTACACGGAATAAGAAGGGAAAAAGTCTTAGTTAAGGGACACTTGAACAGAGACCTTCACGAGTTGGGACAGTGAGTCATATGAATTTGTGTGGCTAAAACAGTTTATTCATGCAAAGGTCCACAACACGGAGGCCAGTGTGACTGGAATACATCATGGTGGGGACAGGGAAGGAGTGGTAGAAGATGATGTGGTCAGAGACTTGATGGGTCCTGATCTTGTTGGGCTATATGGTTCACTATTAGGTCTTTTCCTTATGCTATCAATGAGTTGGCACATCAGTAGGAATCTCAGAAGGAGACAGAGGACACACTGAGACTAGGATGATTCAAGAAGAGTTTTCATACAAGGGCTTCTCGGAGTTGTGGACAAGATGTAAGAAAACCACAAAAGGTGGTTGGTACCCAGTAAGCTGGTAAGTGTAGGGCTCTATTAACACCCATGAGCCTGAAGGGGTAAGGAGAGTGAGCAATTATACAATTCTAGAAACAAGAGAGGAGGGAATTGCATTCGAGGAGCTGAAAGGAGGTCAGAAGTAGCATCCAGCCCCAGGTTCTCCTGCAAGAAATATCCAGGACCAGATGTCACTCTCTTTCATCCTTCTGATTTCATGTCTAGGCTCTCCATTGACTAAACCCAGCCAAAAGCCTTAAGGCAAGAAAGCCCGCTGCCGTAGTTCATCTTCACTAACCTTCCTGGGTGCATCAAGATAGAGAAGGCGGATCTACTGGGGCAATGGAAGATATTCTGAACTGTGCAACCTTTTTTTGCCTGAGAATCTACTCTTGTCAATCACCTGGGTGGACATTTCATAGCCCTGCCCAGGAATCCCATAAGCTACTGCACTGTCTTAGGTGCAATCCAAGCATGGATACTCTTTGGTGTAGTATAAAATAGTTGTCATTGCAGGTGTTCTTCACGTATGATGGGTTATGGGGTTCTTGGGAAGAATTGCAAACAATAATTAACCAACAGGTCCTAGTTCCCAGAGGTGGATACTTCTACCAGGAAACAAAGTCAGAGTCCCATTGAACTTTACTACTGCTTATGAGACCAACAGAAGGAAAGAAGTCACTATGGCCTCTGGCACAAGTAATTCATCCAGAGGACATGAGGCTTCTGTTATAGAGTGAGGGCAAAGAAGACATTTGGCCTTCAGGTAATCCTTTGGGATCTCTTTTGATATTCTTTCCCCAATAATTAAGTGTAGCAACTGTATCCTGTGAAGGGAGTGGTGATCAGGTGTTCAGATGACTCAGGGATGAGGAACTGGATCCTCCCTCCTGATAAGCCACCCAGACCACCAGAGGTGCTTGTCAAGGGTGAAAGGAATCTAAATGGGACAGTAGGAGTAGTTGGATGGTAAGTATCAATTGGAGCATGAAGAAAAGGTGCAGTCAAGAGCTGTCCGTAATTTGTCCCACTGATCTTCCTCTTCTAAGTTTCCCCAGTCACCATGACCGACCAGAATCCTAGTGCACTGACTGTAAGAAGCAAATGTATCTGAGTGGCATAAATGATGGACCACAATGGAGACAGTGATATATTTTCTAGATTCTTCTTTAAGGACTAAGTCGCTCGTTCTTGTAACTGCCGAAAGTCATCTAAGGGCTCACCCTGCCAACCTCTCTGGGAATTTCCTTGGGCCAAAGGAAAGTGCCACACATAAGATTGTGACCACTCCCAATGGCAGCCCACTTCCAATGACTGGTTCATTGGGGGAGGATACAAAGGCCCAATTCCTTTGCTTCACTTGAGAGACCCCTGAAGGGCCACCTCAGCTCCAGTGCTCCCATTGGGATCAACTGTGGTCTCCATTTTTAACTTATCACAGATCAATCTCTTCTGCCTAATCTCAGTTCTCTTCTTTAGAGATGGTTACCTCAAGCAAGTAACAAACTTTTGCTGCCAAGTTTCTTCATCTGTATAATGAGAACAATGAGAGTGCCTACTTCACAGATTTGTATTAAGGATTCAATCAGCTAACATATGCAAAACATTTACGAGACTCCCAGTATATAGGAAACATTATATACTTCATCTTTTATTGTGAATTAATTAAAATCCATTGCAGGATTATACTGAGCAAATCAGCCACATACAAAAAAGAGTAAATATTGTATGATTCTATTTGTATGAGTTCCAAGAAAAGTCAAAAAATAATCTGTGATAGGAAAAATAATCAGAACACTGGTTGCATCTAACCTCAGATTGTGGAGAAGGGGTGAGGCAGGAGTAAGGATTGACCAAGAATGGACATGGAGGAACTTTATGGGGTCAGGAGAACGTTCTATATCTTGAAAGGAGTATAGGTTACATAGGTGTATGCATTTGTCAAAATGCATTGAGTTCTACACCTAAGATCTATGCATTGTTCTATGTGTAACATATGCCTCAATTTAAATCAGATTCATTTTCCTAAGTGAAAGAAGCCAGAGACATAAAGCCATTTATTGTAGATTCCATTGTACGCCATTTGGGGAAAGGCAAAACTGTACGGAAAGACAACAAATCAACGGTTTCCAGGGGCAAAGAGTAACAGAGGGGATGACTACAAAGGGACTGCACAAAAGAATTTGAGAGTGATGGAATTTTCCTATGAAGACAGTTCATGTGTGTGTCATGTTTGATCATGACTGTGTTGATGGATATACAACTCTATGCATTAGCCAAGGCACATAGAACTGTACACCCCAGACTGGATATTACTGTAGGTTCAAAAAATTAATCCACCCGGTAGTGAATGGAAAGTAAAACGGAAAACAAGCTATAACAAATGAATCTAAATGTATTGCAAATGTATAACATTGCCACAATGAAGGCTATGAAAATGAAAGCAAATTTACTTTGGAAAAATATGTTTTACCAGATCCTATAAGCCTGGATCAAAAGAACTGATCAGAAATCCTCTACTCTAGTTCATGAAAAATGTTTCTCGGAGGGGTATGGGTTAGCAATTCTGAAACTAGTTTATGCGTATACCAGATTTGAACAACTAAGTAATTATATTGTAGATGATGAGAGCCAGTGTATCACAGTCAAAGAAAGATGTTATAAACAAGGAAAGAGAGAAGGCTAGCTCTTATTCCACTCCAACTGAGGCATTTGATTGGAATAAGAGCTACCATTATCAATTCACGCTTTTCACGGATGGATGGCTAGATAGATAGATAGATAGATAGATAGATACATAGATAGATAGATAATGTGTGTATGTAGAGGATAGTATAGCTTCATATCTTTCCAAAGCCTGTGAGGTCAGAAGGCCTAGAAGAACGACACTCCAGTAATAATGAGAATACTTATCAACCGCCCAGAAATTGGTTTCTAAGATACTATTCTAAAGAAAAAGGAAGGAACCAGGGCTCTCTGGAAGAATACTGGATTCCAGGGCTATGGTAGAGGAAATACAACCTGACCCTGAAATATCTCTGAAGGATATTTTAGTGGAAAATAAAGATTCACAAACAGAAGCCCCCAAAATCTGCCTAGAAATCCCCCCTCAGGTCCTTGAATAACACCTCACTTGTGCATGTGCAGGGAACGAATCTAGGAGACTTAGAAGAGAAAAGCCACTGAAAACTGAATATTGTGCAGAAATGTCAGAAATCACACATGCCAGGAGTGGGAAGTTGGCTTTTGGACTCTTCTGAAGTGAATGACCTTGATAAAATAAAAAAGCCCTGGCTTTCAATTATGACCCTAGAAATGTCACAGCCTGAGACTCAGTGCCACACACTAAGAGTAAGGATAACAACTTGGGAGTCAGTGCAAAACTGAAATATATATGTCCTTTTAGGGTCTAAAACCTAGCCTTCAGAGGCTCAGGGTGATCCATTCGTACAAGAAACCTAATCGTTAGAGGAAGGCAACATGATTAAGACCTTCTACGAGGTATTATTCACAAGATCTAGCACACAATAAAAGATTAATAGACATGCAGAGCAGCAGGAAAATGCTCTGAATTATGAATATATAAATCACTAGAAGCAGACCCAGAGACAATCCAGATACCGGAATTAGCAAACAAAGACTACAAAATAACTATGAATCAAAGCGAAGAAACATGGACAATTGTAGAAAATGAAAGACAAACTAGAAATCTTTAAAGCAACCAAAGGAAAAGGACACGTTTCTTTCATAAGAGCAATAGTAAGTCTGGAAACTTTTCAAAAGAAACTTTGGAAGCAGAAGACATGAATGACATCTGACAGCTAAAGGGTTGAATGGGAGGGGGGGAAGAACTACCCATTTAAAATTCTCTGACTTAAGAAAAATATTTTTCAAAAATGCAGATAAATTCAAGATATTTTCCAAAGGGCGTTTAAAAAAACCTAGCTAGAACAATTAAACAGCAGCAGAACTGAACTTCAAGAAACTCAAAAGAGAATTTTCAGGCTGAAGGAAAAGAATTACACACAAAGACAAATAATGCTGGAATGATCATCAGCAGGAAACAAAATGTACGTAAATATAATGAATATTGACTGACTAAAACAATCCTGTATACTTTTACAACTTTTATGTAAGTCTAAATATTTTCAAAATAAAATGCTTTTAAAAACACGTTGAACTGGAACCCAAAAACTAGAGATGATGGAAGCCCTTCCAAGGGAATCTTACTCCACCCCCCAAGACTAGAGATTATGGAGCCCCAGCAAATGGTGCTCACAATCTGCATCCAACAGCAGATGTGACAGAAGCCCTAGCGACACACCACCTGTTCCTTCCAAAACTAGAGGCAACCAGACCCCAGATAACAACTGTCATCCACAAACACAAATGCTGTGGTCTGAGCATCAAGACCTCCATTCCCCCAAAACTAGAAATTATGGGACTCCAGCAAGCACTCCCTAGTCACTTCCAATTCTAGGAATGACAGCAGCCCCATAAGTCACACCTTTAGCTGCTCCTCAACACTAGAGAATGGGAAGCCCCAGCCCAAAGACCCACCTTGTCTATGCCAACAATACAGACAAAGGCAGACCCAGAAAGTGAGACTTCTACTCTCCCGCAGCACCAGAAAAAAGGAGATCTATAAAGACCCCTCCAGAGCCCCCTGACTAAAGATAAGTGGAATCTCATGCAATTATCCCAATCCTCTCCCTGAATTAGAGACAAAGGCCCTCCATCCAGTGACCCCTCCCTGTAACCCCAACACTTGAAAAGTGGGAGCCCCATACAAGCAGTGGTCCTCCAGCCTCCAAGAACCAGAGACAACAGGAACCTCAGTCTCATGCCTCCCAGTTATCCCCAACATCATGAGGGCTCCATCAAATGATGGAAGCTTCAGCAATTGACCCCCCATTTTCCTGCCAGATTAGAGATGTTGGAAACCCCAAAAAGCAACTTACAACCCCCTATACACCAAGAAGAAAGGAGAGCCAACAAATACCACACCATTTCCACCAACACAAACCCCAGCTTGTCTCTTGACTCCTCAGACTAGATATGAGTATCCGCAGCAAAGAGTAACGCAGTCTCCACACCCCCAGAAAAGCAGTCACCAGAGTCTCACTAGGCAACTGACCAGGTTCTCCAATGTAAGTGTCAAACAGATCCTCAGAAAATTACCTCTCGGGTTCCTGGAATGTTTGGTAGAATTTGATGGTAAACCTGTCTGGCCTGATGCTTCTATAGGAAGGTTTTTAAATTGTTGTTTCTTTAATGGTAATGTGTCTTTTTTCATTCATTGTTCTGGATATTTTTGGGCTTTTAGACCTGGAAATGTGTAGTCTTGGCTTGTGGAATGTTTGCTAGATTATTTGATCATTTCTTCCCACCATTGCCGTTGTTTTTGTTTGTCTTGAAACACCTAATTAGATATTTGACCTTCAGGTTGATATTCTAATTTTCTTTGCTCAACTGCTTCTCATTTATCTTTTTGGGTGATTGCTCAGCTTTCTTCCAGCTCTACTCTTTGCCTTTATGTTTTTTGGTGTCCCTGAGGTAAAGTTTAACCTCAGGAGTAACCTTTCACTCTGGTCTTCTTTCAAGGTGTCAGTGGGTTGTGACCTGGGCTTGTGGAGTGAGGCAGATCACTGGGCTCAAATGTGTGTTTTAAAGACTCACAGCTGTTTTGCGTTTTCAGTCCTTCCCGGTTCAGAGAATCAGGGGCCTCATTTCTGAGCTGATGAGAGTTCTGCAATAGGAATCAGCTTGTTTCTTGCTGCCTTTCTCCACTCTAGAACTTGGGCTTCAGCTTTCTATGTTCTGCCATATTAATTGCCACGTCTCTATCCACTTTCTGTTTTCTAAAATGCTTGATCTCTCCTATGCTGGTGTCTCTAATTCTCTGTCTTCATGATATCTCTTTATTCCTTTAGTGACCAGTGGAGGTGGGGGAGTTGATCTTGTTACGTCTACAGCAATATAAGAGGAAAATCGATATTCTGGAATTAGGGAAAGAAATTCCTCAACTCAACTATACAACATATGGTATTGGGAAAGGTATTTCATCTGTGATTTTGCTGTAAGATTTCAGCATGTGGATCATGGGGCCATGTGGATTTGTTAATTTTTCTTCCCACACTCAGATCTGACCACATCAGGAGGTAATACTAGGTGTGTTTGGGCAGTGACACGTTGACACAGCAGGGTTGGTTGTAGTAAATAGTGAAGTTCATACTCTTAGCAACCAACCAATCTTTACTAGTGCAAGGGCTATATGCAAGGTGCCATGCCAGTCTGTGAGGGAGGTTCAGACACACACGTGGCTGACATGGACAGGCAGCATTCAAGAAAGGACTTGCCCAATTGCCGGGCGTGTGATTAGCTGACGGTGTCCTGCTATCATCTTTTCAGACTCTGCTTTGGCTTTCAAGCCCAGGTCACTCTTTCCTTGGGTTTTTCTCTTCTTGAGGTTGCCCACACGCCATGACTGAGCAAGGTGGCGGTACAAGGGCCTAGCATTTCTGCCCAACATAGACTCCTCTAAAGGGCAGTTTTTGCTTTGCAGGTCCCCATAAGACTGGTGGAGACTTTGGTAGGTGTGTATAATAACGTTCTGCTGTTCCCCTGGCCCAATCCTGTGGCTCGTTACTTTCACAGGAGTTAGGAGTGCAAAAGGTTTCTTTTTTTGTTTTTTTTTTATTTTTTTGTTTATTGCAGTAATTTTAGTTTATAACATTGTATAAATTTCAAGTGTACATCATTATACTTCTATTTCTGCATAGATTATATCATGTTCACCACCCAAATACTAATTACAACCCATCACCACACACATGTGACGATTCATCCCTTTCACCCTCTTCCCTCCCCCTGCCCCCTCTGGTAATCACCAATCCAATCAATGTCTCTATGTGTTTGTTTGTTGTTGTTATTATCTACTACATAATGAGTGAGATCATACAGTATTTGACCTTCTCCTTCTGACTTATTTCACTTTGCATAACATCATCAATGTCCATCAATGTTGTCACAAATGGCTGGATTTCATTGTTTCTTATGGCTGAGTAATATTCCATTGTGTATATATACCACATCTTCTTTATCTACTCTCCCCTTGATGGGCCCTTAGGTTGCCAAAAGGTTTCTTAAACCTTTTGCAATCCTAACTCCATCTCAGCATTTGCTTCCTGAAGAACACAATCTGCAACAACGGGAAACATATACGTCTACAAAGTCAGCTGGAAAGAGAAGGAATTCAGAAAAAAGAATGAAACAGTGTATATCATATAACAAGAATGATGTGAATTGTCAACTGGGAGACTGTAAAAGTTATTACTGAGCTCTTTAAGTCACAGGTATTATTAGGGAAGGCTTGTCAGTTTGCTTTACATAGAGTTCATATAATAAATTCTATTTTTTAAAATAAAAGAAATGGCTAGATCCTTATTAAATTATTAGGGTACAGAAAAAGAAAACTCTTTCGCTTCCCATTATCAAAAGATAAGAGTCTATAGAAGCATCAGCAAGCAGCACTCAACACAAATGAGAGGCTCCCACAATGCAAGTCCCTCAAGTCCCTCCCAACAGGAGACGACGGCCCCTGTGGTGAGTCCTCCCTAATCCCAAACACAAGGAACATTCTGAGCCCCAGCTGGCAGCTCCTCAGTTTCCTCTTGCTGTGTAGGTGTCTCTGTCCCCAACTGTAGTGGATAGATGGAGCCCTATCTAATATCCCCTGCCCTGGGGAATGTGAAGGAACCAGTCTCAGAATAAGGAACACAGAAGTTGTCCTGAGAAGCCACCAACAACCACCAAGCTCCCCTTCTACAGAAGGTGAAAGGAGCCCAGCAAGCAAACTTTCCCCCAACATTTCCTGCTCCAGCAAACCCCTCTTGTCTGTTGCACATCCTGCTGATCTTCAGAATATCCTCTACTGCTAAAAGAATCACTAGGAGCCAAGGAAGTCTGGAGCTGGGGGAGAGGCTGAGAAGGATAGAGAGGGGAGAGGAACAAGAGTAAAGGGAAAGATGAGACCTTCCACGTTGTCCGAAACACAGCAATGAACTGCAGAGGCCCCAAACAGCTCCAATCAAACCAGGTTCTCAGGGGTAAGCTGGAGCAGAAGAAAAGGAATTCTGGGCTGATGAGGAGAGTTGGCCTGGAGGAAAGGTGGGTGTGTAGGCTACTAGCCAAGATAGCCACCAATGGTACATTCCACCTGTGTTTATGCCCTGTGCAGTCTCCTCCCACATTCGATTAGCCGTGAATTGTAATGAACCCAAGTGATCAATACAGTGTTGCAGAAACGACAGGGTCTCACATCTGAGGCTACATCATAAAACACACTGAAGGTTCCTCCTTGGTCTCTTAGATTGCGCCCTCTCTAGGGGAAGCCATCCACCATGTCATGAGGACGCTCAAGTAGCCCTGTGGAGAGGTCCATGTGGACAGGAACCAACTTGTCAGCACCAAGTGCTCACCATTCAGTGAGCCACTTGGGAAGATCCTCCAGCCTCAGTCAAATTTTGAACTTTAATGACTATGTATGCTAACATGTTTAGGAGTGAAGTCTACTGCTATCTGCAACCTATTTCAAAATGCATTAAACAGAGATGGATTCTTGGTTGATAAATGGATGGAGGTGACAAAGTAAACATAGTAAATTGTAACTGATGGAATATAGGTGTGGGCTGTCTTCATTAGGGCTGCCCTAGTAAAGTACCACAGACGGGGTGGCTTAAACAGCAGAAATTTACTTTCTCATAATTCTGGAGGCTGGAAGTCCAAGACGAAGGTGCCTGCAGGATTGGTTTCTCCTGAGTCCTCTCTCCTTGACTTCAAGATGACCATGCTCTTGCTGCTGCTTCACGTGGTCATCCTTCTGTGCATGCGTGCCCCTGGCGTCTCTTGGTGTGAGTGTCCTAATCCCATCTTATAAGGACATTGATCACATTGGATTAGGGTCCAACCTAATTGCCCTATTTTATCTCAGTTACTTTCTTTTAAGTCACAACCTCCAAATAAACTTACAATGAGAGGTGCTAGGGATTAGGAGTTCAACACAAGACTGTTGAGGGGACAGAATTCTGTCCATAATGAGACTGTTCACTGTACAACTCTTTCAAATTATCTCCATGCCTGAGCATTTTTCCCAATAAAGTGGGTGCGGGTGGTGTGCTAAGGCAGGAAAGAAAAAACGAATGGTTAACAAAAAAATCATGTTGGAACCCCCAGTTGTTCTGTGGAATAGGGATTATCATAGATTTAAATGTAAATATTAAAGCTGTGAAAGTCCTAGAAAAAAACAAAGGATAAGTATTTTATATATAATCTCAGAGAAAAGATGTTCTTTTAAAAGTATAACATTAAACAAGAAATGAAATCAACACGTTTGATTTCCTTTCAAAAAATCTACATGGCAGCAACTACTAGAGGCAAAGACAAAAAAAGGAAAAGAGGAGAATGTTGGCAACTCATCACAAAAAGCTAATTTGTTAATATTAAGGAACTCTTACCAACCAAAAAAGACCAAGAATCTGTTGGAGAAATGGACAAATGGCGAAGAACAGTTCACAGAAAATACAGAATGCTCTCAGTATAAGAGATGATTCTCAACTTCGCCCACCAAAGGAAAAATAAGTAAAACACCAAGATTCTTGTTTTTATTTATCAGATTAGGAACATTTACTCTTTGCTTAATATGTTAATGTATTAGGATGTAGAGAAAGTGACAGTCCCATACCACAGTGAATAGGGAGGAATTTGAACCACCTCCACCCACGTACAAGAGGACCTTGGCAAACAGAGAGAGCCCAACGGAGCCCGGGACTTGGCGAGGAGAGACAGAAAGAGCCGAACTGTGGCAGTGAAATCATAGAAAGCCGAAACCAGACGGAGAGAGACGAACCCGAACCGCTGAGCCAAGGAATCGCGGGGAGAGGCGGCGGGGGCCAAAACCAGGCGGAGAGAGAAGAAGATAAACGGAAAGAGCTGAAGATGTGAAGACATAGCAGAGGCCAGGCGGAAGGGCCCGAAGCTTGGTTGGAGGAGCCGAGCCCAGCCAAAAAGCGGCGAGAGGCAGCGGAGAGAGCCGCACCGAGGGGCCGCTGGGAAGAGCTGAGAGGTCGCGGGCGGCCCAGAGAAGAGAGAGTGTTGGCCGCGCCGCAGAAGGAAGCGGAGTGGCGGACGGCAGAGAATGAAGGCAACCGCGCTGGATGGGGCCGTGGACGCGGAGCCCGGAGCCTTCCACGCGTCCGAGCTGCCCCGAGCGACCCCCCGGAGGGTCGTGGAACCGGTCCCCGCTGCCCTCCTCCCCGCTCGTCCGGCCCCACCGCTACCCACGGCGCGGGGCAGTCTGGCCGGACAGCGGCGTGTCCTCCGCCCACGACGAGGACGCGAATGTCCCCATGGCTGCATCCTCCAGAGGTGATGGCTCCGTGGAGTCTGGCGCCGATGTCCGCTGCGGGGAATGACCCCGGGGGTGTAGCCTCTAAGCCCTGCTGAACCCGCTGGCCCAGCCCGTGGGTAAGGCCGCTGGGGGCCAGTGACCACGCCGGCTGACCGGGGGTCTGGGAAGAGGGCCCCAGCCTAGACCAAGGCTGGAATGCGAACAGTGGGCCCCTCCTGACCGTCTCCCCACTTCCAACACCAGTGCCAGGCTCTCTTTCAGGGCTCTTGATTGTGTGCAACAGAAGGATTGATACGGTGATGGCTCACGGAGCCTCTGGGAGGACGGGGATGGGCTGGAGCCCCGCTGAGGCTGCTTCTATTAACTGTTGTCCAAATCCATCCTCATCAGAGCTTAGGTCCCACCTCCTGAGTCAGTCTTCGTGGGTGCGTCTGATCCACAGAACTGTGCCCTGGTTGCAGCAGGGAGGATGCAAATGGATGTGTCTGGCATTTTCTGCTTTTAAATCTGGAAGCTGGTGTTGTCTCCACCCAGGATCATAAAGTGAGGGAAGCCCTCAAACATAGGATAGGGGTTCAGTGGCTGAGAAACCAAGAAGGATGACAGATGTCTACTAGGAGGCCCTGTACTTTAAGTGATTTAAGAGTAACCACTAGAGACCACTTGTGTCAGCAACCTTGGGAATTTCCGCTCTAATTTTTTTATGTTAAAGTTGCAGCTCTAGAAAGCATGTGTTGGACTTGGCAGTCTTCAGCGAGGTGGCCACTACCCGTCCCAACCTCTGCCTTTTAGGGCCCTTGCTAAGGGATCCAACAGTGTTTACATTGAGAAGACCTAGTGCCTAAGCAGACCTGAGCTGACTGGATGGCAGTGAATACTGAAGGGTGATGGGAGACATTGATGATGGGCTCTGAAGGTGAGAGTGGGACAAGCAAAAGGTGGACCAGAGTAGCCCCAATATCCATCATCTAATGAATGTATAATACAAGGTGCTCCATATTTCTGTACATTGTATGTTATTCAGCCATAAAGATGTGAAGTACACGTGCAACACCATGGATGCACCTTGAAGACCTGCTAAGTGAAAGCAAGTAGTCAAAGAAGACCACGTATTACATGATTCCATTTACATGGGATGTCAAATATGGGCAAATCTGTACAGACAGGAAGTAAATTTGTGGTTGTTTAAGGTTGGAGGTGGGAGAAGTGCAGGGGTAATACTCAATTATTTCTCTTTGGTTCTTTTTACAGTTTCTATCTCTTTATTGATATTCTCTGTGAATTGAGACATCATTCTCTTTATTTTCCTGGGTCCTTTGTCCCTACTTTCCATTAGCCCTTTGAGCATATATAAGAGAGTTGTTTTAATTTCTTTGTCTCATGAGTCCAATGCCTGGGTTTCCTCAGGAAAAACTCCTGTCAATTTCCATTCTAATCCATATGAACCAGCTATACTTTCCTGTACCTTCATATCATTTGTAATTTTGTAGTGGTAACTGTACATTTTGCGTATTACAATGTGGTCGTTGTGAGAATCAGATTCTCCTGCTCTCCAGGTTTTGCTGTTGTGGCTTTTTATGAGCTGCAATCATCCTTTTGTTTAGCGACTTTTCAAACGATTTTTGCAAAGACTATGTTCTTTGATGTGTGTGGTCACTGAAATCACTTTTCAGTTATCTTAACAATGAGCAAGCGACCTGACAGAGATTTCTTTAAATGCAAGAATCCAAAATAATACATTTTAAAAAAAGAAAAAATTAAAATCCCTCCAGTCTTTGCAGCTGGTCCCCTGTAGTTCTTCCTTAGACTTCACCCCCTACATGCATGGGGCCCACAAATCTGCCAGAAGTGCAAGCCCAGGTCTTCTCAGGTCTTGTCTGAGCACCCATCCAATCCTGGGCGTGCACATTGCACTCCAGCTTCCCTGGTAGATGCAGTGGCCATTCTAAGCTTTCATTCCCCAAGAAACTTCCTCCTCAGATGCCTCCTTTCCAGATTTTTATTTCTCTCTCCTGCCCCAGCCAATTGCCAAGTCATCTACCAGTAGCATAGGTCTTTAAATGTTTCATCAGACAATGACACCACTTGGAAAGTCCCTCCACTCTGAGGGGGAGAAATACCTGTCAACTTCTGTGCTGGTCCTTCAGGGACCCAAAAGTCAGATCACTACCCCCCCAGTCACATAATCACCCTATTTTAAGAAGCAGGTTAGTATTTGTCTCCTGGCTCGAGGGAGCCATGCAAGGATTCTTGGCTCCCATCTTCACATCCTCCGCTGTACCAGAGAATGGCAGCGGGTAGGCATTAAGCAAAAACACCACAGTGATTTCTTACCCAAATTCAGCCACGTTTTCCCTCATTAATCACTCCTCTGGATGTTGTAAGTTTTTTATTATATTTCCCATTTCTGAAACACTTGATTCTGTCAGTTTTGTCCAACTGAACGGTTGATTCAGTAGAGAGACTGGTTCTGTGAGTACCTTAATTTGCTGATTTGTTAACAGAACTAGGGAGATGTTTTGATACGTCCCTTTGTCCTTTTTCTCTTTCATGTTTATTTTGTTTGGTGGTTGGTTCTCAAAAATTCTTCTTTCATTTTGTAAAATTTCTCTTCCATATGATGTAAGAATCACTATCACGATTTCAAATAATTATGATTTTTAAGTTTATTACATTGAATCAAGTACTTTTGAGGAAAACAACTCCAATATTGTTGGTGAAAACAACTCCTCCGATATCGTTAACATTCTGGTCTGCCTGAGCCAGCTCCCAACCTCAACTTGAGGGTAGAGGATGTAGTCAGTTGAATAACGTCTTCCAAAGATTCAAGTTCACCCAGAACCTTAGAATGTGATCTTATTTGGAAACAGGGTCTTTGCAGATGTGATTAAAGATCTGCAGATGAACTCACCCTGGATTTAGGGTGGGCCCTAAATTCAATGACTGGTGTCCTTATAAGAAGAAGAGACGACACAGAGACATGGAGGGAAGAAGATCACATGAAAGACGTAGGCAGAGATTGGAGATCTGCTGCCACAAGACAGGGAAGCAGGTACCACCAGGAGCTGGAAGAAGTGAGGGCAGATTCTCTGCTGTTGATAAACTGTGAATCAATTGTAGGGCTCCCCTTTGTTCTCACTCAAACCATCAAATCCTAATAGTACCTTGTCTTAAAAATTCTGATTATCACGTGGTTTATATGGATGTCCTGAGGATCATGGACCACACCCGATGCCATCATTTAAATATCTCAGGTCTGCAATTATCACATGTGAACACTTTCATTTTTCAATGTAACTCACTGAAATCATGGTCTACATCTACAAATTCGTCAGGAATAATTTAGAGGTATGGGGGCAAAAACCCAACTGACGTTAACCTAAAACAATTTAACAGAATATACGAGGGAAGAAAAGATGCAATGAGGGAAGAAATCAGCTCATGTTAATGAGACTTGAGGAGTAGATTGTGACCAAGCACACAGATGCAGCATACAAATGAGGGTGCAGGTCTTGGCCTGACCATCCCCCATGGCCACCCTTACTCTGCTTTCCGCCCAGATGGCCTCAGACCATGTCAGCGGCTCCTAGATGGTGACCTCACTCAGCTCCACTCCCCATAACTCCATGTCTGGCAGGTAATAACCTCATGTATACCCAGATCCTCTTCCTGATCCATAAAGGGGCCTGTGCATGGATCCTGTAGGGTCAGAGTGGGCCATTTTACACCCCCTGTCCTAGGACATCTGGGGGTTGGAATATGCAGATTAGCTCACAATGAGGAATTAGAACACCCTAGTCATAGGGAGCAGTCAGCCCCACACCAAAGCTGTGGGCTCTGGGAGGGAGCCATGACTGTGTTAAATCCAGAGGCCATTGTCTGGAGGCACAAGGCACAGCTGTCCACCTCCACTCACTCTCTGCCTTTCTGTTTCTCAGTCACTCTTTGACCCTCTGAAATGGGCTTCCTTCCCCATGACTGCTAAGACTGCTCTATCAAGGGTCTTCAAGAAAGTCCAGAAAATTCCTTGTATTTGAGCTAGCATTTAGCAAAAAAAGGATACAACTTATGTTAGAATGAGATATAAAGGCAAGCTTAGTGAAGTAAGACTTTTATGGAATCAAATTAATTTAAGGTTAAAAAAAGCTCTTTACAATAGGTATCATCTTTTCCTGAGTGCAAGTATTCTAAAAAAATATAACTAAAAATACTAAATGATCCCTGAGGCCAAATTACCTTTAATATAAAAGTGAAGAAAAATCATGATAAGCAGAAATTGCAGTATACCAGGACACGTAAAGATCTTCTTTCCTGTCACATGAATCACGATCTCTCACCCACACAACAGTCTACTCTTCACATTTATGTCTCTCAAAAGAGTTTAATAAAGTACAATTATAAAATGACAAAGCATCACAGTCCAGAGCAAGTAGAGAGAGTGATATTAAATCAGGCAAGTAAAACTGGGGGCTGTTCATGGGGAACCACTTCTCTGGGGCCACACTTCTTGGCTTCTTCAGCAGGACCTTCTCCTATTTTCCATCGGGTCTCAGAACATCCTTCTTGGCTCCTTGCTCTCTGCCTCTCTGGCAAACCTCTCTGCCCTCAGGGCCTCAGCCAGTCTCCCTTGCATTTTTCACTTTCTGACTCTGTCTGCGGATCTCTCCATAAGTTACAGGCTGTCTGTAGAGTGGGTGGGGGAGACTGAGACCCACTCCTGGGATCATCTCTGCCCAGTCTGAAGACTGTGTGGCAGTGGGCTTGAGGCTGGCGTTTAGAGACCAGGCACCAACATAGCCCAGGGATTCACCTGGACCACCTGGTGCAATTATATTTAAGGTAGTTGTGCTATCAAAAGTACTTAAAAGTTCTCCTTCACTGCTGCAGGCCTGGAGTCCCTGCAGTCTCCTGTGTGCACAGACTTACTGAGGGTTCTGCAAGGTCTCCTCCCGTTGACTGTACCTGACCTCATTGCCAGGGTGGGAAGTTATCCTTGTAACTGTCCTCTTGAAAATGCAGCCAGGAAACTGACCTCCTAAAATGCACTTATAGGAAGTGCAGACCTTTCACGATGCCTCTGCTTGGTCTTGGCTAAATGGACCTGTCTTTTCTTCTCTAAAGTCTGGGGCATCATATTTCTTTTGAGCTTTCCCTTTGAAAACAAAATGAAATGTGAAATTTGAATAAAATGTGGAATGCAGACTGCCAGCCATGGAGAATTTTCTCACCTCATTTGGATCTTCCACCCTCCTGTATCCTGGAGAAGTATCTCTCAAACTGCCCTGTGCATCACAATAATTTGGAGGGTTGTTAAAACACTGATTGCTGGACATCAACCCAAGTAGGCCTGGGGAGGACCAAGAATTTGTACTTTTAAGTGTTCCCGGATGCTGCTGATGCTGCTGGCACGGGCACCACACATTGAGAACTAGATCCTTGGACATCAAGCTGATATGAGTCAAGGACAGAAAGGACTATGAAGACTAGATTTTTGTGTGCCCAGAGCATAACAATTTAGTGCCTCATCTCTAATGAAATCACGTTCCTCTCAGCAATTTGATGCTCATTTCACTTTAACACCCAAGTGCCATCTTCACTCAAATATTCTCCTGTTCATAAATAAATAACTCACACATGCCATATTCCGATCACATAGTTCTAGCCACTGTAAAAAAACATTTTTCCTCTCCTGACTCTTCCTCTCTCCTCCTAGTCCTCCCTGTTAATCTGGGCTCCACCATCTGACTTAACACAATAGACGCTTCTTAGAAGTCAATCTTGCTCTCACATTGGTTCCAAATCCACACCCTCTTCTAGGCCATCCCATCCATTTCCCTGGCTTCAAATACCATTAATGAACTCGAAATGCTCATAGAATTAGCACAGACCTGGCTTCAACCCTGAGATCCAAATACCCATCTGCGCACTCACCACATCAGTGATAACTCGATGACTCAGCGCACAGTTAGCAGGTACCAAGTTGAACCAACCAGTTCTCCAAATAATCACCCATGACTCAGGGTCCCCTAATCTCACTTTGTGCTGATATCCTGTCTTCACCTGAGTGTCATTCTGGACACCCTGCCACCCCACACTCATATATCAGTGAACAATCCATCTACCCTCCTGAATCCACCTAAAGATTCTCCACTTTTGAATAATTCTTGAACACCTTTCAGATTTCCTACAAAATACCATTTCCACAGAGTGATCTTTCCTTATCCCACCATCAAAATTAATGTCATTTTCTCTGTTAATTTTTAAAGTTTTTAATTGTATGTGTATTATCATCTATTTCTCTCCTAGTGTTTTTCTCACTAAATTGTATACTCCAAGAAGTGAAGACTGATGTGGACTGTAATGTTTTACACTGCCGTATTCACTCACTGCTTTGCCCTTAGAAGGTGCACAACATATTTATTGAAAGAAATTATTCAAACTCCAAAAAGTACTTTCTAAAGCTTTCAAACAAATTCAATCAACTACAGTTATACAAGGATAGAATCTCTTTGGTGGTATACGGCAATAAATTATCACTAAGATTGCAAATCCTTTCTGTCTGTAATTCATTTTAAGACTCTAGCCACAATAATCTGTTTAAAATGTAAACCTAATCACTGCACCTTTCCTTTACAATCTCTCATTTCTGTTTTCAGATCCTTTTTAAAAGTGAAGTCATACATCTGACTTCATCCCTGTTGTCCTGCCATAATCATTTATACCATCCATTTCACTCTCCAACATATCTCAGTTTGGAGGGAAAATTATTTGATCCTCCCATTTATAGAGCACCTATTATAAGCCAAGTTATGTACTAAAATCCATGATCCAGAATTTAACTTAAAAATTCACGTCCCCTGTTTATTTTAATCTTGGTGAGAGGAATGAGTTAATAAAGAGATGGGTGAATGTCTGATATAGTGTTAGCTATAATTAGATCCTGTCATAAACAGTAAGGGCTACGCAGAGATACAGAGACAGAAGGAGGGATGGAGGAAGAACAGTAAGGAGGGATAAAGGGAAAGAAATTACCTACAATTATTTCATTTATTTATTTATTTTGTGAGGAAGATCAGCCTTGAGCTAACATCCATGCCAATCCTCCTCTTTTTTTTGCTGAGGAAGACTTGCCCTGTGTTATCATCTGTGCCCATCTTCCTCAACTTCATATGAGATGCCGACACAGCATGGCCTGACAAGTGGTGCGTTGGTGCTTTCCCAGGACTTGAACCTGGGCTGCCGGCAGCAGAGCGTGAGCACTAAACTGCTTCGCCAGGGGGGCCAGCCCACCTACAATTAGATGATGCAGAGATTAGGGAAGGACTAACTGATGAGGTGATATTTGAGCACAGAACTGAATGTTTTTTTAAAAAGACCAATCACATTGTGGGTAAAAGATTTTCCAGAGACGAGAACAATGTCAACAGTGCAGAGATGAATACTACTTCCACTTCGCAGTGATGTTTTTGGTTAAAAACAAAACAAAACAAATGTCTGGCCTATTATCCCAAGGATGATCCCTATACAGAAAGGTACAACACCTTGATCATTACTTAACAAACATTAACACCTAGGAAACAACTTTCAATAAGGTATCTTCTTGTTTTAACAGCTACTGCCTGCATATTTAAAGAGTTTTCACAAAAGGACAAAGTGTACAAATGGACACTCTTGCTGTCCATATGGATTCCACGCTCACCAGAATAGACTGGCTTGGAAAACAGGCTGATGCAGGTTCCTCCATGGCTTCAGAGTTGTCCTGCTCACACCACTCCTGATGTGCAGACAGCCTGTGGAATGCTGGAAAATGCAAGGATTTCTGCCTCTGATTCCCCTTTTATTGAGGAAAGGAGTGGATAATCCAATCTGTGGATAATCCAGGGGAGACATTCTGTCTCTTATCAATGGGATTTGAGAAATTCCTAAAGCTTTATACCTAAAAAAATAAGTTGGGTTATTGACACTGTCAGATACTTTTGGTATGAAAACATTTAATACAATTGTGTGGGGAGGTGGTATTTGCAGTTTCTATCAACATTTTAATGTTTCCTTTTTCTTCCACTAATGATACTTTCTCTAAAAATAGGAATGGAAGTTTATATGTACAAAAATGTCCAAACCACTTATGTTTTAATAGAAAAAAATAGAGACTGTGTAAAAGTTTATCAATGAAAGAATGTCCAAAATATTTATTAACATTTCTCTAGAATATATCACACAGCCATTAACAAGAAATTAGTATTTTGTGCATTTACATCTCATGTAATTACCAGTAAACTTGTAATTATTTCAACAGTCTTACTCTTTCACTTCCCTTTGACCTGAATAATTAATGTTCCTTTACTTTCTTTACTTCACTGATGTTGATTTAACTCTTTTGTTATTCTGTTATTTCCTCTATAAACTTATTACTTGGAATCATATAGAAATTTTTAATTGCACTAATGGTTAAATTCTGAATCCTTAATACAGTCTAATATGAATAATTACTTTTACCATCTCCCCCAAATGCTAATACCTTCAACACTTTCAACTCTATTTTTAACCTGCGTAACATTTGTATTACTGTTTTCATGCATTTCATTCTACATATATTTTAATCTCCATGAGAGATTTCTAGAATTACTTCCCGAAATAAAATTCATTTATATTTATTTATAAATTATCCTTTCCTTTCCTCTTCAGTCCTTCCTGCATTCCTGGTTTTCAAGCTGGGTTAATTTTCCTTTGGATGTGATAACTCACTGCAGTATTTTGTCTAATTCAAGGCTGCTAAAAGTTTCACTTTAAGATTTTCTGGGACATTTTTATTTGGGACACTATTGTTGCTGGGTGTAGAATTCAGGTTTGACATGAGATTTCTTTTAGCATTTTAAAAATGCTGCTCTGTGATGTCTATCTTATTTTCTTTATGGTTAGAAATGACCAATTGTCCTTTTTCTTGCTTATTTGGCCTCTCTTGTCCCTAAAATATTTTACATTAACTTTGGTTTTTAGACCATAGTTTAGTTCATTAATATTTCCTGTATAGTCACTCTGCTTAGGAAATGTTGAATTAATTGAATCTGTGGATTGATGTCTTTCATCAACTTGGAACATGCTTGTGTATTTTCACTTCTGATATCAATTCCTCCCCACATTCTCTCTACTCTCCTTTTAATCACACCCCATGTGTCTTTTAATTCTACCCTGAAATTTCCAATGCCATTGGCCCTATGGTTTTCTTGGGAGATTTGCACGTGAACTGTTTTCCATTTTAGTAAACCAGCCTTTGCTGGAATCAATTCCTTCTTAGTTACTTAAATTCTTAATTTCAGTTCTAACATAAACACAATATATCGCTTTAATTTATAAAAAAAGAGATAGCAGAGCAGTTTGACAATGAGAAAATGATTTCCTTTTGATGCAATAAAGCTCAAATAGATGGGAGAATATTATACATTGGATCATATTAAGATATATGAGGAGCCAGTATTCATTAAAATTCACCAGCAAGACAGAGGGGGCGAAAACCTGAGTTTCTTGTTCTTTGTACTGATGTGGACTACATTTTGAAATGATAATATTTATATTTCTTGACTTAAAGAAAATGTTATAAAATCCACTTTCATCTGTTTGTATTTACTTACTTTAACATGTGTTCTGGAAAATTTAAATGACATAGGTCACATTGTGATATCTCTGTTGATCTTGTTTGGATAGAGCCATGATATGATGGTTAATTTTAGCTGTCAACTTGACTAGACACAGGGGTACCCAGATAGACTGTGAAACATTATTGCTGGGTGTGTCTGTGAGAATGTTTCTGGAAGACATTATCATTTGATTCCATGGTCTACATAAACAAACTCACCCTCACTGGAGTGGGTGGGCATCATCTAATCTGTTGAGGGCTCAATAGAACAAAAAACAAATAAAGACTGAATCCATTGTCTCTTCCTGAGCTGGGATGTCCATCTTTTCCTGCACTTGGACATCAGAGGTCCTGGTTCTCAGGCCGTCAGAATTTGACTGAATTATGTCACTGGTTTTTCTGGTTCTCCAGCTTGCAGATGGCATATTGTGGGACTTCTCAACCTCTATAACCTTGTGAGCCAACTCTTACAATAAATTTCCACTTCTATATGTTTATATATATTCTATGGTTGTATTTCTCTAGAGAATCCTGAGTAATACACCTGGATAACAAAGTGCATATTAAGTGTACATGGAGGAACTTTTCCGAGGCATAGGAGGCTCCCCCAATCCCCAGGAGGAAGCAACTCATCACATCCAGGCAGCAGGCATGAGCACGTGCAAACACACACACACGCACACACACACATACACACACAAGTAATTTGAAAATGCGCTCAAGCTCAAACTCTCACTCTCTGCCTTATTGTTCATCACAGCAGTGATTTCTACATGGCATGTTATACATCCTTTGCCATTTATGATCTCTTTCCTCCCACTAAGACTAAATCAAACAGGGGCAGTGAGTCTATTTAGTTATTTTGTAGATCACAGGTTTTACACCAGAGCTTTGCATGTAGTAAGTGCTCTAAAAATAGAATGACCAAATAGTTTTCCCTCCAAACTGGAACACATCAGGGAATGAAAAGGGTAATATTAATAATTATGATAAGACAACAGGAGAAATATGTGCTGAAGACAGAAATGGAGGATTTAAAAGTTAAGATGAACTGAACACTTTTGCATTTTAAACAGATCATTGTGACTAGAATCTCATGATTGGATTACGAGGAGAAAGGATTTGGAATCTTAAGCTACTCCTGCTAATTTATTGCAGTGTAGCACCTAAAGGTGATATCTTTGCACAAGAGTAGTTAAGTGGAGTGGCCGGTCCCGTGGCTTAGTGGTTAAGTGTGTGTGTTCCGCTGCTGACGACTGTGGTTCAGAACCCCGAGTGAGCTTCTCCAGCCATGCTGAGGCCGAGTCCTACATACAGCAACTAGAAGGATGTGCAACTATGACATACAACTATCTGCTGGGGCTTTGGGGAAAAAAAAGAGGAGGTCTGGCAATAGATGTTAACCCAGAGCCAGTCTTCCTCAGCAAAAACAGGAGGATTAGCATGGATGTTAGCTCAGGGATGATCTTCCTCAGGGAAAAAAAAAAAGAATAGTTAAGTGGATGGATTTAAAATATTTCATGAAGCAAAGTTTTAGTGTTTGAATTTTATATGTATATGAATATAAATTATATATTGTACACATAATATACGTGAGCCCTTTTTGTGTGCAAAGCCATATGTGAACACTATTGTGGGAAAATTTGGAAAATCCACATTAGTCTTGTCTTCATGGAATATCTAATTTAGTGAGAAAGAACTAAATCTTGAAAGAAATAGATAATAATGCACATATAACTAAAATAGAAAAAAAATCAACAAAGAGGAAAAATGGAGTTTTGTAATTTAGGTTACTGGAGCAGGAGTGTTCACTGTCTGGAAGTGATATTTTGTATGAGGTCTGAAAGGTGATTAGAAATAAATCAGAAGTGGATAACCTGTAGGTAGATTCAGAAGGCTGGATGGATGGTTCATTGATATGTGAGTGCGGGGTGGCAGTGTGTCCAGAGTGACACCCAGAGGTAGACAGGTTATTACCAAAAATAAGTGAGTTTGGGGACACTGAGAGAGAAGCCAATTATTTGGGTAAGTGACTTGTTCAACTTGGGTCCTGGTTAATGTGAGTTATCGCTGATGTGGTGAATGTGCAAGTAGATAAATGGGTCTGGGGTTCAGAGTTAGGTCTCTGCTGATTCTTTGGACATGTTTGGCTCATTAGTGGTATTTGAAGCCAGGGAAATGGATGGGGTTGCCCCAGAAGGATGGTGCAGATGGGGAACAGGTGCCAGAGCAGTGCTGAATTTGGGAAGCATCAGTCATTGTGGGGTGGTAATAAAGAGAAGCCTGGAAGTTGCTCAGGAAGTTTAGATAGGCAAGAGCAGGACAGTGTATGGTGGTGGATCCCAAGGACAAATGGTCTTTTAAAAGGACATTGGAGTCCGCAATGTCATGTGTTACTGCAGAGCATGTCAGAAAAATCATGAAAAGTCCCCAGTGGATTAGTAAGAGACATGGCTTGTGAGGTTAGCAAGAGACGCATCCACAGAATGGGGAGAGGATTGGGTGGGGACTGTGGAAACAGAGGCATTGGGATATATGTGAACTTTTCACAATGGATCCCTGGCAGGAGGAGGAGAGGAGGGGCGTGGAGGGTGAGGACTATTAGGAACGCTGGCTGAGAGATTGGTTTGTAGATGGTAGAGATTTGTGCATAGTTAAAACTTGAGGGATGATTCCAGTAGGGAAGTTATGGAAAGCACAACAAATATTGAGGGCATAATGTCATTGAAATGGAAGGATAACATAAAAATCAGAGTGTTTTCAGCTAAAAAATCAATTTCTTTGGATATAACAACAGAAAAGTTGTGATAAATGAATTCCTTATGAGGAATATTTGTAGATCTGATGACTAGAGAGTTAAATAGTTCTTGTCTGGTGGTTAACAATTTATCTGTGAAATATGGAGGAGGTCGGAATATAGAGATTTATGGAACTCAGGAAATGGAAAAAAATGAGCAGAGCATTCAGGAAGCATTAGAGAAATGCATATAGGTCCATTGGTTGCTGTTGATTCTCTGTTGGGATCCACAGGCTCCTGGTGCATTCTCTGTTCAGTGCAAGTGTCAACATGACAGGACAGGTATTTGAAATCATCTGAAGTGTGCAGGGTGGATATGGTCGCAATAAAGAATCTGCGAGTATGGTCAGTGGATGATTGAAATGATGGACTGTGAATCTGAAATTACTAGAAAGGATTAGGAGAAGAAAAATAAGAGGCTTGTGAAGATATTCCTACTGGAGTAATCTACTTTATTGAAGAACGGTTATTTACAGTGGATTTCTTTGTGTAAAAACTGGAAATGTGGAAATTTGTGGTGGGAATATGGTGTTTGTGAATTATTGACTGGTGAGCAGGAGAACTTTGGGTGAAGATAGGATTGGGGTGTGGAAGTGAATGACTAAGGATGGAGTAGTGAATAATTTCATTAGAGATGAGGCACTGAAAGGAGCTCTGGAGTTCTTGGAACTCTGTGTCCCAATAACAGTGGGCTGTGGGACACCAGCATGTGTGTATTTGACCATGACAGAGAGCGGAGAAGAGGAACGTCCTGAAGCAAGATGGCGGAGGGAAGTTGGTCTGGATTTGACACTGGATAATGACCTTGAGCTTTCTGTCCTTGTCTCACATCAGCTTGATGATGTCACTGAATCCTGTTCTCCATGTGTGGTCCCTGTACCAGCAGCTGATCATCACCTCTTAGAAATGAAAATTCTCTATTCCTTCCCCAGACCTACTTGGTTTGAGATCCAGCAATCTGAGTTTTAAAAACTCTCCAATGATTGTGATGCACAGTGTGATTTGAGACGCATGTCTCCAGGGAGAGAAGGAGGGTGGAATATCCACGTGAGCTGAGAACGTTCTCCATGGATGGTAGTCTTCATCCTCCATTGTGTTGAAATTTCACATTTTATTTTGTTTTAAAAGAGAAAGCTCCAAAAATATTCCCCGACTTCATAGTGGAAACAGTAAGATCATGAAACTAAACCCATTCAGCAAACTGAAGATCTATGCACTCTGAAGCCTATGCAGCTGCATATTCCAGAGGCCAGTTACTGGAATAACTTCCCATCCTGGTGGTGAGGTCAGGTGCAGTCAGTGGGAGCAGACCCTGGAGAAGCTGCAGCAAGTCTGTGGATACAGCAGACTGCAGGGACTCCAGGCCTGCAGCAGTAAAGGAGAATTTTTACGTTCTTTGGAGTCGCAAATACCTTCGAAACAGTCACACAAGCTGGTCCATGTGAATCCCTGGACCATGCTGGGACTGAGGGATCTGCACACCACCCCAGAGCCCACCCTGGCTCGCTGTAAATTTGGGCAGAGATGAGTCCAGGAATGGGTCTGGGTTGCTCACAGACCCTCTGCAGGCAACAGGCATCTTCTAGAGATATCAGGAGACAGACACAGAGCGTGAAGAAAAACATGGGAGAGACTGACTGTGGTCTCGAGGACAGACAAGATTGCCGTGGAGGCAGAGAGAGCAAGGAGCCAAGAAAGGCATCCTGAAAACAGTGAGGAAAGCAACATCGGTGCTGAAGAAAAGGAGAGTGGTGCCGTTGAGAAATTCCCCATTAAACAGGCTTGACTCTCACAGCATCTCTTTGTAACCTCCATCATGATCTTGACCTTTCATGGTAAATCTCAATTTTTCTTTACCATGAGTTTTCTACTTTTTGTATTAAAATTGATAGGATAATTGAAACTGAGGAATTAGTGTTTTGAACTTACATTTGTTTTTTCTAGAACTTACACTCAATGAAGTGATGATATCTAGTAGAATGAGATTTGTCTTTGAATGTATATTAAATCCGATTCCATAAATTTTTATTATGATTTTGCACCTAATTTTATTTATTTATTTATTTTTTTGCTGAGAAAGATTTACCCTGAGCTAACATTTGTTGCCAATCTTCCTCTACTTTTTGTGTGGGTCACCATCACGGCATGGCTGCTAATGAATATTGTATGTCCGTGCCTAGTAACTGAACCTGGGCCACCAAAGCAGAACATGCCAAACTTAACCACTTGGCCAGGGGCCAGTACGATTATTTTGCATCTAATTATAACGTAAAATCCATCAGTCTTTCTCTTCATGGTCACATGGTAATTCAGACATAGGTGATTTCTATATCATGAATTAAGTATCTCTTATCTGTTACTTGGCAAATTTGTGTAGCTTTGATTTTGGTATCTCAAGAATGAGCATACCCCCAGGGACATTATTTTCCACTTAGAGAACCTTGGCAACGGGCTCATTGCCTTCCTTCCCACACTAGATCCAGAGTCGTGGAAATGAGTTCGCCTTGCACACAGCACAGAGCACATAGGAATTACTCAACAAACATGTGATAAGTGAATAATTGGTGGCATCATCAGGTCATTCACAGAGGCCAGACTGAGAGAGAGCTTCCTTAGGTCAGGAAGGAGAAGCATTCCCTTATATTTGTGATGTTTTAATTTGTAACATTGAAATGTGGACACCAAGTATACTATTTTTATCAAAATTGTGTTCTTAAGGTTTTCAAAAATCTCTAAAGCTCAGAATACAGAAAAATAAATCTCTGTGAACCTGTTACTTGTTTCAAACATTGTCAACTCGTATACCATCTGACTTTGTTTATCCTCACACCAAGACCCCAAGAATTAACCAGAGGAGATGGCTGAGAGCACATCATTTCAGCTGTAAATATTTCAGTTTCTCTTACAGATGAGGGATTTTTGGAACACAAACACAATAACGTTATCACATACAAAAATAAAAATGTCATTCGGATAATCAACTATCTAGTCAGTATCCAAAGTCTCCAGTTTTGTCAAGGTTATTTCCTGGTTTTACATTTTATTTGAGTCAGGATCTTAATGAAACCCTTCTTTTGTAACTGGTTGATCTGTATCTGAAGTCACTTTTAATCTCTTAGTAGTTCATGCATCTTGGGATTTGGGTGGGATATGAGTGTGTGTGTTTGTGTTGTCTACACAGATGTGTGAATTCTTTCTTTCCTGGATGGCAGTGCCTTGAAAGGAAGGACCTGGGCTGTGGGAACTAGGATTTCTACTCTGCTTCTGGCTGAACTGAAAAGGCCTCCCTGGGTGACACTTGAAGCCTTCAGAAAGGAGGGGGAAGAGGTACCAAGGAATTCAAGACAATGGCCCTTGTCTTACAGGGTGTTTCCAGGGCATGATGTTCAAAATGCCAGGTGCTAACCCTTTAGCTCCAGGTCGTCGGGTGGGTTCTCGGCATGAGCTCTGAGCAGTGTCTTTTAACCACCCACCTGGGGATCATTTCACCATTTTAATTGGTAAGGTTGTGTCTGTGGTGTCTAAGATTGGTGACATTCCCCTGCTGGACCCACTTCTATACCTACCCCTCTCCTGCCTCATCTTTCAAAACTCCCAACAGGAAAGTTTCACATCCCTGTAACACAAATCCATATAACCACGGCACAGACTGGGGAAAAGAACACAGCTGTCCCAGGGGCTACGTGCTCCATTATCTCAGGCCCAGCAGCCCCTTTGGGACAAGTCAGTAACAACACGAGTGAGTGTGTAATCTAGTGATTGTCTGAGACCAGGGACCTCAGAACCACATGGGCCCAGATGTCACCCAGGGCAGCAAGGGATGGTGTGGGTCATTCAGTGGACAGGATTAAGGTCTCTTGTCCTGGCAAACCAGGGCTTACCCCTGATCCATCAGGTCCAGCTGGGGAGGAATGGCTACAGTGTACGTGACAGAAAGGCTAGGGGCCTTCTAGGGAATTTTTGCCCAAATAGAATCATACAAAGCTGTGCAGGGATGCTGGACATCCTAGTTCACAGGGATCAGTGAAGTTTATGGAACAAAATCCTGTTGTAGGTTTAAAAGCTGCATCATGAATCTTTCCCTCTGGATATGAAACAAGCGGAAAAAGGACTTCCAAGAGCATGGGCCAGGATCCCAGGAGGATTCCAATCTAGGCAAAGGGTGAACAGGGAGCCCTAGAGGCGGCCTGATGGGGATGTCCTGTGCACCCTTAGTCCATCTGCACATGGTCTTCCTCTATCCTTGTCCGTTACACATGCAAACATTTATCTTTTTTCATTTATCTCTCATTTAGTGTTGATGCAAATCCAGAGACTGGTTAGAAAATGGCAAGTTCCAATATCTGATCAAAGAAACCTCAACAAGAGAAGCAAAAAACATTCCTTCTTCCTGGAAAGCTGTAGAAAGACAGCCACTGTCCTGGGGAAGGACATGGTCCTGGTAGGTGCTATTTGAAAGACACCCACATTTCAGTGGTTATTCTTCTGTCTGGGAAATTCCCTCCAACCTCTACATCCAGGGAGATCTGAGGGGCTGTCTCTGCTCCTGGCCCAGGTAACCCACACAGAAATGCACCTGTCCTCTGAGGAATGGAGACTTGAGGGTTTCATTCAGTAGCCAGGGAGGAGGCTGGCCCTCCTCCCTTCTCCCACATACAATAAGCTGTGAGCATACACAAGTTCTTAATTCAAGGAGGAAAGTGAGATTCTGTGTCTTGTTTAAATGAGCATAAGAAGTGAAAGAACCACACCACAACACCCAGGCTGTGACAGAAACAGGATATAATGTAAGAATCAAATCTACCATTTACTAGTAAAGAAATAATATCACTCCTCACCAATGGGTTAACAGTCGCTGGGGTGCAGATGTCAGGGAGTTGGAGGGGGTGGTTCCCTCCCTCTGGTGCTTTAGGGGAAACCAGAGAAAGTCTTAGGATGTCCTCCTTCACTCAGGGTGGGAAGAGCTGGCCCGGTGCACCCCGAGGGTGCCAGTGTCCATGCTGGTCAGGAGGAGCTGCACTTGTGGTCTCCAGAGTGTGATGGCTCATCGCCAAGGGCGTGGTGGCTGAAGAGAAGAAACAGACTATTTTGGGGTCCCTTCCTGAGATTCATGGCACACCTCCCTGCCCCCCTGCACTCTGATCAAAACCCTGTGCAGAGTGCTCAGTCCATCAACAGCACCCTGTTTGTCCCTGATGCAGGAGGCATCATTTAGCATCACCCATTTCAGAGAATGCAACTGAATCTCAGAGAGGAGAGGGGAGCAGCCTGTCCCAGACCTGGTCAGCAGTGGAGCTGGGATCCAGGCCCATGCTTAGGCCGAAGGTGTACTGAGCCCCTGGATTCAGTCGCTGCTGGTCCCAACACTCACTCTGCCCTAAACTGGAAGATGTCCGGTTCCTCTTTCTCTTGAAGAGCCGCATTTTGCTCACCTTCTGGTGTGCAAGCTCCAGCAAGCAGGAGACTCAGTAGCTACAGGACAGAGTGGACCTGTGAGCTACCAGGAGCCACACCTCAGGTGCCCCTCCCAGAGCCTGCCAGCAGCTGAGTCCCAGTGCCCCATGGGTCACCCCGCTACGAGTTCTGAGGCTGATTAGCGAGCCAGGCCATAGGCTCTGGAGCTGGCCATCAGAGAAAGTCTGCCCTGCCCTCACCCAACTCCTGTCCCCCTCACCTCTCATGGACACTGAGGGGCTCCATGGCCTGGAACCAGGCACCAAATCGCTCTTCAGGCTCCAGGTCATACGCATTTGCATCCTGCTGGAGCAGCTGGATCCTCCTGATGACTTTTAATTTCTGGGAGGAAGGACAGGATGCAGACAGAGCTTGGGTGGGGAACCCTGCCAGGGACTTGTGCGGATTGAGGATCTGGTCTGGGGTCTGTGCTCACTCGGGAACCCTCCTTCCTTCCCACTCCATTTAGGACTTGTCTGTCCTCACAGTTGGCTGGAATTTGTTCCTTATCCAGGAAGGTATCCTTGATGTCAGCCCCTCCCACACCCGCCAACGTGATGGGATTCCCAGCTTTGTGGATCTGACTCTCCCAATGAACGTAAGACTCAAGGGATGAGGCCAGAGAAAGTCTTTCCGGGGGAGGTCTGTGATTTCCACTTCCCCACGCTCCCACAGCTGCTCACCTCATACCATTTCTGGAAGTTGACCCGATTTCCCTGGAAGAGAGACAGCTAATGTCCATCAGAAACAGCCCCCTAAACCCATAACCAACCCCCATCCCACCCTTTCTCAGGCTGCAAGGACATCAGGGCCCAGCAGAGGGCAGAGCTTCCACAAAGAAAACTTGACACTGGGCCAGGCTCTGGGCCCCAGAGCAGGAGGGACAGGGGAGCTGAGGCCAGAGACCTTATGAAGCACACCATCTCTGATGACAGATGGGGAGACTGAGGCCTCAGGGAGGAAGGGACAGCTGGACCACAGAAGTGCTTCCTCACTTGCAGGGGCTGATGGCACTCCCCCAGGGGCAGGGTCTGAGGGGAAGGCTGAGTGCAGCTCAGACACAGCCTCCTGCAGCTCTGCAGGCAGGCTGTTCTGAGCTTCACCAGCCCAGGGAGCCTGGTGGGGGGCTTATGCGGAGCGTCTATTCATGCATTGCTAAGATGGGCCTGACTCCCCAGCTCCCATGGGGCTCTCATGAGAGGAGGTTTGCCAGGTGCTGAGAGTTCAGGGCCCAGTGCAGGGCTCTCGCCTCCCAAACCTCAGGATCCTGCTCCTTGGTCCCAGCTCCAGGCTCACTCACTTCCAGATCATCCTCCATCCCAATGTCCAGCAGCTTCAGGTGATAGAGGAACGTGCCCAAGAAGGGGACGACACCCTGTGAATTCATGGTGGGAGTGGTGAGATGAGTCCCACCTCTCAGGTGCCCCCATGGACCCTCCTCCAAATACCTTCACCCCAGCCTCCTGCCCACCACAGACTCCCACAGAGAGCAGCCTAGGACCCTCAGTGGCCTGCCCCCCGTTGCCCCCTCCAGGACAACCCAACTTCCCCAGTCACCTCCCAGGGGTGGTTTTTGGCAAATCCCAGAGTATGTGCTCCCTGCCCCTCCCCTCCCTAATCCATCCTCGGCCCAGCCCTTCCAGGCCTCCTCCTGGTCACTTCCAGGGCAGGCATTTCAGGCTCTGGGGCTCCAGGAGCTGGGCTGGAGGAGGAGGGACCCCTCTCTTAGGGAGGCCTCAAGCCGTGATGAGAGAGAACCCCTCCTCTAACACCTGGACCCTCCCCCTCATGGCCATTCGCATGCTGCTGCTGCCTCTCCTGGGCTCCCTGTGGATCCATCTCTAGGGTGGCCCACACAGATGTCATCTCCTGCAGGGTCAAGGACAGGCTCAGGGAGGCCATGCTCCCTTCCCCATGTCTCCCAGGCCCCTGATCCTGGACCCTGGACATCTGGTGTCTATGGCTGATCCCATTCCAAAGTGCTCTGATTCTAGATCATTCCCAGCTCCAACAATCCCTCCTCTGTGCCCTCAGGCCTGCCCAGGCCCCTAAGCCTCTCTCCTCATCAGGAAAGTGTGAGGAGGACTCCCATGCCTCCCAGGGTCCCCTGAGGATTCAGTGTCATCTGACTGTCACCAGTAATCTCCCCTCCCCCCTCGACGAGGAGGAGCACAAAGCTCCTGCACATTCCTCTCCCCCTTGTACCTCATCACCCCTATGAGGCTTGCACCACAGATCATCTCCTTCCATTTCCCAGATGAGGAGACTGAGGCCCACAGAGGGGCAGTGACTTGCTCAGGGGCCCACAGAGGAGACCGTCCCCCTTCCCAGACAAAGGGCCTGGCCCCCGGCCTTCACTCCTCCTCCAGACGCACCTCTGACCAAGGTCCTGTCCTCTGGACTCTCGGGGTGTGTTGAGGCCCTCAGTCAGCCTGAGCCATGGATTGGGAGGCACAAGGTGTCTCGGGGTCCTATCCAAGTGGATTCTGTGTTTTCCAGCCCCCTGGGATTCTCTGACACCACGCTGGACCTGAGGCCATGCCAAAGGCCTTAGCTCCCTAGGATCCCCTCATGATGGACCCTGCACAGAACTCCTCCTTTATTCACTCAGCAAGGATCCCCCTTGTGCCACATCTGAGTGACAGTGTAGGGGGTTACCACAGCGCTGTGTAATGGTGACATTTGCATCCTTTTTTACTTGGAAACTTCTAATGTCCTGTCAGGAAGGTCCATTAAGAATCTGTAGGTTCCCCAATAATTCTCATTGCCATCTGGGGCATATCCTTGTCACCAAGGCACCGAGCGAGACTCACTGGTTTGTCAGCAGTGACCACTATCTGGCTAGAGAGCACAGTCCCAGAGACCACACAGTTCTGTCCCAGATCCACCATTTGGCCCAAGGCTGGGCAGCCCCTGTGTCCACAAGGCCTGTGTGACCTCACAGTGCCCATCCCTGGGGCAGGCAGAGTGCCCACCCCTGTGAGTTGCAGTGAAGACAGAAGGAGCAACAGGGGCCTGGCTTCCTGAGGACAGGCTGGGCCGCTGTAGGAAGAAAGGAACCCCCACCCACTCCATCCACCCGCCAGCCTGGAGGAAGAGGGCCAGCTGATGGGTCCGCATGGAAGCCAGAGACCTGCTCATTCTGCCAGCTCTTCACCTCCTGGAACAGTCCAGCCGACATCACTGTATCCCGTGACCAAGGCCTCCTTCCCCAAACAGTCCCCACCTGCCCCTGCAGCTCACACCCCCCGCTTCCTGTCAAGCTGGACAAGACAGACCGTTATTTCTCAGGGAACCTTAAGTGAAAAACTTCCCAAAGCACATCCTGCCTTGTCCCTCCCCACCTCACCTCCCCTCCTTCCAGATCTCCAGCCTCCACTCACCTCCTTGAGCAGCTTCCTGCTCTCCCGCTGGTTTGTTTTCATCAACTTTTTAAGTTTTGTACATTTCTTCCTGAGGAGGGCAAAAAGGAAAGAGACATTGTGGAGTGGTTTGAGGGTAAATCCCTTTTGTTTGAAAACCCAGAAGATCCAGACAGCCTGGATGAGCGTTTTCACTGTTTCCTCAGAGCCCTGAGGTGTCTGGGACTGGGGAGGGGGTTCTCCTATTGTCACGTGGGGCCTCCATTATCTTATCTTCTCAGCAGATGTGTTTTAAACAGTCTTAATTACATGTGGACAGAGAGTTCTGTTGTTGAAAGCACTTGAAAATCTTCAATTTGGCTCAAGCCAGGATCTGTCACTTAGGGAAACTGATTCCTGAAGCAGAACCACTGGCCTAAGTTTTCAGAAAGACTCCAAGCCTCCCAACCAGCTCAGACCCTATCACCAGGGTTTGCTGTCTCCCAGGAGGTCCCAACTGACTGAAGGGCTATGCTAGCCCTGTGTGGGGTGTCTGGTCCACCCAGGTGGTGCTCACATGGAGAGAGGCCTACCCACCTGGACACCCATCTCCATATCTCTTTTCAACGCTGAATGGAGGGAACCTGCAGAGCCCAGAGGATCGCATGGAATGAGGAAAGGTTCCTCAGGCCCTGGCATTACTTGGGAAGG
Source organism: Diceros bicornis minor (assembly GCF_020826845.1). NCBI lineage: Eukaryota > Metazoa > Chordata > Mammalia > Perissodactyla > Rhinocerotidae > Diceros > Diceros bicornis. The sequence goes on from NW_026691418.1 coordinate 3,356,023, forward strand.
GAAGAGAATGAGCTGTGAGGGGGAGCTGGAGCCCTGCTTCCTCTGGCTTCTGTCGCATCATTGACGTCTCCTGTCCTGGATGACACAGCAGCTCAGGGAACCCGGGAAAGACACAGCTGGAAGCTGATGAAGAATACTTCCAGGGAGGAGGATTTTAGCTCAAGGCAAGGACGGAGACCAGGAAGGGGTGAGCTTCCCACCACTGGGACCAGGAGTCAGGTCATCGAGGCACTGGCAGGAGGGGCCTAATAATTGTGCAAAGCCTCAGACCACAGACTTCAAACATGAGAGCTGAGAAAAGAGAAGGGGCAGAACTGGGAATGCAACATGATAGTTGCATTCGGATAACGGTTTCGCAGGTTCTTATAAAGTTAAACATACACTTATTATATGACTCACATATCCCACTCCTAGAGATTTACTCAAGCAAATTGAAAACTAATGTTTAAACAAAATCTTTGGGTGAATCTTCATAACCATGTTATTCATAATTGCCACAAACTGGAAATAAACTAAATGTCCTTCATCAGGTGAATGGAAAAAGAAACTGTGGTGAATTGGGATATTAGAATACTACTTGGCAATAAAAATGTCAAACTCTTGATTCACACAACAACATGGATGAATCTTGGTTGCATTTCTCTAAGTGAGGGAAGCCCGATTCGAAAGGCTGTACAGTGTATGGTTTCATTTCTATGACTTTCTAGATAAGTCAGCATTACAGAGATGAAAAATGATCAGTGGTTGCCAAGGGATGGAATTGGGGAAGAGCTTGACTACACAGGGACAGTATGAGAGAATTATGGGGGGTTAAAAAAACAGCTCTGTATGTTACTGTGGAGGTGGATACATGACCATAAAGTTGTCAAAACCCACAAGACTGTACACTACAAAGAGTGAATTTTACTCTGCAAATTTTAAAAATCAATCAGGATGCTGGGGAACTCAGATGAAATGCAGTGACAAATGAATCTCACTGTATTACAAGCATGTGACATAGCCACACATAATGGGTGGGGATGAAAGGTCCTGACCTAAGTTACTTTGGAAGACAGTGTTTTCATGGGATACTGTAAAACTAAAGTATTGTACACAAACACTGTACTCTAGGTGGTAAGTTTGTTTTTCATAAGGGTATGGATTAGCAATTCTGAAACTAGTTGACACATTAGGAAATATATTGTAGCTAACTGGAGTTAAGTTTCTCACTGTTGGTGAAAGAAGTTAAAAATAAACAAAAGGAGAATGCTAGAATAAACTCTGTGATGCTGAATAGGAGTTGGAAGTATCAGTATGAATCCGTGTCACTTCTAATATATCTATCCAGATAGATGGATAGATTGATAGATAAATAGATAGATGTGTAGACCTGAGTTTATATTATACATACATTTCCAGGCTCTGCTGAGAGGGTCCAGAAGCAGTGACACCCTAGTATGAATGAGCACACTTAGCTCCCAGATCTTGCTTTCTAAATATCATTCTCCAACAAAAAGAACCAGGTTTTCTTGGAGAAATGGCTAATTCTAGGGCTGAAGATGGAAAATACAATATGAGCCTGGACCATCTTGTAGTGCCAGAAAGTAGGAAAGTGCTTTAAATAAAACACAGCAAACGATGAGATGTGTCAAAAGGAATCAATCTGAAATTCTTCTCAATGGCTCAAGCTGGAAAACCGTGAGCAACATAATAAATAATGGTAGCATTGGATTATTACACAGAGAATAAAATAAATATCCATGAGTCTATATTGACATAAAATAGATTAAATAAGAAAGGAAGAAAGAAAGAGGAATAAAAAAGAATAAGAAAAAGAAAGGAAGAAGGAAGGAAGAGGGAGGGAGGGAATCTTCCTCACAGAATTCCAAACAATAAATGTGGCTGGATAGCATGAAATAGAAAATCGCCACTAGAACACCACAGTAATAATTATTGTCAGTAAGGCTGACTGATGAATGCAAAAACTGTGGGTGAAACTTAAAAAAAGTAAATACATTTTCAGAGCCTCAAATCATCTGCCTCAAAATACATAACTTTTTTATGTTAATTACTTTAAAAGACCTATGACTATTGAAAGCAAAAATTAAAACACTGTATTGTGGGATTTATAACAAGGGAAGATGTAAAATTTATGACACAATAGCACAAAGGACAGACAGAGGTAAATGGAACTGTTCTGTAGCAAGTCTTCCATATTTTACATTGATTAAACTGGTGCACTATTAAGTCTAGGTAGGCTGTGATATGTTAAAGATGCATATTGTAATCTGGACCAACCACTAAAAAATGCAAAGGTGTGCCTCTTAAATGCTAATAAAGGAATTAAATAGCATACAAAAAGGGTTTGTACGAGAATGTTCACAGGAGATGACCTGCACTTCCCCAGGAGGAGGATTCGGCACTGTGGGGCATCCACAGAACAGAAAGCCCTCACCCGTGCCGAGGAGCAAACGCTGACACACACATGCTGGGTGAGTCTCATCAACCTCGTAAAAAGGGAAGCAAGCTGGACATAAAACAATATACTTGGGATGATTTCAGCCAAGATTAACCTATGCTGAAAAAAACAGAACAGTGGTTGCCTCGGGGGAAGGACAAAATTGCCTAGGAAGGAACAGGAAGGGATTTTCTGGGGGTGATGGAAATATCCTATTCTTAAAGGGGTGAAGGTTATATGGGCATGTTTATTTGCCAAAAATGTAAGGTTGAGATTTGTGCCTTTCAATGTGCGTACTTCTTACCCCCCCACACACACAAAGGACTAAAAGAATAATAAAGTGAGGTGGGAATGGGATGGAGTGTGGAAGAAACAAAAATGACAGATGATTAGTAGTTGTTGAAGCTGGGTGACTAGCCTATTATGTTGTTTTGTTTATTTTGTATATTGTTTAAATTGTTCTGTAATAAAACACTTGTATAAGAAGACAAACTCGATATATAGTGTTCGCTGGTAAGATGTCAGTTACCTTTGGGGAGGAAGGAGGGAGAAAGGGATGGTCGGAGCCTGAGTGAAGCTGGTGCTAGTTCTTGGTCACACAAGTGTGTTCACTTTGTAATAATTCTTTGAGGTTTATGTGGATGACTTCTGCGTATATTTCTATACGCATGTTATACATCAATAAACATTTTAAATCCGGCAGATTTGCAAAAAGATCTTAACTCAATATCTCAGAATAACAGCAGTGTTTTGTTTTAAAGTGGAACACGTTCACTCATGATATCATCAGATGGATTTTAATACTCCCAAGTATCTAGTAATGCCCTCACCCTTGAGTGGCCCCCCTGGGTCGTTCCATTTTTGCCTCAATTTGGCAAGTGGCATGGCTTTGAGTTTTTATGATGGGTATGGGCCCTTAAGGTGAGTGGGTTCCAAAGAGAGGATCTCTGCAGCAACCCTGATCACGGGGTCCAGAGGGAGGATCATGGCTGGCTGGATGAATGGAGGGGATGGTAGGACAGATGGCCTTGAAAAGGCAAATTCCAGGATCCCCTGCATCCGGTATTTCCATTTTAGATATTGAATTTACATTTCAAATTCTGGCCAGGGACCTTCCACCAGGCCTGCAAGCATCCTCAGCAATAGCCAGGCTGGTGAGCCCCACCCCTACCTGAGTACTAGCCTCAAAGGATGCAGCCAAACCACACTGCACATACTCTGGGGGATGGGCAAGGCATGGAGAGATGGCATCATATAGAGAAGAGGCAAGGTAGAAGGTGGGGTGTAGAAGCAGAGGGGCGTGGGCCAAGGGTGGAGGGACAGGTGAGAGTTAGGTCCCCTAGCTGTGCAGGCTGGGTGCTTTTGTCTCAACCATTCCAGGCTGGGAGCTTGCAGGACTGCATGACTACAACTCCCAAGATGCTCTGGGCACGGGACGGTGCCTAGCCCTGGGGGGAGGAGCAGGGCGGTGAAAGCTTGCCTGAGGGCCAAACCTCCATTGACTCAGGACTCTGGTCCTTCACGTGCTCCAACTGGCCTGAGTCCCGGAGGGATGTGACGGGACGAGAGGGACCAGGGAGTTAGGAGAGTGTGGCAGCTGCATGGGCAGCCGCGGGCTTGCAGTGTGCAACTGCTTTTGTCCAAAATTGAAGCTGGACTTGCGACTCTTCCCCACTACTTCCCTCCGTTGCTTGATTCCTCCTCCTCGCTGTGTGCCTGTGGGTCTTTCCACAGCCTCCTACCTAGTCCAGGGCCAGGTGCTTCTCTAAAGTGCTTATGGGAACTGGTTTGACATCCCAGAAACTTTCCAGTTTGCCTGCTGCCCTCTGCCTTCTCCAGCCAAAGTGCCATCATTTCATCAGTTTTTGGGAGACATTCGCCCTTGTGGCCCCTCTTGCAAGCACAACTTAAGAGTTTCCAGGGTGGTAACACTGGCTGTTGCTTGCCTTTTTGGCAGATGTGGAAGTTGAGGCATCTGTGAGGTTAAGCACTGGTTTCCCCAGGTTCCACTAAGAGCAGAGGAGAAAAAATCGATTCCCAGGCAAGTATCTAGTAGACCGTTTTCACCAACCCATTCCAGTGCAGAAGTCTCCGAAACAACATCCTTAAGATGAGAATAGCTTAAGCATTTTGCCCTTTAGATTGATCAGCTAATCTCAGCTCAGGCCTAAGTGGCCAGTCTCTCAGGGACATGGGTGGTGATTCTGATCCCTCAGGAAGAGAACGGTGGTCCAGCTTTGGGAGAGGGATGTTCATGGTAGACAGCACCTGGGCAGTATTTGAAACCCGTCAGCTTTAACATCTCTGCTTTGCATTCAGGCAAGGTTCCCGGATAAACACGCCTTGGGATAGTCAGATTTACCGTATTCTTTAAAAATTGATTACATCAGTGAAAAGAACAGAACATAAAATATCCTGCTCATGTGCAAAAGATAAAATGCAAGCAAGACTTTCTTGTTAATTTTTTGCTGCTCATACTCTTGGCTGTACTGTACGCTTGAATGCAGAAACAAAAAACTGGAATTGCCATATTCTCTTTTCCTGAGATTGGTAAATTAACTTAAAAGTCTTATTGAAACCTGTGGAAGAATGATTAGCAGTTTTTCTGATTTATGTCATCCTTAAAAGTCTGGGAGTTGATCTAAATGAAAACAAGTCCTTGTTTATATTACACACCCCAATAGGTTACATTTCCGATTACTGAATGTGGATTATTATCAAAACAACTGGAAAACCTGATCCTGGAAACTAGACCCTGTCACTTTGTCAAGAATTTGCCTCTTTATGAATTAATGACACATGAATTCTTCAACATTTTTGTAAAGAAAGGATGAGAGTCTCTGCAGTGTCTCTGAATGTTGCAAGACGGGGAATTCTCGTTAGACCACATACTCGGGTTCTTCTCTCGTGTTCAACAGACCCAAGTGATAGTCCGTGTGGTCAGGTGCAGCGCCAGTCCCCAGCCCCCAGTGTTCCATCCTACTCTGGCCTGTGACCTCTTCAGGGGCTTCTGATGACACTCGTCCACAAGTGTTGGAAGGAGACAGTGTAACGTGAAGATATTCCTCATCTTGAAACAAGGATTAATTGAGAGGAAAGTCTCTGGGTCTCTGTGCTCCGATGCACTGCTGTTGGGGTGTGGCTTCAGTGACCACTGTGCTCCCAGCAGTCCCCACAATGGCTGCCTCAGACATTTGATCTCCTGGTGCAACCACAGAAGCTGTTGACAGAGCTGAGCGCTCGTCGTGGTTAAGTGTCTTCCGTCAGATTTTGTGGCTGTGACCCTCCTCTGCTCAGCCCCTTCCCATTCCTAACTGCTGCATTGATTGCTTTGTAGTTGTTTCCTAGGAGCCACTGTGTGTAACTGGATTTCACAGTGTCTTTAGGGACTCACCCTCACTACACGAGTCACTGCACAACAGCCACTTATCCTGGTGTAACCCATGTTCGTCCTCTAAAGTGGAGCTGTGAAGAACCCTGCTTAGTCGGAGCTCCTCTCATTCTCATGCTGCTGGGCTGCTTATGAAGCTGGGCATCTCGTCTTTGGTCTCATCACATTATTCTTTTCATTGATTATTCTGAAGTCGGATATGACTTTGTTAATAATGTGACACTGGCTGTCACAGGCACTTCTATGTATCTTCCCCAACAGCTCTGTGAAGTAGGCCTGTAATCCCCATTTTACAAGGGGAACACTGAGGCTCAGAGAGGTTGAGTAGCTTCCTTCACACAGTTTCTTGGTGCATTTTGAGTCTCCACCTGGAACTCCGCCTCTCAGGTGTGTGCACTTAGCTGGTGTTCCACTTTATCCCTCTCTGCCAGCATCACCAAAGGCACACGGCCCATCCTGAGTCCATTGTCTGCTAGTTGGGAGCCACCCTGCACAAACAGGCCCTGGGTGGAGAGTGGACTAGCAGGGCATGGTCGTCCGGCCTACCCTGGGCAGGTTCTAGGTTCATTGCAAGTGCTGGAGTAGTGGAAGATACTGACCATCACCCATCTGTAAGATTTCTTATGTAGAAATACTTCACCGACCTTTTGCAGGTGTCATGTCTTTTTGTCTTCATTGCTCCTCTGGACTTTCTCCTACAGTCCGTGCTGTGCAGTAACATACAGTACAGAGACTGGTGAACATAATACTGTTGCCCTGCACCAAATGGTGACATCACTCATTTTTCTAATTATGAAAGAATTACATACTTTGTAGAAAAAGTCTAATTACACAGATCTATGTAGAGTAAAGTGAAACTTTCCCCTTCCATCCCCTTCCCTGCAAACTCACTCCCCTACTCAGAAGGAACTATTGTTAAGAGGTGGCAGCTTCTTCTTCTGGACATTTCCTATGAATTTATAAATACACATAAAGATTTTTTAACATAAATAAATTACATAACTACATCGTTTTGCAACTTGTTGTTTCCCAAATATATATCATAGACGTCTCTCCTTATCAGTGCACGTCACTCTAACTTAGCTTTTTAGAAGTTTTAGAGCTACTCCAAAGAACAGGCATACCACGATCTGTTTATTTCTTCTTTGATAGAGATGGGGTTATTTCCAGTTTCACTATTATACATAACGCTGCAGTAAGATCCTTGTATGGAATTTATTACACTGCTATTCAACTGCTCAATTTGCTTTGTTCCCTTTTAGTCAGAGACTATGATATATTTTTAACAATTTTATGGGTATTATTTTATAGGGAAATTAATTTTTTCTCTGAATCAAGACATTTATGGGGAAACTGGACTTCAAGGTCATCCATCTCAGTATTCTGGAGAAAAATCATGAAACTTAGAAGATATTATGCTTGCTGCATCACATTCTAACAAGTCACGTTAACAATTTAAAGTTGAATGTTTGGGCTGGCCCGGTGGCACAAGCGGTTAAGTGCGCGTGCTCCACTGTGGTGGCCTGGGGTTCGCGGCGACCCAAGTTTTGCGGGTTCGGATCCCAGGTACTCACTGACGCACTGCTTGTCAAGCCATGCTGTGGCGGCATCCCATATAAAGTGGAGGAAGATGGGCATGGATGTTAGCCCACGGCCAGTCTTCCTCAGCAAAAAGAGGAGGATTGGCAGATGTTAGCTCAGGGCCGATCTGCCTCACAAAGCAAAAATAAAAAACAAAATAAATAAAGTTGAATGTTAGTATAGCCTCTACAGGCTTTGTTCAGAAGAAGGATGACTTTTTCTTGTCTTGAAAACTTCTGACTCCAGGGGCTCTCAGTTGGGCTTCAGAGAGGATAAGATGTTGGTGTTGTATCTGTTTCTCTTCAGCTGTAGGCTGCATCTTCTAAAGATCATAGAATTGAACATGGTCCAATCTATATATATGATTTGGGTCAAAAATTCAAAGTAATGAACCCAAGATAGGAATCTATAACTTTGGTTCCTTTTTAAAGTTTTTTTTTATTTATTAATTTTTTCCCCAAAAGCCCCAGTAGATAGTTGTATGTTATAGCTGACATCCTTCTAGTTGCTGTATGTGGGACGCGGCTTCAGCACTGCCAGAGAAGCGGTGCGTCGGTGCGCACCCAGGATCCGAACCAGGGCCACCAGCAGTGGAGCGCGTGCACTTAACTGCTAAGCCACTGGGCCGGGCCTATAACTTTGGTTCTTAATGAAGAATTTCCTTTGATATCCTCAAGTCTCTGTGATTACTAGTAGAAACTCACCTATTGATGAAGAGATGTGGTTCTGCTGGCAATGTCTGGCTTGAACATCCATAGTTAAGGCTGCCACATCCCTAGGTAGATTAGACTTGACCTCTCTATGACCTCTGTCCTTGTTCTTTGACCTGGGAAAAATAAGAATTTAAAAAAACTGTTGTTACTAACTGTGAATGCTGGAAATGCCCATTAAAGCTTGAGTTTGATTTGGTAAACCAAAGGGAGTACATGCAGAACAAAGTCTTTAATATCTATGAAAGTTCAAAAAGTTCTAATTTTTTTAAATGTAACTCTATTTTTGCAGCAATGCAAAGTGTATATATATGAATGAAATATCCCTCTGTCCATTTCTTAAGTTGTTTCCATTGATTTGATGGATTTATCTTCTAATCAGGATTCTAAGTGTGAAAGAACATCTTGGTATTTCAAAGAAAAGAAGCCATTAATATTAGATTTTCTTTTAACTTGGCATCCTAAAGGTTTGAGGAATAAATTATCATGTAATGATACAATGATTCTGAAATATACTTGTTAATTAGAGGGGTGTAAGGGATGATTGAAGGGTGGCTCATCACCATGGTCAGGGGTATTGTACACATGGACATGTAAACACGATTCAGGAAGCTGCTTCAGCCCCGTAACATCCCTGAGAACCACAGTGCAGGAGGATCTAGGGGTACAGCACTTTGCCTCGATCTCCTGGGTTAAACGTAGATCCGGAGGTCTTGACAGTGGCTTCAGAGCAGCTAACTTTTGTCTATTTCTCCCCTTCCTTCTCTCCAGTTTATCTCAAACAGTCCTGACTATCATGTTTTAAAGTAAGACCAATTATAGTTATTTACATGAGCTTCTTGTTCATTATTGAAGAGTAATAATCAGGCATAACATTAAATATCAGTTAATCTACCTAAATAAATTTGTTGTACCTTTTAATTGATTAGAACACTAAGGTTGGTTCAGAGTTTGATATTCACCAAGTGTATTAATCTGCTTACATCTACTATGTGCCTCACTCCTCTTGGAAGTGTATCTTTGGCCCATCACAAGATTTTAATGACTCAAATCATCATAAATTAAGATAATGCACTGTCTTTTTGATGACCGGCAGGCACACGGGTCCATTTTGGAAATATGCACATCTGTCTTTGCTGCCCATGGGTAGTTTCTTGTCACTAGGTCTCCAGGTGGCTTGCGCTAGCCCTAGGTCTGTAATAGCTTGGTGCCTCTCCTTCTACTTGGGGTAGCAATAAAAGAGATCAGAGAGACTTATTAAAGTTTTGGTTGCATGAAGTCTTCTATGAAGACCATCCATGCATATTGTTCTGGATAGCTCTCTGTTCCTAAGACTACTAGTTATTTTAAGGGCTTGTCAGGAACTGTGAAAGGTCTGGTGTTTTACCTTACCTGCAAACCAATAAGTTAGCCTACAATGATCTTACAGATGCTGGCAAAAGTCACGAGACCCATGCGTCAGAGACAAAGGACTTAATGACACAACAATTACAGTGGCCAGAGTATCAGCATTTGCACCGGTTCAATAAATCTCACTTCCTACAGGGTGATACACAGTGGGCCAGGTGACATGCAGAGAGATGCAAGATCTCAGAGCCTAAGGAACTCAGATCTTTGATAACAGGCAGGATGTCTGCTAAACATTGCCCTGGGAGGGGGTGTTATTTTTATTATACTGGGAAGTAAGCAAGCCTGCCCTTTGCTCCAGAGGAGGCCACTATTTCTATCTTCCAAGGCTCACAGCTCTACACACATCCTTGAAAAGATAGCCTGCTTTTACTGGCTTTCAAAGATAAACTTGAATGAGACTTGATCATCATTCAGTTCTTCTGTTTCCTTTATTGAGATGGTGCAAATATGCTCTTTTCTCTGTAAAGTTCACTAACTTTATTCATACATAAGAGATGCTTTTGGTTTTATTTATTAAGTTGAAATTTTCCTGTTAGAGAAAATGATGAAACTATTATGGGTTGGATGTTAAAGTATGTTTTTTCAGGAAAAGTGTGACAGTAGATAGTTGCTCGCAGAACTTTGCCACAAGGAGCTGATAACAACTTAAATGATTTTAATTTCAATACACTTTTGTACAACTTTCTTCCATCTTACATCATCTTCTCTGCTTCCTGTAATTCCCATATTGGAATGGGCAGTTTCAGGGATTCACTGAACTCATACACAGTATTCAAATAGTTTTGTCTGTTGTGTTTTTTTAATTGAGATAAAGTTGACATACAACATTAAATTAGTTTCAGCGGTGCTACATAATGATTCAATGTTTGTATATATGTTGAAATGATCACCACAATAAGTACAGTTAACATCCGTCCCCATATAGAGTTACAAATTTTTTCTCTTGTGATGAGGACATGGCATATTTCAAGGTGCAGAAGAATCAATGATGATGTCATACTTTTCCATATACAGCTTGATGAATTTGGACATAAGCATACACCCTTGAGACTGTCACCACCATCAAGGCCACAAACATATCCATCATCTCCCAAAGTTTTCTCTCACCTCCTTTATTACTATTATTCTGTTGTAAGAAGACTTAATATCTACTCTATTAGCAAATGTAACGTATGCAATACAGTCTTGTTAGCTGTAGGCACTATGCCGTATCTTAGATTTCCAGAACTTATTTATCTTGATAACTGAAACTGTGTATCTTTGAACATCAGCTCCCCATTTCTCCATCTCCCCAGCCCCTGGCAACCACCATTCTAACCTCTGCTTGTGTGAGTTTGACTACTTTAGATTCCACAAATAAGGGAATATTTGCCTTTCTCTGTCTGCTTTATTTCACTTAGCACAATGTCTTTTAGGTGCATTCATGTTGTCAAAAATAGCAGCAATTCTTTCTTTTTTCAATGCTGCAGAATATTCCATTTCTTTATCCATTCATCCATCAGTGACGTTTAGGTTACTTCCATATCTTGGCTATTGTGAATTTGCTGTGATGAACATTAGAGGGCAGATATCTCTTTGAGACCCTGATTTCAATTCCTTTGGGTGTATACCAAAAGTGGGATTGCTGGATCATAGGCTAGTTTTCATTTTTGGAGGAAATTCCATACTGTTTTCCATAATAGCTGTACTAGTTTACATTCCCACGAGGGTTTCTTTTCTCCACATCCTCGCCAACATTTGTCATCTTTAGTTTTTTTGATAATCGCCATCATAAGAGGTGTGAAATGATAGCTCATTGTGGTTTTGATTTGCGTTCCCTGATTTGTGATGCTGAACAACTTTTCATACACCTGCTGGCCACCTGTATGTCTTCACTGGAAAAATGTTACTCTGGTCCCTTGCCCATTTTTTAAATTGATTTGTCTTTTTGTTTTTGAGCCAAATAAAAGGAGAACAAAATTTCCAGGCATTATGGGTGCTTCCCAGTTGATGCAGATGGCTTTCTATTTATAGTGATACAAAAAGATCATCTTTCGTGCTTTTTCTTCAGCTTGTCATAAGACCAGCAGTAGCTACGGCACGGCAGATAATCGGGATCTTCTGGGTTTGGAGGTTTATAAAATAAATGAGTGGTAAGGAATTTTTTATTTTTCCAGGGAAATTATTGTGATCATAGTCCATGGAATCCAGGATTGATAGGTGTAAGAGGAAATTAAGGAGAGAATCGTTAATCTGGCATTACTACTGATCTTGAGGGACAGGTATCTACTGTATGAGTGTTTGAATAAAAATATTAGCCATCAGGACTTTGTGGTGGGTGAATATGTTTTCTGAATTATTTACATTTGAACATAACCTTTGGATTATGTGAACATCTGGGATACGGGAGTAAGTTGCTAACAGGGGCTGGTTGATAATGTCACTATTGATTTAACCTCTATGAACACCAAGTGGTCAATGGATTAAGCAAATGAGTAGACAGAAATGGTAATATTTGTGATTTAGTAAAGGACTGGGGGCCGACTGTCTTGAGAAGGAGTGCGAGGACTTGTGCGGTTGAGAGTGACAAGGAAAAGAAGAGAATAGACTAACACTCAAACAAGGAGGGCATGTTAACAGGATGGAGGGGGAAATGATAGGGAGGAGCCTTGAGTTTTGACCTTGAGCTTTCTGTTCTTGATGCAAATCTGCATGAAGACATCCCAGGACACAGGTCAGATATATCCCGAGAGCGTAGAGGGAGGGTGGAAGTACAAAATAGCCAGGATAATTGTCCTAAAAAGGCAGGCCTCCTTTATCATTTGACCCATTTTCATGGTTTGTTTTTATAGGGTAAGAGGAAAAGAAGGATGATAAGTCACATCTTCACAGAATAAGCAGTGTAACTGTGGCGATTATCAAAAAAACTAAAAATGACAAATGTTGGTGAGGATGTGGAGAAAAGGAACCCTCGTGTGAATGTAAACTAGTACAACCATTATGGATAATAGTATGGAATTTCCACCAAAAATGAAAACTAGCCTATGATCCAGCAATCCACAGTTGGATCCAGTCCAAACCAAAGCCAGGTTTAAGCATTTCCATTCTTTTGAGGATGTCCAGTGACATATTCAAGAGGCCAGTTACTAGAATCCCATCCTATCCTGGCAATGACGGGTCTCTGAGAGGACAACTTGGACAATCCCCTCCAGATCTGATGGCCTGAGAGACCTCAAGGACTCCAGGCCTGCCGCAGTGCAGGACAACATGTAAGTCCTTTCAATCTTGCCAAAACGTTGTAAAAACTTGCACCTAGTCACACAGGTGAATCCCTGCCAGGTGTGCTCGCAGGTGGTCTGCATTCCAGGTCCCATTCCCACTCCTGCTGGTCTTTAGATTTGGCAGAGATGATTCCAGGAACTGATCTGTGTATTCCACAGCTCCACTGTGGAGGCATCAGGAAGGAGGAAAGGGCAGTGAAGAGCACAGGAGCGAGAATGATGATAGTACTGATGGCGGACAGAATTGGTAGAAAGGCAGAGAAGGTGAGGGTCTAAGAAGGCCATCCTGACAGCAGATGAAATGGAGCAGGCACCTCAGTGAGGTCTCTTGGCAGCGTCCCTAATGTTTCCTTGCTTTGAGCTCTTGAAACTTTAAAATATATTGATACTTTTCTTTTATTAAATTCTGCTTCGAGACATAGAAAATATAGACAACAGTTTCTTTCTGAGGTGAGAGGTTGAGTTTCAGGTGAGGAGAGAAAGATCTTCCTTTTTCATGCTGTTCTCTCATTTTCCTTTACTATGTATATTATTTATTGCTACTTTAAAGTCAGCAGCGGGTTATCAATGTCACGGGGTGATTCAGTTTTTCCCCTCACAGTCACAGCAAAACCTACTAAAAATGGATTATTCTTTTTGTATAATATTCCAATAGATTCCAAAATATTGTTTCAAACACACTTTTGTGTCTATGTTCTCAAATTAGATATTTACTTCTAGGTCTCCATTTTTCTGTTCTCTGTTGCATGCTAATGCAGAGTTGCATCTAAGGAAATACCAGATTTCCCTCAGTTTTTTAGATCCATATGTGTTGGAAATTTGATTCATGGAGATGAACATGGCAGTTGGGGGATCGTGCTATTATCAAAAGAGATATTTTCAGCATCAGTAATGCTGAAAGAACCCACTGCTTGTTGGGATTTAATTGTCTATTTGAGGGATCAAGCTTTCACTGTTGGCACTTCTCTTTCTCTTTGGAGGGAAAGTACAGCCTTCCTAGTCTTTCCATTACCAAATCACTTTCCTGGGTGGCTGTGCCATGTCAGGAAGAGCTTGGGATGCCGTGAACCAGGATTCATTTTCAGCTTCTGGTTGTCCTGAGAAGACTTCCCTGGCAGAGTGCAGCCTGTGTGTCTGGGTGACACTTGCAGCCATCAGAAATGAGGGGATAACTCACAAGTGCCAAGCGATTCATATGGTCCTTGTCTTACAAGGTGTTCCCAAAGGATGAGGTTCAAAATGCCACTTGGTGACCATTTTAAAGCTCCTAGTCATGGGGTGGGTTCTCGGTGCGAGCTCAGAACACTGTCTGTTCACCACCAGATGGGAAGCATTTCAGTATTTTAATTGATAAGGCTGTGTTCATGCACGTCCATGGACCATCAGTTCCGTGGCATTCCATGCTGGAGCCCCCCACACCCCTGTCATGCCTCATCTTTGAAAGCTCCAAACAGTGTTCACACCCCAGCAGGTGGTGGTAATGTAACCACAGCACAGGACTGGGGACCAAAACACAAAAACCCAGAGGCTACACAGTTTATGGGCTGGGGCCCAATTGCCCCATTTGGACGAGTTGGTAACACCAACACTTAGTGTGTAAACTGGAGGATTGTTCAAGACCATGGACCTCAGAATGACGTGGGCTTAGAAGTCACCATGGACAGCAAGGGACAGTGTGAGGTCACTCACTGGCCAGGATTATGGTACCTTATACTTGCAAAGTAGAGCTCACCCAGGATCCATCAGGCCAAGCGAGGGAGGAGGATTGGGGCCTTCTGGGGAATTTCTGCCCTAAACGGAATTGCATAAGGAAGGCAGGGGTGCTGAAAATCCTAGTTCACAGGGAGCAGTCATGTTTATGGAACAAAGCCCAGCAATAGCCTTAAAAGCTGCATCACAAATCTTTCCTCCTGGATACAGAACAAGCAGGAAAAGGAATTCATAGTCCTAGACAAGGATCGCAGAAGGATTCAAATCCAGGTCAGGGGTGAACACGGAGCCTTTAGAGGGGCCTCAAGAGCGAGGTCCTGCCTGCCTTTAGTCCATTTGCAAATGAGTTTTCTTGGGTCTTGTCTTCTCAACGTGCGCGTTTTTATCTTTTACATTGTTTTCCCCACTTAGAGCTGATGCAATTCCAGAGATTGAACTAGAAAACTACAAGTTCCTAAAATTTAGTCAAAAGAAATCTCAAAAAGAGAAGCAGAAAACGTTCCCTGTTCCTCCAGAATGCAGAAAGGCAGCCCCTGCCTTTGGCACGACTTTGTCCTGGGTACTGCTGTTTTAAAGACAACCACATTTCAGTGGTTGTTGCTCTGCCTGTGAAAGTACCTTCAACCTTATAATCCCAAGAGAACGGGCGGGGGCCATGTCTGCTCCTGGAGGAGCTGAATGATACTGAAATGAACTGGTTTTCGGAATTAGGGGGACTTGGGAGTGTCCTCACTAACCAGGGAAGGGGCTGGCCCTTCTCCCTTCGCCCACATACAATAAGCTGACGATCCAGAAGAGTTCGTGCTTCAAGGAGAAATGTGAGATTCAGTGTCTCACTTACATGCCTACAGAAAGCGACAGAAGCACACCACAACTCCCAGGCTCTAAAGGGAACAGGACTTTAATATAATATTCAAATATGGTGTTTATAGTTTACAACAAATAACTACTGTCCCTCCCCAATGTGTGAATAGGTGCTGGAGTAGAAACATCAGGGAGCTGGGGTGGGGTCGTCCCCTCTCTCTTGGGTTTCAGGGGACCTCAGAGATCAGCTTACAATGCTCCCCTTCCTTTCAGGTGGAATGAGTTGGCCCAGTGCATTGAAAGCCTCCCAGCTGTGTCCCCGCTGCTGAGGATGGGGCTGTGATCTGACACTGGTACAGGGCTCCGTGTTGGGGCCTGGGGACTGAGTAGAAGAGTCGGGTTATCCTGGGGGGCCTCTCTCAGAATCATGGCCCTCACCCTGTCCCCACTACACTGAGTGCTCCAGACTCTGTGCTCAGTGCTGTCAGCCACCAGTATCCCATTTGTCCCTGCCACGCAAGAGATCATTTAGTATCACCTATTTCACAGAGGAGGAAATGGAGTCTCAGGAAGCTGAAGAGAGTCACCCCAATCACAGGACTGCTCAGTAGTGGAGCTGGGATCCCAGTGCCAGCTGTCCGACTCCCCAAGGGCACGTTTAGCCCGAAGCTTTACTGAACCCCTAGGAGTCAGTCACCACGGCCCAGACACTCACTCACCCCTGACCTTGATGATGGGGGGTTCTTCTTATCCTTGAGTATTCTGCTTTCCAACTAGGTCTGGGGGTCCAGCTGGCAGGACAGGCTGTAGTTCCAGGACAGAGAGGCACCTGTGAGCCTACCAGGAGACACACCTCAGGTGTCGCCCCACTGCCTGCCCAGCAGCTGGAGTCTAGGTGTCCCAGAGGTCGCCATGCAATAAGGCCTGGGGCTGAGTGGGGGGCCACGGAGACGGGCCCTCTGGACTGGTCAACAGGGAGAGTCCATGCCTGCCCTCACTCAACTCCTGCCCGGCCTTACCTATCATTCTCGTTGAGCAGCTCCATGTCCTGGAACCAGACCCCAAATCGCTCCTCGAGCTCTAGGTTGCAATTCTTTGCAGCCACCTGGAGAAGAAGGATCTCCCTCATGAGTGGGTATTCCTGGGACCAGAGGGAAGGAGAGGACGCAGATAGGGCCTGGGTTGGGGATGCTTCATGGACCTTATGGGTGGTGAGGAGGGGGCCAGGGACCAGTCCTGAGAACCCACCTTCCCTCCAGTTCCATCCAGGCTGTACCTGTTCACAGAATGGGAATAATCAGCCCCTTCTCCAGGAAGTTTTCCTTGAGGCCATCCTCCCCTCAACCCACCCGCCAATTGGTTGGGTCTCCCACTTCTCTGTTATCAAACTCTTCCACTAAATGTAAGATACAGGGGGTGGAGCCAGGGACTGTTCTGCCCTGAGGGTCTCTGATTTCCTCCTCCTTCCCCTCCCCTGCAGGTGGTGCAGCAGCTGTTCACTTCAGTCCTCTTCTCAGGTTGATCTCATTCCCCTGGAAGGCAGACAGTCAGAGTCCATCAGACAGAGCCCCCTAGCCTGACTAACCCCTTATGCCCACCCCTTCTCAAGTTGCACTACTGCCAGGTCACCAGTGGGAGCCAGGCATGCACAGAAATCAGGACTTGGACCTAAGCCGGGCTCTGGGCTCTAGAAAAGCAGGACATGTGTGAGAGGCTGAGGGACCTGGCAGCACAACCCTCTCTGATGACAGACATGGAGGGTGAGGCCTCAGGCAGACGGGACTGCTTAGCCACTTATGTGCTGCCTGACTTGGAGGAGTCCGAATTATCTCTCCCTCCATGGGCAGCGTGGGAGGGAGAGGCTGAGTCCAGCTCAGATAAAACCTCATGCAGCTGTGCCGTCAGGCAGTTCTGAGCTTCCCCATCCTGAGGAACCGGAATGGGTGTCTCAGGTGGAACCTCTGTTCATTCATGCCTAAGATGGGCCTGATGCCCCAGCTCCCAGGGGTGGCTGAGAGACTCTTATGACAGGAGATGTGCCAAGTGTTGAGAGCTCAGAGCTCAGTTCGAGGGCTCCGCATCACAAGGCTCAGGATCCTGGTCCTCCCTACCTGGTCCTCAGGTTCACCCACCTCGAGATTATCACCTATCAGCAGGTGCAGCATCAGCAGGTGACCAAGGAAAGTGCCAAGATATGGGATGGCACTCTGTGACATCGGTGTGTGAGTGGGATGAGTCCTTGCTCTCAAGTCGACCCCCTGCAGACACTCCCCTGAAAAGTCCTCACCCTCAGCCTCCTGGCCCACCCCAGGGTTCCCACGGGAAGCAGCCTAAGACCCTTAGCAGCCTTCCCTCAACTCCTCCTCCCTTCACAGCCCAAGAACACCACACTCCTCCTCCTCACCTCCCAGGGCCAGCTTCTGGCAAATCACAGGGTGTGCGGCCCTGGCCCTCCCCACAACAAACCCATCCTGCACCAGCTCTTCCAGGCCCTCCTCCTGGTCACTTCTACTGGGGGATTCACGCATTGTGGCACCAAGAGGAAGGGGCCTCCACTCTTGATTTGAGGGCCTCCAGCTGGGAGGTCAGAGCCCCTCCCCAACAGGCACACTCACCTGCTGCTGCTGCTGCTGCTTCTCCTGCACTCTCTGGAGGCTGATCTGTGGGGCTGCAGACATGGATGGCCCCTGCTGCCAGGGTCGAGGAGAGTGTCAGTAAGGCCATAGTCCCCTCACCCCATTTCACTCCAGCACCACTGGCCTCTGACCCTGGACATCTGACTCCAGGCAACTGGTACAAATAGCACTCCATCCTCCAAGGTGTTGTGATTCTAGAACAAGCCAAGCTCCAACTCTTACTCTGGGTGTGAGCTTGAGCTTTGGGCCAGGCATCCGCGAGCCTGTTTCCTCATCTG
This sequence comes from Diceros bicornis minor, assembly GCF_020826845.1. Lineage (NCBI taxonomy): Eukaryota > Metazoa > Chordata > Mammalia > Perissodactyla > Rhinocerotidae > Diceros > Diceros bicornis. The sequence continues at coordinate 3,374,240 of NW_026691418.1, forward strand.
GAATGTGTGAGAACTCCAACTACCTCACAGGTTCTCCTGAGGACTCAGTGTCACATGACACTGTTCTCGCCCTCACCTTTCCAAGTGGAGTAGGCAGAAAGCTCCCACAGTCCTTTCTTCCCTCTTACCTCATCACCACCCTGTGAGGCCTGCAAGTGAGGCTCAACTGGGGGAGGACTGGCCCCCAAGTTCACTCTCAGCCTTCAGGGTTCAGTTTGGACTGAGCGCCTGAGTTTCTTTCTGTCTGTTGGCCTAGGCAATCTCGTGCTTCTCTCCTCTCTAGGCGTCCACACTGGGCAGCCCGAAAACACTGGTATCTGATTCCTCAGTTACAGGGATTCAGCAGAGTGAGAGAGAGAGAGAGAGAGAGAGATGGAACATGAAAGAGGGAGTAAGAGGAAGTGAGAGACTTATTTAGTTAAAATTTAGACAATACATCCCATCACTTTTGCTGTTATTATGTTAAGAAGCCAGTTACTAACTACTTAGTGGTTCCACTGGGATGGCTATACCATGGGTGGGGTTTACGAGGTACCACTGTGGAGATTGCCCACCTCATAGGCCAAGACGAGGCACTTTGGTCGCATTCTCCATTAAACAGGAAACAGTTGAATGGTTTTATGCCACAGGATGGCAGTATCTAAATTTCCATTAGTTTCAACCCCCTCATGATGCTGACCTGAAAATGAGGCCAAGTTGGAAGCGATTGTTCCAATATCACATTGCTAGAACCCAGGCCTGTTTTGAGTGGTGTTCCCTGCTACGTGTCACCCCTTCTTGTTGTTCTTCCATCTCTAAGTTTGTGCCTTAGGTACATGTGACACCAGCCCACAGGGGTAATAGATATTATGTCATATACACCGAGTGACATCCCTAGGATGTAGATTCTAGCCTGATCCCCATGGTGCAGGTTTAGAGACTGGGGAGGACCTGAGAGGTACAGGGACTTTGTCAGGATGAAGAATTGGTAAGAAAAAGGAGGTTTGAATTCATCTCTGTCTCCTCAAAGCTAGGACCCGACTTAGGTTTCCAGGGAGCTGTGGCTAGGGCTGTGTAGGCTCCTTGTGTACAGTTCAAGAGATGACATGGGGGAGGAGGGTTAGCAGCCAGGGCACAGGGGGCAGCTCTGGACAAGTCTGATTAAGGGAAGGGGCCCAGGTAAAGGAATCTTGAAAAATGACCTCACATCCTTGGTCATAGACCTCAACAGATCTTAGAACTCTGGTAACCAGGCACCCACAACCCCCCATCCTGCTCACATGACTGGAGACAGTAAACAGGCAAAAATATTTTGTTGTTGTATCCCAACTTTTGGAGGATCTAGGCTAAAAAAAAACCCGAAAGAGAAACTTTTTGGTAGTTGCCAAAGTTGGCTCAGCCCTCATCCCCGACGCCTCTGGGCGTCTGGCAGGAGGCAGTGAATGGTAACACGGGACAGCCCAGGAAAGGCTAGTGCATGCCAGGACACAACTGTGATCCCACCTTATCAGCTCCACACCCCTTACCCTTCATCATGTGTGTGTGTGTCTGTGCATGTTTGTGTGGAGGGGAGAAGGCAGGGTATGAGGGACAGGCCATTCCTGGGCAGGAGCTGGTTACTATGTGTCGGAAGCATGGTGGGCCTGTTATGTTCATAACCCAGGTCATGTCTGGCAGCATGAGAAGGTGAGCTCCTCTACTCTTATGTTACTGAGCCATAGAGGTTTCATCACGTTTCCTGCCTGACCACAGTTCTTTGCAGGGATGTCCCTCTGTGCCTGAACTGAGGAGCAGACTTTCTCTTGGAGGTTGACCCCAGTGGCAGTGTGCAGGCAGCCCCTGATTCCTTCTGGCCCAGGTCCAGAACAGTCTTTGCAGAATTCCAGTCAGATGGTCATTGAGGAGCTGCCCAATGGTTTCAATTTCACCAAGTCGCTAGGCAAGGGGAAGGTGCCTGAGGCCACAAATACAATCCAGTGCTGCTCTGAGATGAGAGCAGGAGCAGAGGGTCTCCACACTCAGGACCTTGAGATGACCAGGTTGGACCAGAACTAGGGCATGACCAGACTGGGGCTGTCCATTTTTCAAGCTAAAGGGGATGTACACGCAGGTATCCTTGCCTGGTTCGGAACTGAGCTGCCATGATCCTCTTACCCTTGCCCGGTGTGAGCTTCTGGAGGCCACTGAGGCAGAGGCAGAGGGTAACTGGGACTGCAGGCTGGATATTCCTGGAAGGGAAGTGGGATCTTTCCTGTGTTTATAAGGACACATGGAAAGTCAGCTATGTGGGTGAATCTTAATTTTTATCCCACTGTAGCGCCAGCTGCAGAGCTCCAGCCAGTGGCAGAAACAGAGCAGTGGGCAGTGGTGGAGGTAGAGCTGGCTACAGCTCCGTTGACACCAACCGTTCTAGCATTGGAGCCAGCGTCCCCTCCACCAGCAGTGTTGGAGCTGGAGCAAGGGCCAACATCGGCTCCAGCAGTAGTGGGAGCTGCTGAGCTGGAGTCACCTGGACCATCATTTCTAGTGGGAAGTCCGTCTCCACTTGCGGCTGTTAAGGAGCGTGAGAAGAGACCCAACGTCACGGCCTTCTCTCCTAAGCAGGTGGTAGAGTGGTTGACCTTGATGGATGCGGTGAGCCGCTGGGCTCTCAGGGCAGGGTGGAGCAGGTCTTCCCTCTGCCATCGTTGCCCCAGACCTGATCCAGACTCCCATGATCTGGGCCCAAATCCCAGCTCCACCCCTTACCAACCATATGACCTGGGCAACTTCCGGAACCCCAAAGCCTTTGCTGTCCACCTGCAGACCGCAGAGGTGGACACTAACAGGACCTGCTCCACAGAGTGACTGTGCTGGCTCCATGAGGTAGAAGAGATGGAAAGCTGGGCAGGGCCTGGCCCATCAGTGGTGGAGGGGAACTCACTGTGTGCAGCCAGGTCCACGGTGGCCCAGCCTTCTCCTCAGGAGGCTCAACAGCCTCAGGACTTGACACCTGATGTGTGCTTCACTACAAGGGAGACAGACAAGGCCAGTGGTTGTAGCTGCCATGGGGAAATGTGCATCAGAATGGGGAGTGGGACCAGAGCAGAGATCAGGGTGGGGGAAAATGCCCCCTTGGCATGTGCAGAGTTGAGCCACCCTCTGAAGCTTGGAGTTAGCCAGGACGGGCTGGGTGCAAATGCCCCTCTCTCTTCCTTGCCGGGATTGGGTCCCTGGTCATCCTGTGCTGGGTGACCTCGGCGGACAGAGAAGAAAACCCAGGGACTCTCACAAGGCTCAGGCCGCATCCTGAGCTTCCTGAGCTCCAGCTCTAAACTGTGACACCTGTATCGGACTTTAGGGGCTGTGGACACAGAGATGACATGTGGCAGGGCTGGATGACACTCCTCGTGTTCCCCAGGAGCTCTTCTGGAAGGTGGTGCGTTCTCAGTGCCTGGGATCCACCTGCCACAAGAAGAACAAGCCTGACAGTGAGCTCTAGACACCCACCATCCAGGCCACCATCGACCATTTTAGAATGGTGGCCATCCTGGTCATCACCACCTGCCTCGTGGACCCGAGCATGACAGCCCAGGACAGGGCGAAGGTGGTAGAGCATTGGGTCCAGGTGGCCCAGATGTGCCATGGGAGGCCCAGTGGAGTCCCTCTCTGGAGACTTGGGAACTGCCTCTGCACCTTTATCAGCTCCCAGCATTGAAGTGTGTGGTCTAAGCTCCTGAAAGTCCCTAGGCCCTTCCTGCCAGGGGCACACTGATCTTGACTCCAGGTCCCAGTGGGAGGATGTTCACTTCCTACCTGGCTAATTCCCATGGGTTGAGCTAAACTCTTCCTCCTTGTGAGTGTTACTCTCTGGGTCCTAAATGTCCTTCTGGGGCTCCCTGAGAATCTGTCTCATCCAGGAGGGGAGATTTAAATAGAAGAGGACTGAAGCTAGAGCAAGCAGGGCTCCAGTGCCCAACCTCACACCTCATTCTCTTCCCTTCCCCAGGAGTGCGAGATCTGGAAGAACTTCTCCTCGCTCCGCACTGTCATCTCTGTTGTGCAGAAAACCTCCACAAGCCACCTAAAGAACACATGGGGGGAAGTTTCCCTGTAGGTAGGCCTCTCTCCATAGGAGGACCAGGATGGATGGGGGATCTCCTGTATGACTGTCATTGGCGCCTCAGTCAGCCGGGAACTCCTGGGAGGCAGCAAATGCTAGGGACAGGGCCTGGGCGTCAGCAGTTGGTCTCTAATTCTCCTGGTGTCCTTAGTGAACCAGTTCTGCTTCAGGACTCGGTTTCCCTAAATGTCAGCTACTGGGTTGAGCCACATTGGAGATTTTGAAGTGTTTATAGCAACAGAACTCTATGGCCAGTTGAAACTCATAGTGGTCAAAACAGAGCTGCTCTGTAGAGCTGAGGAGTGGAGACCCCATTGACCGACAGGAGAGTCCCCTCCCAGTCCCATGAGACGTTAGCGCTCTGAGGAGCCCAGTGAGAACACTCCTCCAGGCAGGTTGAATCTCTTGGGTTGTCAAAGAAAAGGGATTTACACTCAGACCCCTCACATTATCCCTAAATTTATCCTTCCCTCTTTCCTCTCCCCTCGGGTAAAGCTCTGAAAAACTTAAGGAGCTCTATAGCCAAGACGAGTCCTTGAGCAGAGAACTGATGACCAAGATAGAGTGGAGGCTGTGGGTCTGGAAAGAGAGGAGTTGCGAGAGGGGCAGGGGGACTGGGCAGGCTGTGGGTTTGATAGTTTCTCACTTGAACTTTCTCTGAAACATTCCCATCTGTCTTGTCCAGGTTAACAAGCAGAGGGATCTGTTCAGCCCATGGGCAGCAGGGTGCCATTTTTGGGCAGGGGTACCTGGTTATGGGACACAGTGGTGTTGGCTGGGCTGTTCCAGGAGGATTTGCAGAGCTGGTGCCATCAGCAGGTCTCTGACTTCCGTGCACGTCCGTGCTGCTGGATGTAGCTTCCTCCAGGCTGTTGCGGTGGGTTTAGCCCTCAGCCTAAACCTGTCTTGAAGAAGCCAGGTCCCTGCTGCTCCTTCTGTGTTCACCATGTCTGCGAAAATGTGACTATCATCCTTCTTATCATCCTTCTTTTCCTCTTACCCTACAAAAACCAATCATGAAAGTGGGTCAAATGATAAAGGAAGCCTGCCTTATTAGGAGAATTATCCTGGCTGTTTTGTACTTCCACCCTCCCTCGATCCCCTGGGGATAGATCTGACCTGTGTCCCGGGATGTCATCAGGCAGATTTGCATCAAGAACAGAAAGCTCAAGGTCAAAATTCAAGGCTGCTCCAGATCATTTCTCCCCCTCCATCCTGTTAACACTCCCTCCTTGTTTGAGCGTGATTCTATTCTTTTCTAGTCCTTGTCACTCTCAACCGCACAAGTCCTGGCACTCCCACTCAGGACAGTAAGTTCCCAGTCCTTTACTAAATCCCAATTCTTACCATTTCTGTGTTTTCTGTCTACTCATTTGCTTAATACATTGACCACTTGGTGTTCATACAGGTTAAATCAATAGTGATATTATCAACCACCCCCTGCTAACTAGTTACTTTCACATCCCAGATGTACACATAATCCAATTGGTTATGTTCAAAAGTAAATAATTCAGAAAACATATTCACCCACCACAAATTCCTGATCTCTAATATTTTTATTCAAACATTCATACAGTAAATACCTGTCCCTCAAGATCAGAATTAATGCCAGATCACCAATCCTCACCTTAATTTTCTCCTATACGTTTCTAATCCTGGATTCCATGGACTATGATCACAATAATTTCCTTGAAAAATAAAAAAATCCTTACCACTCATTTATGTTGTAAACCTCCAAACCCAGAAGATCCTGATTATCTGCCAAGTTGCAACTACTGCTGGTCTTATAACAAGCTGAAGAAAAAGCACGAAACATGATATTTTGGTACCAGTGTAAACACAAAACCATCTGCATCAACTGGGAAGCATCCATAATGTCTGGAAATTCTGTTGTCCTTTTTTTCTGTTGGCTCAATAACAAAAAGACAAATCAATTTATAAAATGGGCAAGAGACCACAATAGACTTCTTCCAATGAAGACATACAAGTGGCCAATAAGTGTATCAAAAGGTGTTTGGCATTGCTAATCATCAGGGAATACAAGTCAAAACCACAATGAGCTATCACTTCACACCTGTTAAGATGGCGATTATCAGAAAAACTAAAGATTACGAATATTGGTGAAGATGTGAATAAAAGGAACTCTTGTGGGAATGTAAACTAGTACAGCCATTATGAAAAACATTATGGATGTTCCTCCAAAAAAGAAAACTAGCACATGATCCAGCAATCCCACTTCTGGTATATACACACAGGAATTGAAATCAGGGTCTCAAAAAGATACCTGTACTCTAATGTTCATTGCAGCAAATTCACAATAGCCAAGATATGGAAGTAACCTAAACATCACTGATGGATGAATGGATAAATAAATGGAATATTCTTCAACCTTGAAAAAACAAGGAATTCCTGCCATTTTTGACAACATGAGGAACCTAGAAGATATTATGCTAAGTGAAATAAGGCAGACAGAGAAAGACAAATACTTATATATGGAATCTAAAATTGTGAAATTCATACAAGCAGAGGTTAGAATGGTGGTTGGCAGGGGCTTGGGAGATGGAGAAATGGGGAGCTGATTGTCAAAGGATACAAAGTTTCACTTATCAAGATATATAAGTTCTGGAGATGTAGGATATGGCGTAGTGCCTTCAGCTAACAAAACTCTATTGCATACGTCACATTTGCTACTAGAGTAGATACTAAGGGTTCTTACCACAGAATGATAGTAATAAAGGAGGTGAGAGAAAACTTTGGAAGGTGATGGATACGTTTGTGGCCTTGATGGTGGTGACAGTCTCAAGGTTGTATACTTATGTCCAAATTCCTCAAGCTGTATATAGAAAAGTATGACACCATCGTTGATTCTTCTGCACCTTGAAATATGCCATGTCATCATCACAAGAGAAAAACATTTGTAACTATGTATGGGGACGGATGTTAACTGGACTTATTATGGTGATCATTTCAATATATACTCAAACATTGAATCATTATGTTGTACCCCTGAAAATGACATAATGTTGTATGTCAATTTTACCTCAATGAAAATAAAACACAACAAACAAAACCATTTGAATATTGTAAATGAGTTCAGTGAATCCCTGAAAGTGCCCCATTCCCATATGCGAGTTACAGGAAGCAGAGAGGATGAAGTCAATGGAAGAAAGTTGTACAAAACACTATTCAAATTAAAATAATTTAAGTTGCTATCAGCTCCTTGTGGCAAAGTTCTGTGAGCACTGATCTTCTTTCACATTTTTCCTGGAAAAGCATGCTTTCAGATCCAACCCATAACAGTTTCATCATTTCCTCTAATAAGACAATTTCAACTTAATAAATAAAACCAAAAACATCCCTTATGTATGAAGAAAGTTAGTGAACTTTACAGAGAAAAGAGCATATTTGCACAATCTCAATAAAGGAAACAGAAGAACTGAATGATGATCAAGTCTCATTCAAGCTTATTTTTAAAAGTTAGTAAGACCAGGTTATCTTTTCAAGGATTGTGTGTAGAGCTGTGAGCCTTGGAAGATAGAAATAGTGGCCTCCTCTGGAGCAAAGGGTAGGCTTGCTTACTGCCCAGTATAATAAAAATAACACCCCCCCAGGGCAAAGGTTAGCAGACATCCTGCCCGTTATCAAAAATTTGAGTTCCTTAGGCTCTGAGATCTTGCAACCCTCTGCATGTCACCTGGCCCACTGTGTATCACCCAGTAGGAAGTTGGATTTAGTGAACCAGTGCAAATGCTGATACTCTGGCCACTGCTATTGCTGTGTCATTAAGTCCTTTGTCTCTGACCCATAGGTCTCGTGTCTTTTGCCAGCATCTGTAAAACCATTCTAGGCTAACTTATTAGTTTGCAGGAAAGGTAAAATATCAGACCTTTCACAGTTCCCGACAAGCCCTTAAAGTATCTAGTAGTCTTAGGAACAGAGAGTTATCCAGAACAATATGCATATATGGTCTTCATAGAAGACTTCATGCAACCAAAACTTTAATAAAACTCTCTGATCTCTTTTATTTCTACCCCAATTAGAAGGAGTGGCACCAAGCTGTTACAGACCAAGGGTTTGTGTAAGCCACCTGGAGACCTAGTAAACAGCAACTTCCCGTGGGCAGCAAAGACAGATGGGCATATTTCCAAAATAGACCCATATGCCTCCCTATTATCCAAAAGACAGTATGTTATCTTAATTTATGATGATTTGAGTCATTAAAATCTTGTGATGGGCCAAAGATACACTTCTACAAGGAGTCAGGCACGTAGCAGTTGTAAGCAGATTAACACACTTGGTGAATATCAAACTCTCAACTAAACGTAGTGTTCTAATGAATTATAAGGTACAACAAATTTAATTAGGTCAATTAAATGATATTTGATGGTATTCTTGATTATCACTCTCTAATAATGAACAAGAAACTCACGTAGATGACTATAATTGGTCTTACTTTAAAATATGGTAATCAGGACTGTTTGAGATAAACTGGAGATAAAGAAGGGGAGAAATAGATAAAAGTTAGCTGCTCTGAAGCCACTGTCAAGACCCCTGGATCTACATGTAACCCAGGAGATCGAGGCAGACGGCTTTGTGCCTAGATCCCCCTGCACTGTGGTTCTCAGGGATGTCACGGGGCTGAAGCAGCTTCCTGAATAGTGTTTACATGTCCATGTGTACAATACCCTTGACCATGGTGATGAACCACCATTCAATCATCTCTTACACCCTTCTAATTAACAATTAGATTTCAAAATCATTGTATCATTACATGATCATTTATTCCTCAAACCTTTGGGATGCCGAGCTAAAAGAAAATTAAATCTCAATGGATTCTTTTTTTTGAAGGACCAAGATGTTCTTTCACTCTTGGAATCCGGATTAGAAGATAAATCCATCAAATCAATGGAAACAACTTAAGAAATGGACAGAGGGATACTTCATTCATATATACACAGTTTACACTGTGGCAAAAATAGAGTTATATTTTTAAAAATTAGAATTTTTTGAAATTTTATAGATATTAATGACTGTGTTCTGCTTATACTCCCGTTGGTTTACCAAACCATACTCACTCTTTAATGGGTATTTCTAACATTGAGGGCTAATAACAGCAGCTTTTTTAAATTCTTATTTTTCCCAGGTCAAAGACCAAGGGCAGATGTCATCAAGAAGTCAAGTCTAATCTACCTACAGATGTGGCAGGATTAACTATGGATGTTCAAGCCAGACATTGCCAGTAGAACCACATCTCTTTTCCCATAGGTGAGTTTTTACTAGTAATCACAGAGACTTAAGGATATCAAAGGAAATTCTTTATTAAGAACAAAAGATATAGATTCTTATGTTGAGTTCATTACTTTGAATGTTTTAACCAAATCACATATATCAATTGGACCATGTTCAATTCTATGATCTTTAGAAGACGCAGCCTACAGCTGAAGAGAAATAGACACAACACCAATATCTTACCCTCTCTGAAGCCCAACTGAGAGCCCCTGGAGTCAGAAGTTTTAAAGACAAGAAAAAGTCATCCTTCATCTAAGGAGAGAAAGTAGAGGCTATTCAAAGATTCAACTCACATTGTTAACATGACTTGTTAGAATGTGATGGAGCAAGCATAATACCTTCCAAGTTTCATGATTTTTCTCCAGAATACTGAGATGGATGACCTTGAAGTCCAGCTTCCACATAAATGTCGTTATTCAGTGATAAAATTAATTTCCCTATAAAATAATTCCCATAAAATTGTTAAAAATATATCATAGTCTCTGACTAAAAGGAAACAAAGCATATTGATCAGCTGAAAGCAGTGTAATAAATTCCATACAAGGATCTTATAGCAGCATTATGTATAATAGTGAAACTGGATGTAAGCCTTTGCTATCAAAGAAGATATAAACAGATCATGGTATACCTATTCTTTGGAATACCTCCAAAACTTCTAAAAAGGTAAGTTAGAGTGATGTGCACTGATAAAGAGAGAGGTCTATGATATACGGTTTGGGAAACAGCAAATTGCAAAACGATGTAGTTATGTAATTTATGTTTTAAAAAAACTTTGTGTATTTATAAATTCATAAGAAATTTCCAGAAGAATAAGCTGCAACCTCTTAACAATACTTCCTTCTGAGTAGGAGAGTGAGTTTGCAGGGAAGGGGATGAAAGGGGAATGTTTCACTTTACTCTACATAGATCAGTGCAATTTGACTTTTTTACAGTGTGTATTTGTTTCATAATTAGAAAAATGAGTGATGTGACCATTTGGTGCAGGGTAACAGTATTATGTTCACCAGTCTCTGTACTCTATGTTACTGCACAGCATGGATTGTAGGAGAAAGCCCAGAAGAGCAATGAAGACAAAGAAAACATGACACCTGTAAAAAGTCAGTGGAGTATTTCTACATAACAAACCTTCCAGGTGAGTGACAGTCAGTATCTTCCACTGCTCCAACTCTCTCCATGAACCTAGTACCTGCCCAGAGTAAGACGGAGGACCATGCCCCGCTAGTGCAATCCCTGCCTGGAGACTGTTTGTGCAGGGTAACTGCCATCAAGCAGACAATGGACTCAGGATGGGGCGTGTGCCTTTGGAGAGACTGGCAGAGAAGCATAAAGTGGAACACCAGCTAAGTGCGCACACCTGAGAGGCGGAGCTCCAGGTGGAGACACAAAATGTACCAAGAAACTGTGTGATGTGAAGGGAGCTACTCCATATCTCTGAGCTTCAGTTTCCCCCCCTGTAAAATGGGGATCACAGGACTACTTCACAGAGCTGTTGGGGAAGATACATAAAAGTTCCTGTGACAGCCAGTGTCCACAATATTAACAAAGTCATATCCAACTTCAAAATAATCGATGAAAAGACTAATGGCAATGAGACCAAAGACGGGATGCTCAACTTCCTAAGCAGCCCCAGCAGCATGAGAATGAGAGAGGCTCCCAGTAAGCAGGGTTTTTCACAGCTCCACTGGAGACGATGAACACGGGCTACACCAGGATAAGTCACTGTTGTACAGTGACTCGTGTAGTGAGGGTGGGTCCCTAAAGACACTGTGAAATCCAGTTACACACAGTGGCTCCTAGGAAACAACTACAAAGCAATCAACTCAGCAGATAGGAATGAGAAGGGGGCGAGCATAGGAGGGTCAGAGCCACAAAATCTGACGGAAGACATTGAACCACGAGCACTCAGCTCTTTCAGCAGCTGCTGTGGTTGCACCAGGAGATCAAATATCTGAGAGAGCCATTGTGGGGACTGTTGGGAGCACAGTGGTCACTGAAGCCACACCCCAACAGCAGTTGCATCGGAGCACACAGAACCCGAGACTTTCCTCTCCATTAATCGTTGTTTTAAGATTATGAATATCCTCATGTTACAATGTCTCCTTCCAACCCTTGTGGATGAGTGTCATCAGAACCCCCTGAAGAGGTCACAGGCCAGAGTAAGACGGAACACTGGGGGCTGGGGGAGTGGTGCTGCACCTGAACAAACGGACTATCACCCGGGTCTATTGAACACGAGAGAAGAACTCGAGGATGTGGTCTAAGGAGAATTCTCCGTCTTGCCACATTCAGAGACACTGCAGAGTTTCTCGTCCGTTCTTTACAAAAATGTTAAAGAATTCGAGTCATTAATTCATAAAGAGGCAAATTCTTCACATAGTGACAGGGTCCAGTTTCCATGACCAGCTTTTTCAGTTGTTTTGATAATATCCCACATTCAGGAATCAGAAATGTAGCCTATTGGGGTGTGTAATATAAACTAGGACCTTTTTTTCATGTAGATCAACACCCAGGTTTTTAGGGAGGACATGAATCATGAAAGCTGCTAACCATTCCTTCACAGGTTTCAATAAGACTTTTAAGTTAATTTACCAATCTCAGGAAAAGATAACTTGGCAATTCAAGCTTTGTGTTTCTGCATTCAAGCGTACAGTACAGCCAAGAGAATGAGGACAAAAAAATTAACATAAGGTCTTGCTTGCATTTCATCTTTTGCAAATAATCAAGATAGTTTATGCTCTGTTCCTTTCACTACTCTAATCAATTTTTAAAGAATACGGTACATTTGACTATCCCTGGGCATGTTTATCCTGGCACCTTGCCAGTATACAAAGCAGAGATGTTAAAGCTGACGGGTTTCAAATGCTGCCCAGGTGCTGTCTACCACGAATATGCCTCTCCCAAAGCCGGACCGCCGGTCTCTTCCTGAAGGATCAGAGTCATCACTCATGTCCCTGAGAGACTGGCCACTCAGGCCTGAGCTGAGATTAGGTGATCAATCTAAAGGGAAAATGATTTAGCTATTCTCATCTTAAGGATGCTATTTTGGAGGCCTCTGCACTAGAATGGGTTCGTTAAAACGGCCTACTAGATGCTTGCCTGGGAATTGTGTTGTTCCCCTCTGCTCTTAGCAGATCCTGGGGAAACCAATAATTAACACCAAGGATGCCTCATCTTCCACATCTGTGAAAAAGGCAAGCAACATCCAATGTTACCACCCTGCAAACTCTTAAGTTGTGCTTGCAAGAGGGGCCACAAGGGCGAATGTCTCTCAAAAGTTGATGAAATGATGGCACTTTGGCTGGAGAAGGCAGAGGGCAGCAGGCAAACTGGAGAGTTTCCGGGATGTCAAGCCACTTCCCATAAGCACTTTAGAGAAGCACCTCGCCTTGGACTAGGTAGGAGGCTCTGGAAAGACCCACAGGCATGCAGGTGGGAGGAGGAATCAAGCAACGGAGGGAGATGGTGTGGAAGAGGCGCGAGTCCAGCTTCAATTTTGGATAAAAGCAGTTGCACATTGCAGGCCCGCGGCTGCCCATGCAGCTTCCACACCCTCCTAAGTCCCTGGTCCCTCTCATCCCGTCACATCCCTCCTGGACTCAGTCCAGTTGGAGCGGGTGCATGGCCAGAGTCCTGATTCAATGGGGGTTTGGCCCTGGGCCAAGCTCCCATCGCCCTGTTCCTCCCCCCAGGGCTAGGCACGGCCCTGTGTCCAGAGCATCCTGAGAGTTCTAGTCCTGCAGCCCTACGGGCTGCCAGCTGGGAGCGGTTAAGTGAGAAAAGCTCCCAGCATGCACAGCTCGTGGTCCCAACTTGTGCCTTGTCTCTCGGGCCCTGGACCCCACGCCTCTGATTGTCCATCCAACCCTCTTCTCTATACCAAGTGAATACCCTATGCCCTGCCCACCTCCCAGAGTATGTGCAGTGTGGTTGGGCTGCATCCCTTGTGGCCGGTACTCAGGTAGGGGTGGGGTTCACGAGCATGGCTATTGCTGAGGTGGCTTGCAGCCCTGGTGGAAGCTCCCTGGCCAGTATTTGAAATGTAAATTCAATATCTAAAATGGAAATACCAGGTGCCTGGGATCCTGGAATTTGCCTTTTCAAGGACACCTGTCCTACCATACCCCTATCCCTCCAGGCTGCCATGATCCTCCCTCTGTACCCGTGGTCAGGGTCGCGGCAGAGATCCTCCCTTTGGACCCAATCTGCCTGAAGGGCCCATACCTTGGTCAGGAGTCTTAGAGGAATGCCCTGAGCCATGTCATAAAAAGGAGAAAACATCACATTGGACAGCCTCAATTCCTGCATTATACAGACAGGAAACTCAGGTGCACTGGTAAGTGACCGCTAAGCCACTTCAGGGGACCACACACATGTCCCTTCTCCCATGCCGCACACAGGCTGGTTCACTGGACTTCCTTATCCCAGTGAGAACCTCTTGGCCTCGTTAACATAGGCAACAACACCGAAACTTCCGTTTGGTCCTTCCCACAATATTAGACAAGTTTGTGCAGCAAGGTAATATGCAATTTCTGCTCTACTATAGGGCTGGCTCCTTGGGAACTGCTTTTAATATCCCTGTTTAAATATACCCTCAGAATCACAAAATAATTTGTTGCTGTGGGGGGTTATGGTGATAATTCTCTGAAGTCGTTTTTCCATTTAGCTTTTCTGATTGACTTCAAATACTACAACACTACACGCTTCTGTGACTGGTGGATGCACAGCTCCACTTCTTTGCAGGGAGGAGGCACAACAGCAGAATATCTGTGGCCTGACTTTCTGGAGCATCGGTATAACTACAAGATTTGGAATAAGATAAGTTAGGTCATTTCCAAGGTAAGGAATGAAAGACTTAACACTAAGATGAGGTGGGAAAGTCATATGCCATTAATAATTGTCAGTAATATGTGCCTGAAATGTCAGACTTTCTCTGAGAAAGATCTCTGAGACCCTATTTCCCATTGTTTTAAATAGGAAAAATTAGAAGGCATAGCAAAGCTATCAAAAAACCCTACCAATTTCCTAAGTAACACTATGGCACCTAGACATAAGTTACGAACATCATGTGCTCCTCATTTTGTTCCTCATTCAACCCAGTCCCACAGGTCTTCAGTGCATGGGGTGAACACGGCACTGTGCTAGGTGTCGAGGCCTTGGTGAGAATCTTGGTGGGGGTTGACCTTGTTAGAGAAAAATGGCATCATAAAAACTCAAATCCATGCCACTTACAAAACTGAGGCAAAAATGGAAAGACCCAGGAGCCACGCAAGGATGAGGGCATTACTAGATACTTGGGAGTATTAAAATCCATCTAATGGTGTCATGAGTGAATGTGTTCCACTTTAAAACAAAACACTGTTGTTACTCTGAGATATTGAGTTAGGATCTTTGTGCATATATGCAGGATTTAAAATGTTTATTGATGTATAACATGCGTATAGAAATATATGGAGAAGTCATCCACGTAAATCTCAAAGAATTATTACAAAATGAAAACACTTCTGTGACCAAGAACTAGCACCAGCTTTACTCAGGCCCCGACAATCCCTTTCTCCCTATTTCCTCCCCAAAGGTAACTGATATCTTACCAGCGAACACTGTATATCGAGTTTGTCTTCTTATACAAGTGTTTTTTTACAGAACAATTTAAACAATATACAAAATAAGCAAAATAGCATAGTAGGCCCGTCACCCAGCTTCAACAACTACTAATCATCTGCTATTTTTGTTTCATCCACACTCCATCCCATTCCCACCTCACTTTATTATTCTTTTAAGCCTTTGTGCGTGTGTGGTGAGTAAGACGTATGCACACTGAAAGGCAAAAATCTCAACCGTACAGTTTTGGCAAATAAACATGCCCATATATCTTTCATCCCTTTAAGAATAGGATAGTTCAATCACCCCCAGAAAACTCATTCCTGTTCCTTCCCAGGCAATTTTTTCCTTCCTCCGATGCAACCCCTGTTCTGGTTTTTTCAGCATAGGATCATCTTGGCTGAAATCATCCCATGTGTGTTGTTTTCTGTCCAGCTTGCCCCCATCAGCACTAGGTTGATGAGTCTCTCTCAGCATGTGTGTGTCAGCGTTTGCTCCTTGGCACGGCTGAGGACGTTCTGCTCTGTGGATGCCCCAAAGTGAGCTCATCTTCCTCCTGGGTACGTGCAGGTCATCTCTTGTGAACAGTCTTGTACAAACGTTTTTTGGTATACTGTTTAATTCCTTTATTAGCATTTAAGTGACACACCTTTGCATTTTTACTGGTTGGTCCAGATTACAATATGCAGCTTTAAGATATCACAGCCTACCTAGACTTAACAGTTCACCAGTTGAATCAATGTAAAATATGGAAGACTTGCTACAGAACAGTTCCATCTACCTCTGTCTGTCCTTTGTGCTATTGTTGTCATAAATTTTACATCTACCCATGTTATAAATCCCACAATACAGTGTTATAATTTTTGCTTTAAATAGTCATAGGTATAAGAGAAATAAGTTAAGTGTTTGGAAGGAAATGCTTTGAGACTCTGCAATTGTACTGTTTCTTCTTTAAGTTTCCCCCACAGTTTTTGCATTCACCAGTCAATCTTTCCAACGGTAATTATTACTGTAGCGTTCTAGTGGTGATTTTCAATTTCATGCTATCTAGCGCATTTATTATTTGGAATTCTGTGAGGAAGATTCCCCACCCTCCCTCTCCCTTCGTTCTTCCTTTCTTTCTCTCTTTCTCTCATTCTTCTTTTTCCCTTTTTCTCTTTCTTCCTTCCCCTCCTTTCTTATTTAATCTTTTTTATATCAGTATAGCCTCGTGGATATTTATTTTATTCGCTGTGTAATAATCCAATGCTACCATTATTTGTTTTGTTGCTCACATTTTTCCAGCTTGAGTCATTGGGAAGTCTTTCAGATTGATTCATTTTGACACGTCCCATCATTTTCTGTATTTTTTTTTAAAGCAATTTCCTACTTTCTGGCACTACAAGATGATCCAGGCTCATTTTGTATTTTCTATCTCCAGCACTAGAATTAGCCATTTCTCCAAGAAAACCTGGTTCCTTTTATTGGAGAATGATATTTAGAAAACAAGTTCTCGAAGCTTGGTGTGCTCATTAATATTAGAGTGTCACTGCTTCTAGTCCCTCTCAGCAGAGCTTGTAAATGTATGTATGAATATAAACTCAAGTATATGCATCTGTCTATCGATCTATCAATCTATCTATCTATTTTGATAGATTTATTAAAAGAGACATGGATTCATATTGATATTTCCAACTCCAATCCAGCACCACAGGGTTTATTCTAGCATTCTCCTTTTGTTTATTTGTAACTTCTTTCACCAACAGTGAGAAACTTAACTCCAGTTAGCTACAACATGTTTACTGTGTCAACTAGTTTCAGAATTGCTAATCCATACCCTTATGAAAAACAAATTTACCACCTAGAGTACAGTGTTGGTGTCCAGTACTTTAGTTTTACAGTATCCCGTCAAAACACTGTCTTCCAAAGTAACTTAGGTCAGGACATTTCATGCCCACTCCTTCTGTATGGTTATGTCACATGCTTGTAATACAGTGAGATTCATTTGTCACTGCATTCTATCTGGGTTCCCCAGCATCTTGATTGATTTTTAAAATTTGCAGAGTAAAATTCAC
This sequence comes from Diceros bicornis minor, assembly GCF_020826845.1. Classification (NCBI taxonomy): domain Eukaryota; kingdom Metazoa; phylum Chordata; class Mammalia; order Perissodactyla; family Rhinocerotidae; genus Diceros; species Diceros bicornis. Next base: position 3,391,262 of record NW_026691418.1, read on the forward strand.
TCTTTGCTGTGTACAGTTCTATGGGTTTTGACTTTATGGTCATGCAACCATGTCCACAGTACCATACAGAGCTGTGTTTTTCACCCCCAAAGTTCTCTCATGCTATCCCTTTGTTTTCAACCCCTTCCCCTACTCCATCCTTTGACAACCACTGATCATTTTCCATCCCTGTAATTCTGCCTTTTCTAGAAAGTCATATAAATGGAATCATATTCTATACAGCCTTTTGAATCTGGCTTCCTTCACTTAGAGAAATGCAGCCAAGATTCATCCAAGTTCTTGTGTGAATCAAGAGTTTATCCTGGGGCCGGCCCGTGGCTTAGTGGTTGAGTGCGTGTTCTCCCCTACTGGCGGCCCAGGTTCGGATCCATGGCGCACACTGACACATCTCTTCTCAGACCATGCTGAGGTCGTGTTCCACATACATCAACTAGAAGGGTGTGCAAATATGACATACAACTATCTACTGGGGCTTTGGGGGGAAAAAGGAGGAGGATTGGCAATGGATGTTAGCTCAGTGTTTATGTTCCTCACACAAAAAAAAAGAGTTTATCCTTTTTATTGCCAAGTAATATTATAATGTACCAATGCAACACAGTTTCTTTCTCCATTCACCTGATGAAGGACATTTAGTTTATTTCCAGCTTTTGGCAATTATGAATAAAATGGCTATAAAAATTCCCACAAAGATTTTTGTTTAAACATTAGCTTTCAAATTTCTTCAGTAAATACCTAGGAGTGGGATATCTGAGTCATATAATAAGTGTATGTTTAGCTTTATAGGAACCTGGTCAACCAGTTCTAATTGCTCCTAGTCCTCACCAGCACGTGGTATTTGCAATTTTATTTTTTATTTCAGCCACTTAATAGGCGTGCAGTATCTCATTGTGGCTTCTACTTCCTTTTTGAAAGTGAGTTCTGCTAAATATAGAATTTTGTGTTGACTTTTGTGTTTACTTTCTGCACTTGAATGATGTCATTTTCTTGTCGAGTTCTCTCTTTTGTTTTTGATAGTATATCATCCATCATTCACATTATTTCTCCCTGTACGTAATGTCTTCCACTGTATGTGTGTAGTTCCCTGACTGCTTTCAAGATTTTCTTTTTATCTTTGGATTTTAGTAGCTTGACTATCGTGTACCTAAGTATGACTTTCTTTTATATTTTATTTTGTGGGTTTGCTGACTTTCTGGGATCTAAAATTTTAGATTTTCTACCAAGTTTTGGAAGTTTTATGCTATTACTTATTGATTTGCCTTTCTGCCTCATTTAATTTTTCTGTCTCTCTCCTCTCTGCTTGGGACTCAATCATCTCACAGGTCATAAGGATCTCTTCATTTTTCTTCAAAACTTCTGAATTCATTTCTTCAGACTAGATAATTTCTATTGCTGTATCTTCATGTTTTTTCTACTATTTCTAATCTACCGGTAAACTCAAAAGTTTTTTTTTTTATTTCATCTTCCTATTTGGTTCTTTTGTGTAATTTCCACTTCTCTGCTGAGTTCCCACATCTGTTCATTCATTATGGGAATATTTTTCTTTACCACCATGATCATCTTTATAATAACTGCTTTCATATTCTTGACTGCTAATTGCAACACATTGGGGAGAGTTTCTACTGCCTGCTTTGGGTCACATATGGATTACATTTTCCTTTTTCTTCAAATCCAATACTTCTTTTAAATTGTGTACTGGAAATCATGAAAGATAGGTATAGAGGCTCCGGATTCTATTGTATTCCTTGGAAGAGTTTTGTTATTTTTCTAGCAGGGAATCAACTTGGCTAGACTGAAATTCCAATCCTATCTCATTTACAGTGTGCATAGCTGAAATCCTAGTTCAGTTCTTTCATCTTCCAACTGCTGTTTTTACACTAGGCCTTCTGGGGCCTACCCTGCATGTGTGTTGTTCAAAGATCTGCCAATTTGGAGTGTGTGGGAGAGAAAGTTACATATATATTTTGCGATTTTCCTCTTTGTGGCTCCCTCCCTTCCAGAATTTCTCCCCTAACTTTCCAGCTACTCTTCCAGCCCAAAAATACATCCTCTAACATTACAAGTAAGACTGTAGTTTTTCCCTTTCTAGGCCATGTACTGATTTTGGAATGCTTTGAGGCAAAAGACTCAAGCTTGCAAATATCTCCTGGTGCAAGTCCCATCATTTAAGAGAAGATTCCCTCTCAGTTCTACTTGCTTTTGGAAGTGATTTATAGATACACACAAATACACATTTATTATATATCTATTACATATAGCCACACGAGTCTGTATAAATATATATAATATTTTGTGCAGATTTTATCATTGCTATCTGTGAGAGTGTTAGTTCAACAGGCTACTCCACCATTACTAGAAACCAGACCTCGGTTTTATTTCTTTCTTAGATTTTATATAAATGGAATTATAAAATATATAGCCTTTTGAATATAACTTCTTTTATGCAGCATTATGGTTGTGATATTCATCCATGCTATTACATGTAGCTAGTGTTTTTTCATTTGTTGAAAATAATTAATTTTTTAATGGTCATAAAATATGCATAACATAAAATTTTAACCATTTTTAAGTGTACAGTACAGTGACATTCAATACATTCACATAATTGTGTAGCAATAACCTTCAACCATCCACAGAACTATTTTCACCTTGCACTGAAACTTTGTGCCCATTAAGAAACAACTCCCTGTTATCCCTCCCTCTTGCCCCTGGGAACCACCATTCTCCTTTCTATTCCTATAAATTTGACTACTCTAAGTACCTTATATGAGTGAAATCATACAGTATTTTTCCTTTTGTGACTGGCTTTATTTCACTTAGCATAAATTCCTCAAGGTTCATCCATGTCATAGCATGTGTCAGAATTCCTTCCTTTTTAAGGGTGAAGAGTATTCTACTATGTGTATACACCACATTTTTTGGTCAGTTCGTCCATTGATGGACACCTGGCTTTATTCCAGCTTCTGGCTATTTTGAATAATGCTGTTAAGAACACGGGTGTACATATATGTCTTTATACCTCTGTGTTCAGTTCTTTTGCGTGTATACCCATAAATGGTGTTCTCAGATTCACTTTTTCACATGTAGGAGGGTTCCCCACACCTCCAACAAGCAATTCTTGGAATGCCAGCTGGTCGCCAGATAATTCAACTCAATTTGATGCTCACAACCCAGAGACACATCAGATTCCACAGGTTGATGGCTCCGTCCTATAAGTCTGCACACCCACCCAACCTCACCTCAACTTCAGGTGCCAGTTACAAGCCCAGGCTGTTACCGATACTTCTGACTTGTTGGCTAAAAACCAGAGGTTCCCACAACCTTCTCCTTGGGTTTTATTAATTTGCTAGAGTGGCTCACAAAACTCAGAGAAACATTTACTAGATCACCAGTTTATTATAAAAAGATATAATTCAAGAACAGCCTGTTGGAAGTGGTGCATAGGGAAAAGTATGGAGATGGTACACAGAGCTTTCATGCCATCTCCAGGTGCACCACTCTCCAAGCAGTCTTTGTCATTGCCAACCTGAAGCTCTCTGAACTGCCTTCTCTTGGGATTTTTATAGAGGCTCTCTCACAGGCATGATCAATTATGAACTTAGTTTCCAGCCCCTCTCCTCTCTCTGGAGGATAAAGCATAGGGCTAAAAATTTCAAGCTTCTAATCAGGGCTTGGTCTTTCTGGTGACCAGCCCCCATTCAGGAGACATCTAGGAGCCCAGCCAGAGGCATCTGTTTGCCTCAATAGAACAAAAGATTCTCCTAGTGTTCTTATCACTGGGGAAATTACAAAGGTTTTAGGAGCTCTGTGCCAAGAACTGGACACAGAGGCTGATAAATGTATTTTTTATTAGTTCAGAACCCATAAGTGGAATTTCTAGATCATCTAGTAATTCTATTTTTAATTTTTGAAGGAACTGCCATACTGTTTTCCACAGTTTTATATTCTCACACTCAGAGCACAAGGGTTCCAATTTCTCAACATCCTTGCCAACACTTGTTATGTTCTGATTTTGTGATAGTAACTATCCTAATGGGTGTGAAAAGGTATCTCATTGTTGTTTTATTTCACATTTTCCTGATACTTAGTGATGTTGAGCATCTTTTCATGTGTTTCCTGTTCATTTTATATTCTTTGGAGAAATGTCTATTCAAGTATTTTGTGCATTTTTAAATTGAGTTGTTTTTTTATTGTTGAGTTGTAAAAGTTCTTTATTTATTCTAGATTTAATCCCTTATCATATTTGTGATTTGCAAATATTTTCAACCATTCCATGGTTTGCCTTTTTACACTGTTGATAGTATCTTGTGATACAGAAAACTTTTTCATTTTGATGAAGTCCAATTTTTTATGTTTTTGTTACTTATGTCTTTGGTGTCATATTAAAGAAATCATTGTTACAATGGCATTTGGACCCAATGACACACAGATTTTACCATGTGTTTTCTTCTAAGGATTTTATAGCTTCAAATTTAACATTTATATCTTTGATCCATTTTGAGTTAATTTTTGTATATAGTGTAAAGTAAGGGTCCAACCTCATTCTTTTGCACGTGGGTATCCAGTTTTCCCAACATTTGTTGAAAAACTGATCTTTTCTCCTTCAAATGGTCATTGTACTTTTGTCAAAAATCATTGGACCATATACGCAAAGTTTTATTTCTGGGGTGTCTGTGCTATTTCATTAGTATAGTGTGTGTATTTATGCCAATACCACATTGTTTTCATTACTTTATAGTAAGTTTTGAAATCAGGACGTGTGAGTTCTCTAACTTTGTTCTTCTTTTTCTAGATTTTTTGGCTATTCAGTGTCCTTTGAGAGTCCATATGAATTTTAGGATAGATTTTTCTAATTTTGCAAAACCATCACTGGAATTTTTACCTCTCTGAGTAAGTTGATTCTTAAGTATTTTACTCTTTTTGATGCTATTGTCAATAAAAATGTAAAGTTTTTAAATTTCTTTTTCAGATTACTTATTATTAATGCATAGAAGAACAACTAGTTTTCTCATGTTGATTTTGTGTCCCACTACTCTGCAGAATTTTCTAGTTCTAACAAATTTTTGGTGGAATTTTTAGGGGTTTTAACATATAAGATACTATTTGTAAACAAATATAATATTACTTCTTACTTTCCAATTTGGATGTTATTTCTTTCTTTTTCTTGTCTACTTGCCTTGGCTAGAACTTCTAATACCATGTTGAATAGAAGTGGTGAAAATGGGCCTTCTTGCCTTGTTCCTGATCTTAGAGACAAAGCTTTCATTCCTTCACCTTTGAATATGATGTTCTCTGTGCATTTCTGTATATGGCTTTTATTATGTTGAAGTAGTTTCCTTTTACTCTGAGGGGTTTTTTAGTGTTTGTAGCATGAAAGCATGTTTAGTTTTGTCAAACGCCTTTTCTGCATCCATTGAGATGATCATGTGTTTTTTTCCTTCATTCTGTTAATGTGGTTAATTACATTGATTCATTTTCATATATTGAAACGTCCTTGTATTCCAGGAATAAATCCCACTTAAAAATGCTGTATAATCCTTTTAATATGCTGATTAATTTAGTTTATTACTATTTTATGGAGTACTTTTATATCAATATTCATCAAAGATATTGACCTATAGTTTTCTTTTCTCTGAGTGTCTTTGGCTTTGATATCAGGGGAGTGTTAATCCCATAGGATGACTTTAGAGGTATTCTCTCCTCTTCAACTTTTTTAAAGAGTTTGAAAAGAATTGGTGTTAGTTAATTAAAAAAAAAAGTCTTTGGCCCAGGAATAAATTCAGCATAAAATAAATACTAATAAATATTTTTTAAAAATATGAAAAAAATTTCTTACTAAAAAAAATTAAAAATTAAGCAAGTACATCACTTATCACTTTATTTCTAAAAAGTTTTTAACCTACTAGTAAGCATGAACAAATTGTTAGAATTAAAATGACTGAAGTGTTAATTTTCTTCATTGCAAATTTTCTGACAGAAGTATATGACGCCGTCACGTATGACATCTTTTATGAAAAAATGATCATTTTTTATAGTATTTGAGAATATTATGAATTTTCCCAGTGGCCTTTGACAAAACAATGATATGCAAAGTTATCTTTTCAAGATGTATGTCTCATCATCATCCTTCCCAAATTAACTAACTCACGTGCTAATTAATCAACTCTTTTTCGTATGATTCAGGTTCTCCACCATCAACTTCCCTAAGCATCAGGAAATTCTACAACTTCTGCAAGATTAACAATTTTACCTTATATTGTATTCATCTCATGTGGTTTAAAACATCCAAAAATCGTTGATAAACTGACCCTGCCCAGACTAAAGCATTGTGAATTATAAAAGATGGTCTCTGTTAAGTGAGGAGGGATTTCAGGTTGAACTTAATTTTATAAGTGGTCAATTTATTACAGTGTATTGTTCTGTTATGTATTTCACTTCTTTCTAAAAAAAAATGATAGTTGAGGACACTTAGAGAAAAATTTGTGAAAATAAGGAACGGTTACACACTGTAAGCTTCAAATGTTTTCAAGCATAAGATACAATAAGAACTAAAACTACAAAATGGCAGAGGAACTAGAGATAAGAGGATGAAATTTCAAAACTGAATCTATAATAATATCTCAATGGCTAACGTTGTGGTTCCAGGAATGTGGTGAAGTCAAAGAATTCGTAAAGATGATAATAAACACACGACAAAGAAAAAAGATTGAAATTTTCATAGAGAGAATTTTTACAGTGATATGACAGATAGAGAACAGGGAAGAGAAGTTGGAGTGAGAGACTATCTGCTTCTTAAATTATTTACACTGTTGAGAACAAAACACCACTTTTCTGAAATCTTTATTCCCATCTATGACCCTATCTTTACCTGCAAAATCTCAGCATTGAATCAAGGTCACAATCCAGCTTTTCCGTCCCTGGGGAACAGAGCAATTTATCTCATGTGAAACCTCAACTGCTCAGGCTGTGAAACAAGGCCGGCCACCCATTCTCACAGAGGAGCCAACTGAAGGTAGGAGTTTTGGTTCTGAATTCAGCTAAACATCTTCAAAGAATTGTATCTGGCCTTCCTTATCGAGGGCTATCAGTGAAGTGCTGGCTGGCTTTCAGAGAAGAGAAATTCACAGTCAGTGGAGATATTTTCTGTTGAGCTCTCTAGAAAAGGCTGTGAGGCTTGTCAGTAAGAGTTGATTTCTATGCGGGTTATAATTTTATTTTATTCAGAGATTTATAAACAAATTTACATGGTAAGTATTATTATCAACAAAATACGTCGTCTATTCTCTGGTCATTTAAGCAAAATTTTCCTCTCAGGGTCCACCCACGGACAAAGCCCAGATTTAATCTCCAAGAGTCAGCCAGGCATTCTGTGGTCCATGAGAAGCCCTCAAGTTTGCAGCCTTTTCCCTTGTATGCTGTACTGGTGTTTAATCTTCCATCTCTTCCGGGTACAACTAGACAGATGTCTATCAAATCATCAAGGGACCTTACATTCGAGAAATGTACTTTTCATTATCTTTAGACTTCTACACTTTTCAAAAAGACTCTCAACAATTCCAGTAATTGTGCAGCAGTTTACCTAACACTAAGGTTCTCACTATTAAAAGTTAAAACAAATAAATTTTGAAAAGTAAAAAGTGATCTTTGTAATTTTGTACAGAATCTATATAATGGGTGCATCCTTATAAATGGAGGTGATGGTGCTCAGGGCAAGCTAACCCAGGAGGCACCACTCTTGTATGCAGATTATTTCGAGTTGAAGACAATAAGGACTCAGAGAACTCAGGAAGAATATTTGAGTTTCCCCTCCTAAACTGCCTAAAGAATTTAAAACAAAAGATCTGTTTCAGGAAGGAGTTATTATCATGATGGCTGTAATGATAATGTAGGATAGATGTTACAACAGGAAAGGCACCAAGCCCCTTTTATCAAAAACTCTATCTCTCCCTGACCACATTATCTATAGATGACCCTGAGAAGAGTTGTCAGGCAAACATTTGCATTTCTATCTCCATGTGAGTTGTCTTCTTGCCCTCTGAGGTCCCAGACAACTACCCATCCCCAAAACCTTCCTCGTCTTTAGGTACAATACTTAAGGGGGCAGCTTAGACAGAGGGACGAGTTGCTCATTTCTGAGTTTCTCCCATGTATACATGTTATTAAACTTGTTTTTATTTTCTCCTGCTTACCTGTCTTGTTAATTAGTTGGCCAGCCATAAGAACCTTAAGGAAAGGGCAGAGGCAGATTCTCTCTCTCCCCCAAACAGTTTTTGTGCCCAAGGTGGGGTTACACTGGCTGGCAAGTTGCGTTCTCTGGCTGGAAGAACTGCCTTCTCCATGGATTACTGCAGATGATGAGATACGGGAATGCCTGACGAAAGCCGGCAAAATGTAAGACTTCTTACCACGTCAGCCTCCCAGAATCTCTACCTGTGGAGTCCGGTGGAAGGAAGTGGTGAGAATTTTTTTCTCTTTCTAAATTTAGATTGGCAGGAAGAAATATTTGGGAAACTAGTTTCTTGTGCTTTTAGTAATGCTGCTAAATTTGGTAGAGTACTCTTGGTTTTAATCTTGATCCCTTTTTCTCCCAGAGATAGTCTCTGTTATTTTCTTTTGTCTTTGTCTTTTGTATCATGTGTCATAAGAAGGAAACATCATAAGGTAGGATGCAGGCATAGGCCCTATAAGCCTGCTGTCCGGGCCGGCCCCCCAGACTGGTGAGTTTGCGGGTCTCACCAGACTGACGTCTATTTAGACAAACTTTGCTGTGGGTTAATATGCACATGAAGTGAAGGCCATTGCCAAGAGCATCTTTGAAGCCAAAACGGCCGCAAATTTGGTGGTCACGGGTCAAGCAGTTAAGAGCCATTAGGGCGCTCGCCACTTTCAGGAGACTCCTGTGACAGGATAAGTTGGGTCACGGAACAGAGTAGATGACACAGGTCCCCCGCCAACTGCAAGAAAATGTCCATGCAACGACGAGGTACTCTGTAAAACACACAGTCCCCAACCCCGTGGCACCTCCCCCCTTTGGTATTATTCTGGCTCAAACAGACCTAAGGCGTGGCTAAAGCTGTCATTGTGCACATAAGAAAAAAACCGGATGAGGGTTTTCCTTCTGTCTTGTTCTGTGTCCTGAGACAACTTGGCTTTGTACCAAGTAAAAATACTCTTCTTGGTCTCCACCATACAGAATGTGCATTTACCAGGGTGCTCTTTGGTGGCCAGTCGAGTAGACTGGGGTTATGAACTGTCTCTTTGTCTAGCTGTGCCAAGCTCTCAGGGGAGTTTGTCATAAAGGGCCCAGTCCATAAGGGCTTTTGTCGTCTTAACCTTCGTTGCTTGTTAGAGCTGGAAAAATCCCATTCCATTATCACCTGCCCAGTGTCACAGATTAGCGGGTCTGTGACTGGAGGCGTCCCACACTATTGTGGGAGACCGGAGACACCGTTTACACTACACCATCCTTACCGCCTGTGCAATGAAGGTCTTACTTTCTCTGAATATCTTTGGGAATGAATTCTGTGTATCATGGGGGCTATATCATCTAAGCCCTCACCAGGGACGCCTCTTGCATCCATGGTAAAGATTTATTCTAAGTAGGAAAGTTACCTCCAGGTCTTTCCTTAAAAATTCTTATTGGATCGAGTCACTATTGGAATAAACATACAAATGAAGATCCTACTCGTCAATGGCCAGACAACAGATTCTTTGAATTGGGAAAACTTCTAATTTTGGGGAAAAAATATGTTTTGAGAGCTCTCACACAATTGTTTAATTGGTACCTAAAAAAAGGGCCAGAAAAAGGAAGGGGAAAATTTAAATAGCCTTATGACTTTGACTCAAGTTACAATTGAATTGAGAACATGTAAAAGTGTAAGTGTTGATAAGATTATAAAGGTTGGAATGTTTGAGCTAATTTTATACAAAGAGGTTACATCAACTTTGCCTGAGTATATTTTAAAATGTCTGACTGGGAAGTCTTCCCTTGTCCAAAATCAGAAGACCAAGACCTATTGATAAAAATCTTAATGATAACTATGTTTAAAAGTATAAGAGGTGATGAAATTTACATGAACATTTGTACAAAAAACTGATGTTATTTCTATTACAGAACTGGTTAACAAAAATAGTAATTTAAATAATGGCTAATTTTATTTAATGTCTTATGAAGTCTTATAGACAATCTAAGTAATTATTGGGAACAAGTAACTAAATAGTTGTGAAAAAGATGAATGTTGGGTGAACTTTAAACAATAATTATTTGTTATGGTGGTTACAGCTTCCAAACTCTTTTTGGTGACATAAAACTTTAGAGTTTTGCTAAATTTTGTGATAAAAATTCACTGAGTATCATCATTTCCAAATAAGATAAGATATTAGACATTGATTGCTAAACTTAAGTTTGTCTACTTTTGGCTTTTCCTTACAGGAAAACTAAAAGGTGTTTTGGGTCTATTGGTAAACATGTGTTTTATTAAAAGATTGTACTATAAAGTAACATATTTCTAGAAGTTATGAAGTGTTTATAAATTTTCCAAGCCACAAGATCTTAATGTAAAAGAAAGTTTATAATTGTTTACTTTGTTTTTACTTACAAATTGGGGTTTCTAAGAGTTAAAATTTCTAATTAGTATATGTGATTGAAGCTATTAAATATTAATAAAATTATGTCTGTGTACAAGGAAAGTAAGATGTATAAAGAAGGAACAAAGACTGGAGATATTTTATTTGACTGATTAAGAAAGATAAATTTCTCTTCAAGTACTAGGAGGGAAAAGAAAGACATGGGACAAATTCTGAATGTAAAAATAAAGTTATAGTTTTGTGGAAGAGAAATTCTGGAAAAGGAGTTTTTGTATTGTCAAGTGGGCTAAGATTGAAATGAATTTAATTAAGTAAATGAGTTTTAATATCAGAAGGAAGCTGGTACAAAATTATAATTTGGTTTTCTTTCTCTTAAAAGGATAATTTTCTTGAACTTGATAAAGAGGTTATAAAACATTTTTCTGTACTTTTGGGTAAGTCTACCTAAAAGACAGAAAAAAAAAACTGTTAAAATCATTTCTTGTGTTCAAAAGACTGAGGTCTCTCTATTAAGGTTTTTGGACTGTCAATGCTCACTTTGCTTTAACGTTTTCTATTTTTGACAAGCTCCCCAATATTCATATCTTAAATAAAGTCTTTTTTTTTTACTTTTTTCTTTGAGAATTTTCAAAGGGCCCTGGAACTTCTCAAAGAAATTTGTTCTCTTCCTACAAAGGGAAAGATACTACATTTATTAGGCTTATTCAGTATGTTAAATTACATGGAAAGCATTGTCAGACAAGTGATGATAAGTGTGCTTAGGTGCTATTATGTGGGCAAATGTTATTGACATAGGTGTTTTAAAATTGTTTAACATTACTGAAATTGTGATCTGTCCTGATTATCAGTCATAATTCTGGTTATTATTATTTTAAAGTGTTGTATGTAACAAAATTAACCAAATTTCTCTTTCAATTGCTATTTTGAGGTCTTGTTGTTTACAGACATTCATTTGCTCTAATGCTTTTGTAAAATGTTTCAACTTCAGAAAAATTCATGGAAAGTACTCTGACATTTACACAGGAGTACAGGTTTCTGACAAAATTTCTGATCATAAAACTGAACTTGGTAAGAAATTACAGAAATCTGATGGAAAGCCTGATAACTTCATGAAGCTGTTAACAAAAAGATGGGGTTCAAGTATGTATTACACAGGACTGAATGAACTGATAAGGATAATTATAATTTTTATGATTTTTCATTTGAACTATTGCTGAATTTTTAGTGTTTTGTTTTTTTAGATTTAAGGAAAACTTTTTCTCTTTTCTCCTAAGCTAGTTATGACTTATAACAATTTTGTAAATGATATTTTTGTAAGTAAAATTGAAATATTTATCTTTCTCTACCTGATCCCTGGAATTTGGAAATCTTAGTAAGTGAGTATTGTTGTTTTCATGGCAATATAGTTATTTGCATAAGTTCAATAAGAATCTGTTTTCCTTATAACAGGACACAATTGGAAACACTGGTTATATTACCAAGGCTGTGACCGGAACATCATATTTGCGATATAACCATACAGCTTTTGAGGAATGAAGATTGGACTTTATGGAATAAAGCCATGTGGAAATATTGGCCTGGTACCTTAGGTTCCAAGCAGCACTTACCAGGATAAGTAAAGAATGTCAGGTATCTGGCAAGCACAAGGAACCTGTGAATATTTAGGGGGAACCTCGGAAGAGAGGAATTCACCCAAATCTGTAGGTATTACAGGCAAAGTCTGATAACAAAATCCTTGGCTTGGCTTTCCTGGCCTGGAGAGGCCTTTAAAGTTCAATCTGAGATTCCTTATAAAAAGTTCCAGCAAAGCAGATTTAAAAGAGCCTATGTGATCAATTGCTAGTCTTGCTGTACTTATGTAAATAATTGGGCCAACTCTATTGGAACTAGAATTATTTTGCAAACTACTTAGTTTTAATTTGTCTATCTTTGATAAAAATGAGGGTGATTTTAGAAAGAAAAATTATATTTCAGTAAAAACTATAGTGTACATTTGCGGATATTAAATCCTAGTTTTGTTAATTGTCTTTTAAGGTTTTTGTTTTATGTTGTTGACTTGACTGGATCCTGATTTCTTCTAGTCTGCTAAAATATCAGGCTACAGATGTCCAAACCAACGTTTTTGATTTTTTCCATCATTTTCATTTGGAATCACTGAAAACTGAACCTGCCCTTTTTCCTGAAGCCTTATAAACTGAAGCTGATGGACTTGATATAAATTTAAGAGATTACCTGATGACATCATCAGAGACATTTTAAACTGCAAAAGCAGCTTTGATGCTGACATCTAAAAATCTTATCTGGTTGTCCTCTAATCTCAGAAACTGCTTTACAACTTGCTCCAAACATTAAACTTGCTTTTCTTTTGTTTACGTAGAAATGTTTCCACTAAATACTTGATTGCTTGCTTCCACAATATAGGTGTAACCTTGAGAGCCCACCTGCATCACCACTTTCTAAAATGTACTTAATTGAACTGATCTATTATCAGGACTGAGAAATGTGCTCAGTGAGATGAAACAATCTACCAACTCAGCTTCTGGACTATGAAACTTTTTTAAGTTTCAAAAAGACTGTGACACTTCTACGGAAGTTTCAGAGGACGGAACTGATGGTGCTCAGGACAAGTTACCGCAGGAGGCACCGCTCTGGTATGCAGATTATTTCGAGCTGAAGACAATAAGGACTCAGAGAACTCAGGAAGAATATTTGAGTTTCCCCTCCTCAACAGCCTAAAGAATTTAAAACAAAAGATCTGTTTCAGGACGGAATTATTATCATGATGGCTGTAAAGATAATGTAGGATAGAGGTTACAACAGGAAAGGCACCAAGCCCCTTTTATCAAAAACTCTATCTCTCCCTGACCACATTATCTATAGATGACCCTGAGAAGAGTTGTCAGGCAAACATTTGCATTTCTATCTCCATGTGAGTTGTCTTCTTGCCCTCTGTGGTCCCAGACCACTACCCACCCCCAACACGTTCCTCACCTTTAACTGCAATACTTAAGCAGGCAGCTTAGACAGAGGTACGCGTTGCTCATTTCTGAGTTTCTCCCATGTAAGTATGTTATTAAACTTGTTATTATTTTCTCCTGCTAACCTGGCTTGTTAATTAGTTGGCCAGCCATAAGAACCTTAAGGGAAAAGGCAGAGGGAGATTCTCCCTCTTCCCCCAACAACAAGATTATCTGATTCCCAGAAAACGAAAACATTACTATAATATTAAGGCTACAACTGTCAAAAAGGAATCCAAGATACACTCAAATCAAACTTTTGCTCAAAAGGTAATTGGCTCCTCTTTGAAACTTTATCATGTTTATTATGTAAGCATAATATAGAGCCTAGAATATAGAAAGTGCTTCTTGGTAAGTTAACATTGTGATCATTTATTTTGTAAATGTTAGTATGAGAGATGTAATTCATTTTCTAGTATATTCAGATTTTCAAGTTCTGCTAAACCTAAAGCCACATTTCTGACAAGTTGGGATACCTCTAGACATCTGAAAAATATGAATCCTAAACAGAAGCATATACATTCCCTATTCATCAAGTTCTAAATTCTAAAACATTCTAAGGTTTTGGAACAAATTAATGGCGTTCCAAATTTATAGTAAGGCTGCATGTACCACACAGGATCCTAAAGGAAGAGATAGCCAGATTTTAAATAGAGGAGATTATGCACAAAAATAAAGTACGTTTTCAAGTCTGAAAGGGGATTTCAAGAAAGAAGAGACTCTCAGAACATGTGGGAAGTGGTAAATAACTTACCAAGGGCTCTCTAAGGTAGAACACATTGTGGACTAAAGAGCTTCACACCAGAGAGCTAAAATGGCATCTCTGGAATCCTTACGATGAAACAGATGCTGAAGTACTATTTCCTCAAACTTAAAATGCACTTTGGGCCGGCCCCGTGGCTTATCAGTTAAGTGCACACGCTCCGCTACTTGCGGCCCGGGTTCGGATCCCAGGCGCGCACCGACGCACTGCTTCTCCGGCCATGCTGAGGCCACATCCCACATACAGCATCTAGAAGGATGTGCAACTATGACATACAACTATCTACTGGGGCTTTGGGGAAAATAAAAAGAGGAGAATTGGCAGTGGATGTTAGCTCAGAGCTGGTCTTCCACAGCAAAATGAGGGATATTAGCATGGATGTTAGCTCAGGGCTGATCTTGCTCACAAAAAAAAAATAAAAATAAAATGGATCTTATCCTCCAAACAAACACCACCTCCCTGCCTTGCAGCTTACCTGAACATAGTGATGTGTTGGAATCTTTTTTCTAATTCATTGGTTCCTTTATTTTTTTGAAGATTTTATTTATTTATTTTTCCCCCCAAAGCCCCAGTAGATATTTGTGTGTCTTAGCTGCACATCCTTCTAGTTGCTGTATGTGGGACTAGGCCACAGCATGGCCGGAGAAGCAGTGCCTTGGTGCCCGCCCAGGATCCGAACCTGATCCACCAGCAGCGGAACGTGCGCACTTAACCACCAAGCCACGGGGCTGGCCCCTAATTCATTGTTTCTTAAACTTGATGGGCACCGGAAGCACCTGGGGGCCTTGTTGAAACCCTGATTGCCAGGCCTCACCCCAGACTTGCCAGTTCAGCAGGTCTGCAGCAGCACCTGACAATTGGCATTTCAGCTCAGTTCCCAGGTGATGCTGATGCTGCTGGTCCAAGGACACCACACTGAGAACCACAGCCTGATTTAGACCCTATATATGGTTACCAAATCCATTATTTTATCCTGTGGCTGTTAATTTTCCTTTATCACATCAGCACCTTAACTCCGAATCTCCTCACCTAGCAATGAGAATACATCGAGAGTTTAACAGCTGGTTCTCCTTTCCAGATCAGTTCTCCATTTTCCTCTCAATACTACATTCTCTTGTCAGGTAACTGTTCCTTAAACATCAGTGCATCATAGATCTGCCTTATTCAAAAACTCCTGACTCTTATGCTGAACACAAGACTTTTTAAATTCTCTACTTGGTTCATAAGGTCTTTAATAGCCTTACTTTAATAGTAAAATGCAGACACCCTGTTCCGTACCCTTCCTGCTATAAAGGAGTATGTGAGGATTACATAAGATACAGTCAGTTCTCTTTATGCACAGTGTGACATTCTATAAGGTCATTGTGTACACTAAATCGGTGAATGTGACCCACTGCTCCTACGGGAAATGCAGTGTTAGGTTCCTGCAAGCCTTAGTCGCATTTTCTTCAACTGATCAGTACATTACATTGTTCTTTGTGTGTTCTCTTTAAAGTCACCTTATTTAATATATATTGTTGATATGTTAACGTTGAACTCACACCCACAGCACTGTAACTCGTGTCTGATAGTAGCTTGTCGAACACACATACTTTATCTGTAAAGGCACGTCACAGCCTCTTGCCCTGGGGAACAACAGGCAGCATTGCATACACATGGGGGACATATTAAATGGCAAGGTCACCAACATAATGTACAAAAAGATAAGAAATGAGGCACTAAATAGACTTCAAGAAGGACACTTGTTTACAATGTGGGCTGAAACAAGAGGGCAGAGCAGCACCTTGTTCCCCCTCAGCTGGGAATGTGCACATCCAGTGAATCAAATTTCTCACCACTTTTTGCATATCTGAAAATGGACATGAAAGCCCTGAGTGTGATGATTTGGGGGCTGCCAGTACATTTTAGCTAGTGGACAAGTGTGCAAACACAGAATCCACAAATAATGAGGATCAACTATATCATAAAAGCATCTTTTCAAAACCAGAATATTGCTCGTATATAAGAGCAATAATGATAACATAACAGCTAACATTTAAGTGCCTACTATGTGCCAGGAGCTCTTCTAAGTACTTTACATAAGTTAATGCATGTAAATCTCACTAAAACCCTACGAGACAGGAGTTTTCAGTAGCCCCTTTTTATAGATGAGGAAACTAAGGTTCAGAGAGTAAATCTTTCTACAGGTTCTCCTGTTAAAAGTGGAATAACTGGTATTGATGCCCAGACAATCTAGTCCAAAGCCCACTGCCTCAACCACTATGGTAGGAATGTGAGCGAATTTTCTACCACTCCCTAAAAAGCTCCTTCTGCTCCAGCCTGTGTGGTCTCACACATACTTATTCACTCATCAAACATTTTCTGAGTGCACTAAACGTGTCAGGTACAGTGTTTAGATACTGGAGGGACAAATAGAATGTCGACACAAATAATCCATAACGAACCAATAAATAAAAATTGAGGTGAGTTTATTATGAGCCAAGCTTTGATGATAATATAGCCCAGGAGAGTCCTTTCACAAAGAAATGGAGCACTCCAAAGAAGTGGGGTGTACAGCATGTTTATATACCATCAAAGAGCATGTACCACATGTGATTGCAATGTCCCTTTTAAAATAGCTGAAACCTTGACCTGCTGGCACGTGGATTGATGGACACTGTGGGTATCAGGTCTGCTGTCTCCATGGGTGTGGCTGTTGTCTAAAGTTTGGTGGTCACGCAATGAGCGCAGCAATGAAATCCTAGCTATGGAGAAATGCTTATCCTTAAGGAAATGCTAATGTGGGGGAAGTTGCATTTACACCTTAAGGGCATTGCTTTTGTCTTTGGGACACGTTAATTGCTTAAAGTGGATATACAATGGATGAACAGAGGCTACAGGCCCCTTTTGGGGAAAAGAAAAAAAAAACAAGGTCAGGCCCAATTAGTTTTACACCAAATGGTTTCCTCATATACTCTAATGTATCCTGTTGCTTGCCATTTATTTATCAAGAAGAAGGATTGTCTCAGATTTACGGAGCTCACTGTCTATGAGACAAGAATAAAACAACAGTTATGGAAAAGGAAATAAGTACAGGGTCAAAGAGTGGGGACATCAAAATGGGTCTCTAGATGGAGACCTCTCAGGAAACGTCTCCAAGAGGAAGGAACATTTGATATGAGTTTAGATCAAGAAATAGGAATTAAGTTGATTAATAAAGGGGGTAGGAGTGCAGAAGAAACACATATAAAAAGACAGATATAAAGGATGCTAAAGCTTTCAGAAAATGAGGGTATTTTTAAGGCTGGAACAAAGCAAACATGTAAGACACAGTGGGTGATGAGGCTAAAGATGAGGACAGCAAGAGAAATCCTGCATGTCCAGCTCAGGAGTCTGAATGTTCTCTCGGTTGCTCTGAGCAGTCATTGAAGGAGTCTATGCAGATATCAGATTTCAGCAAATTTGGATTCTAGAAGGTAATTCTGGAAACATTGTGAAGGAAAGATTAAAAGAAATTAAGACTGAAGGAAAGAGACCTCTAGGAAGACTAGGCAGCGATCCAGATAAGATAGGTCTTGGCCTGCCCAGTGGCGCAAGCTGTTAAGCGTGTGCGGTCCACTGCCGTGGCCCGGGCTTCGCCAGTTAGGATCTCGGGTGCGCACCCACGCACCGCTTGGCAGGCCATTCTGTGGCAGCGTCCCATACAAAGTGGAGGAAGGTGGGCACGGATGTTAGCCCAGGGCCAGTCTTCCTCAGCAAAAAAAGAGGAGGATTGGCAGATGTTAGCACAGGGCTGATCTCCTCACACACACAAAAAAAGATAGGCCTTGGCTCAAGCACAGAGTCTGCAGGTGGAGGAGGCCAGGAGGTGGGAAGCAGTGCTGGGCTCCTGCAGGAGGAAACTGAGCTGCCTCTCAGTCACGGGAAGACAGTGCGTGTCATGGCCTGCCCATCCCCATGCCCAAATGCCATGTTCCTGTCTACTTCTGTACCTTTCCTCTCTTCTCCCAGCTGAAATCCTCACTTTTTCTTCCCTCCACCTGCTCAAAAGTGGTCCCTTTGAGCACTTGATCTAGTCCACCTCTCCTAAGAAGCTGTCTTTAACTACAATTTCTCGATAACATTCTCATTTGTTTTAAGGTTCTGTAATAAAACATACACTAAATACCTTGGCAGAATCAAATTACATCTTGCAAACAATTTCATGTATGTGGAGGAGCTTGGAGCCTTATAATTCTTTATATTTCCTTCAATACCTACCACAAATACCTTGCACATAGAGGTCAATGTATGTCCAGTAATGTTAGAGTTGAAGCACACTTTATAAGCTAAAAACTTTTGTGAGTTCAGTCATTCCTTTAGATCAGCTGTTTGAACCATTTGTTTTTCTCCACAGGCCAACAGTGTTGTCCAGCATAAATGAATTTTACACCTTCTCAAACTCAATAGAACAAAGATGGAACTTCATTTC
This sequence comes from Diceros bicornis minor, assembly GCF_020826845.1. Classification (NCBI taxonomy): domain Eukaryota; kingdom Metazoa; phylum Chordata; class Mammalia; order Perissodactyla; family Rhinocerotidae; genus Diceros; species Diceros bicornis. Next base: position 3,410,076 of record NW_026691418.1, read on the forward strand.
CCTTGCAAGCTTTACTGCCCCAGAGAAAAGCAAAAACATGTGACCTCTAATTCTTTCTTCACATTCTCATCTCAAATTGTAACTGCTTCCCAGTTGCTAATTGGTTTTCATTATTAAAACTGACAAAAAAGTTTCTCATTATTTCTTTCTTTCTTTTTTTTGTTTTATGAGAAAGATCATCCCGGAGCTAATTTACAATGCCAATCCTCCTCTTTTTGTTGAGGAAGATTGGTCTTGGGCTAACAAGTGTGCCCATCTTCCTCTACATTATATGGGATGCTGCCACAACATGGCTCGACAAGCGGTGCATTGGTGTGCTCCCGGGATCCGAACTTCTGAACCTGGGGCCGCTGTAGCGGAAGAGTTTTAAGTCAATTTCAAATGAGGTTAAAACTGGAATGAGATAGTATTTTACCAGTTATCTGAAATCATAGGCATTTTTTCTGACCTTTGAGAATTTATTTGCATATAAACTGTACCTCTGGGGTAAGAGAGTGCTGATATTGTTTAATTTCTTTTTATTATTCACCACTTTGTAATAGATGTGGCTATTCACAATTAATAAATATCATAACATGGAGAGAAGCAACTGCCTCTTGTTATCAATTCTTACATAAAGCTAGAGTTTTAAAGATCAAACCTCATTCTAGTTAACATTCCACTAGTCTATTTATATCAGAAAGATGCTGAGTTTTAGGAAAATACTTCAAAACACAAATTTTATATGTAATTTCAAAAGCAAAAAATGAGTTAAAAATTGAGTGGTAACCAATTTTGCTGCTATATATTAAACTTTAACATGGGAGCAGATATCTTTAGAGAATATAATTGATATTTGCCTATTTGTATATTGTAGAATGTTAAAGGATTTACAGTTTTAATAGTATTTCAAATACCAGAGACTAGAAAAACAGAATTGTTTCAATTTTATGACATAGCTTTTTAGACACAGCAGATTTTCAGAGCATATTACTTGAAAATAAAACAATCAGTTAGTGAGGTTTAAGCCATGTGGTTTTATTTTAAACTTGCTCATTCCATAGGAGCATCAATAAAAGCCCTCCAGCAGTAGCTGACGCTCTTTCCCTCCATATGAGCACCAGCTGTATTTTCTTTAAGCATCAGACTCTCGGGCAACACCATAGCCCTCAATTCTGTTTAGTTGAGAAAAGGCTTTATGTGTCATGTGTTTTTTCTAGGGGTATGGAGCTCCCAGCCTTATTAAGTACAGGGAGAGAGTAAGAGTGTGAACACATTCAATAAACTCCAATGTGCTCAGGTGAGAAGACAGGTGCCTGAACTCACATCTGAAGAAGAACTTAGAGGATGCTTTCTGACTCTGCTTCGTGCCTCTGACTAAGCAGTCCTGAACATCCCCGTTACAGCCACGGAATAACACAGGCAGTCTTGATGGACCAGAAGTCCTCCTATATCTATCATTTGTACAGAGCAAACTGGCTTAAGATCTCTCATTTCCTGCTGCAGTGGTAATTTACAGAGATACAGAACTGCCATCTAGTGACTAAGAGAGGAGCAAAGTGCTTTACATGAAAAGTGAAATTCTGAGTTTTATAAAACAGAACAGTGAAGCACTAAAGTTGACAAAGTTGACACAATGTGGCACATGAAAGTTATAGTAAGCCTGAAAAATGTGTAGGTGAACTAGTCAGTTGCTCTCTATGCCTCTAAAACATGTCTTGACATCCTACTCATACATAGTAGAGTTTAAATATAATAGAATAACTTTGGAAACAATCTTCTCATCTCATCTCATCCAATGCTGTTGGCAGGAGCCAGTATTAAATAGCCAGATGGTGAGTACCCATGTTGAAGCACCATTTTTATCACAGTGGAGAGAATATGAGGCATAAGCCCAACGGACTGATGTTCAGATCTTCCCTCTTACCCTTGAGCAATTTTGTAAACATGGTTTTCTTTATCAGTTAAATATGAATTATAACACTTACTTTAAAGGATTACTGTAAGAATTGAATAAGGGAATACAGTAAAGGAACTGGCGCACAGTAGATTGATAGTTAATTCTCCTTCCCTCTCTCTCTTCTAAGAAACATACAGAAATAATCTAAGAAGAGAACCCGTGTATAAAGTAAACTTATGACAAAGAGTCAATGGCTCCAGAAGTAAGGGACATCATTGTTGAGTGCTTAACCTCAACTGCCTCCAAATACTGTTAACTCTCAATTAATTTTATGTGTTTTCTGTCTTCCAGACACTTCACTGGCTACAAGGAAAGGAGAAGTGTGAAATTGAAATTAATTTCACCCTTGAATGGCCTAGCTGTAACAACAGGTGTTTTAAATCACCTAGTTCTTCAGGTTTCCTGCTTATTACTATATATTTAACATGGTTCACAGCTGGAGAAAATAAGAAAATCATTATAATTTTACACACATGAATATATGTCTTGACTATTACAGCTGGATTCTTAATATATAGAGCAATGTTGTACATGTTTTTTGCTTGTTGATAGTACAGAATACTTTTCTCAAGGTTTTCTTGGGCATTATCATAAATAATGAAGAACTCAGTAATATAAGCCCAGGAGAAAAGAATTTATAAAAATCTAACATACTATCCTAGTCATGCCTCAAAAAAAAAAAAAGCTATAAAAATAATGAGAGGATATATTGAAGGCACTATTTTTCTTAATTATATCCAACTTTATTTTCCTTTACCTATTTTTAATCTTTCTCCGTCTTATTCGCTGTTGGCTAATCATCTGACAGTAATTAATCACCCTCAGCTGAGTCCACCATGCCTCTTCAAGTGCCCCAGCCTAAAGTCTGTCTCAGCTCTGACAAAAAGTAGCTGGGAAAACCTGTTTTGTGGCACTATTCTTAAGAATATCTTTACTCTTGGGCCGGCCCCATTGCTTAGTGGTTAAGTGTGCGCACTCCGCTGCTGGCGGCTCCGGTTTGGATCCCAGGCGTGCACTGACATGCCGGTTCTCCAGCCATGTTGACACCACGTCCCAAATACAGTAACTAGAAGGATGTGCAACTATGACATACAACGATCTACTGGGGCTTTGCGGGAAAAATATATAAATAAATAAAATTATTAAAAAAAAGAATATCTTTACTCTTATAATAATAGCTATATTTTTGAAAGGCACCAGTAGATTACAAAATGAAGTACTTGACCAATGTTGTATCCTCATTTTCCCTCCAGGGGAAACACAACTTTCATGCGTAATGCAGGGCTGCTGCTTTATTGTTCTCTCATTTCAAGACATTTTATTACTTGTAAAACATAATAGGATTAACAGTGATATATGAGTAACAATATAAACTTACAAACAGTAAAAAGATACTATTTTAGTGTCATAATTTTATGTACTGTAACAAACAGTAATATTTTCATAGTGTAATATCTTGATTGATCACACATTTTTTCCTGGCTCATTTTTATGCTAATTCATTTATTAGATTACCAAATTTATACTTTTATGATCTTTATTTTCAATCAATATAATTGAAGGGACATCAGTTGTTCTTGGTAAGTGAAAGTTCAGAAAAAATTTTTGATAACGTATAAGTTTGAGAAGGATCTTTCTGGTTTTTAAAAGAGAAGACAGGCCTGGCCCTATGGCTTAATGGTTAACTGCGTGCACTCTGCTGCTGGCAGCCCGGGGTTCAGATCCCGGGCAGGCACTGACGCACCACTTCTCCGGCCATGCTGAGCCCATGTCCCACATACATCAAGGATGTGCAGCTATGACATACAGCTATCTACTGGAGCTTTGGGGGGAAAATAAATAAATAAAATTATAAAATATAAAAGAGATGCCATTTAATATTTGGAAAAGTTCTCAAAAAATCATCAAATTCTTTAATTTTACAGAAAGTAATACTACATTCCAGAGAGCCTAATTACGTTGTCACACACTAACCAGAAACAGACCTGGGCCTAGAACTCAGGTCTGAGTCACCTGACGTCTACTGGACCACACTCAAGGGAGCACATCCTCTTCTTACTGGTAATTTCTAATACTAAGTTATTTTCAAAAGCACAGTTGAGAGAAATTGTAAATAAATAAAAAATGATTTTATATAAAAAAGTAGCAATTGCGACCCACAATTTCTATTCCATATGAGTGTTTCCTTTCTTGTAGGTTTCTTGTTTTTAATACTAAGTCCATTTTGGTAACAAGAAAAAAGACACAATGTTTAGTTTCTTTAGTAACATAAGAAAAGATTCTATGGAAATTAAAAAGACACTAACTAATGTCTTGTCTACTAAAGCAACTGAAGAATATTATTTGATTTTAGGAAAACTCTGAGAGATTTTTTAAAAAATTATATCCACGTGACTATTAGTCCAGCCAGGCACATCTCCACATGACATCTCCTAGAGTGTGCAGTTTTCTGCTGGATCCAGCTATTGTCAGGCCCAATGCTCTGGCTGAGTAGAGAATGATGCCTCTTCTGAAAAGCATGTACTCAGTTCCACTTCAAGGCTGATTGATGGAGACACTAGGAAAGGAAAAGATGAAAATATTACCCTAATCAATGATGTAAAACACAAGATATGAACAACTGTTTAAAGAATTCTCTATGAAATTGATCAATTCTACTATCACTACACTGGGCTATTCCCTATCAGTAATTTGACACATAAACAAATAGAATAGTGTATTTAATGATATCATTCTTTTAGTTATGTGCTTTTCCTTTTAAAACTACATGTGCTTATATGAGTTTGCTTTATTTTCAGGTGGTGTCACCGTGTCAAGGCCTCGCGGGCAGGTGGGGCTTTCACTCAGGACCCCCAAGGCCCCCCTTAGGCCCGGTGGCTGTGCATGTGCCCTTCGCCTCATGAGTTAAACCCAAGGCCGCAGGGCTCCCATAGTGGCCAGAGAAAGAAGGGCCCATGAAAGAGGTATGCGAGGGGCACAGGCTGTGCCAACTTCCTCTTCTCAGGTCCCTGAGAGAGAGAGACAGAGAGAGAGAGTGAGAGAGCGAGAGATATCCCTGACCTCTGCATTGTTGCCTCCACTGCTGGTGCCTTGTCACACACCATCCCCCTTCCGCCAGAATCCCCATGCCACCCCTGGGTAGGCACCACCACTGGGAGGCCTCTTCCTGGTCACAGCCCTGCTGTCCCTTCAGGACCAGAACCCAGTGCAGGGGAGTTGGTTCAGACAAATATTTACATGTCCCTCTCCATGAGAATTGTCTTCTGCCACACTCACATCGCAAACCCCACTCCCAACATCCTCCTTTGTCTTATCTGAAGATAGTATTTAAGAGGAGCATCTCTGCCATTCTTTTGAGAGACTCCATTTCTCATGTGTCTCCCATGTATACATGTTATGAGCCCAATTTAATCAGGCATGGATTCTTTTACTTGCCTATTTGCATCAGGAACATAATTACTAGCTAGATAATTAATTAGAGAATATTCATTGTGAATGAAAGATGTCATTCCTAATAACATAATGGAATTCCTTGAGGCTTTATTCTTGGCACATGTGTAGGATTAAGTCAGGACACACTGTGAGAGTGATAAATAAGTTCTATATATTATTCTTCTTCAAGACCATAGATTTCAGCCACAGTTCATACCCATCTACTTTGCAACAATGAAAAACAATTAAACAATGACCTTGAATATTTTGCTCTCAGACTCATTAGTCTTTAAATTATTAATTGAACAATTTAAATCTAGATTTGTGAAAGACTATGGAGACTTCTAGAATGTCACGTTAGGTCCTTTAGAAGTAAAGAATTGTTTTTATAAAACATATCTATACCTTGACAATAATGTTACTCTGAATCTGTTTTAAAGAGGATAATGGCAGATTTACTTTAATTTGCACCCTTTTTAAGTACATTTACCTAATATGTCTCAGTCTCTTGAAAACTTTTATTTTTAGCTCAACCTTCATTTAAATCACCAGACCTATTTGATGAAGGCGACATGAACATTTACTCGAAAACTCCTCAGAAAATTACTAATTTAATCTGTACTTTGGACGATCCATTGTAAAACTCAAACTGGATTTGCCAGGCCCCTCAAAACGGCTCAAAACTCTGTGTTTGTACATTTATCTGGGAAGATACTATCTGAAGGTAATTGTTCTTCCCAAATGCTTTCTTTAACTCAATCAGCAATACTTTCAAAGTTTTAATGAAAATGTGGTCAATTTGGTAAAATCCAAGTGACCTTTTTGTTTTTGCATGCCAATGAGATTAAGAAAATAAGTATTTTAATTATTGTTATTGATTTTAAAAATCAGAGATGAAGAAAACAAACTTCTTTGTCCAAAGACATTTCTGCAAATGAAATCGTCTGAAAAACTGACAGTTAGCCCCCTGTTTTAACAACTAAACCATAAGAAATGTAATAGCTTGGACAAACACTTGAGTGTTGTCACCTGCAGGAGTCCCCAGTGCTGTTGCCCCATCAGGGCCATGGATCAGGGGAAGGAGCCAGTGGCGGGGAGTCAGCTGTGCCCTCAGCATCCTTCCTTCCTTGGTCAGAACCCGGTCCCAGCTGGTCCTTGTCTCATCTTCTGGGGAAACAGAGAATTTTTCTGGAGACACAACACACTGGGTGTTAAGGATGTCATCGTTCTTTTATAAACAGATGTTAGATCCTGTAACGGGCTTCTCAGGACAGGAGAAGCCACCTCAAAGGAAGGCAGAACTTCTCCAGGAGCTGAAGGTCATCCAGGGAGAGCAGACTCCAGGGCTGCACAGCGTCAGCCCACTCCTGCTCTCCATCTCATGGACACCTCGGTCCCCAAACCCCGACACCTCTCCCAGTGGCCCCCCAAGGGTTCCTATTGTATCCTTAGAGTCCCGCGCAAACGCAGGACCTGTGCTCAAAGTGGCAAAGGTGCTGGCGAGCTGGAGAGCCCCGGGGCGCATGCACTGGTGGCGGAGTCCCTGATGCGGAAGTGGTGGCCACTGGAGTTTGTGGGGGGTGGCTCCGACAGTTTCTGGATCCTTCCTCCAGGATTTTCAGTGAGGGGAGCTCTCCTTTCTGCAGTATGGAGGAGCACTGGGCAGGAGCGGCACAGAGGTAGGCTGTGGGCAGAGGGCTCCGCGTGTAGAACTCCACTGCATATGGCGGGAGCGCGGTGTCTGGGGCGACGGATGGGACCAGGGGCTGAGGCTGCTGGCTGGCTGCTCCAGGCAGGGGAGCCCAACCTCTGTCTCTTGGAGGAGCAGAAGAGCGCTGCTTGGCCAGCCTGTCCCTGTGCCTTGGCGGGGCCCCACCTCAGCGGGGCCTCACCTTGGCGGGGCCTCCTGCTCAACCATCCGAGGTGCAGTTGGCGGCAGGGAGTCGCCTGCCATGTGCGCCCGTCCTTGAGTTCGTGCCACCTGGGACCCCATCTAGGCCAGGTCGCGACATCTCTGGGTGAACGCTTTCCTTCGGAAGAGGGCTTGTGCTCAGCGCTCCTCTACCTGACTCCGCTCAGGCTATTGGGATCCTCATTGCCTTCATTAAACAAATGAACGGTTCCTACATCCTTGGGACCACCTTTATAGAAAAGCCTGATCGCTTTCATGGTTTCTGATAGTTGACTCTATATTTGCAAGTTGAACTTTGAAGCCTGTGAATTGTTGTACACTGCATTTAATGAAAGGAGCATTAAACACTCTTTGGTGCAAATTGTGTAGCTTCCTAATACTAACTCACCTTCTGTTAACATAGACTGATGACTGATCAATTGATGATTGACATAATGTGTATGGAATTTTGGTTTCAGTTGAAAAGATTTTCTTGGCAGTTGGTGATAAAATTAAAATCGGATAAAGAGGAGGATTTTGGAAGTTGTATGTACTGTCTGTTTTGTCTCTGTACTCATTTAGAATTGTAAGAATTTAGATTTGGAAAGCCCATAGAACAAGAAGTTTGAAATTTAGATTTGACTGACAAGGGGAAAGGTCAAAAGGTCAAATACGGTAGGATTTCATTTATATAATACTCTAGAAAAGATAAACCATAGGGAAAGACAACAGATCGTTAGTTGTCATTAGTTTTCATATTTAGTTAATCATTTAGTTTAATAGTTTAATCATTAGTTTTAATATTTCTTATTAAAAAATACATTTTAATGATAGCATCTTAATTATGTTTTTGTATGATATCAGAAGTTAATGACCTATTAAATTCTGCAGTAGGAAGAAATGACATGTTGGTTATTGGTGTCTTTGAAGTGTAAGTATTGGCGGTAATGAAACTTTTAAATGAGCTTTTTTGGATTCTGAACTAGTGACTTTTTTTACTAGATCCTGTTGGACATGGCATGTTACAAGTTTCAAAAGGCTCTTTAAATTGTTGTAGCAGGCTGAAGCTATTAAATTATAATGTAAGCTCTTTATAGATGAAACAGGCAAAAATACAAAAAGCCATTCATCAATTTATCTTTGTTAAAAAATAAATAAATCTTACCATACACATGAATGACTTTTGGGTAGACAGGCCTGAACTTGACAAGATGGACTTACTGGTATGGGGAACTTCTTTTGGAATGTTAAAATGGGAGAGCATATATAAATTTTACCTTAGGGTGACCCAAGTCGATATGGCAGGTTTAATTGCTTTTACACTCTTTCTGAGTTATGATCTTGATTAAAAACCTGGTCATAGACATTCCAAGAAATTTGGACCATTTTATGTATCAATATATTAAGATGTCTTATTTCTCTGATACTTTCTGATTTCAAGATGTCTTTGAAAAACAGTTTCTCAACATAGGTACTTTGGAATATAATTTTTTATTGTTGACTTATTGAATCATAGAATTGCGGAGTTGGAAATAACTTTAGTGGTTTAGAGGCTAACGTCTTCAATTTCTAGGAAATAGAAAGTGGGTTTTCTTGAGTTTAGTCATCCACAGTCAGACTGCTACTTTAGTGGCAGAGTTGGAACTAAATGCTCAGATGCTTGTCTCCAGATTCCTAGTACACTGCTTTCTGTGCTACATACTATTAAGGAGACAAACCAATGAGTTATCTTCTCATATCATAAACGTAGCCAGCAGGGTCGATTATTTCCCATGTGCTTTTCTTTCCTTTCTTTTTTAAATAACTATTAACCACAATTAATTTATTCCCCTGCCATGTTTAATGACTATCCTTGTGTGTGTCTCCGCGAGCACACGTGTGAACTCCCTAGAATGGACACCTACCTGTGATTGGATTGTTGGGCCAGAGGCTGATGTGCATCTGCATCTTGAGGAGCTGCAGCCAAATTATCCTCTGAAGTTTTAACAATTTCCATTCCCTCCAACAGTGTTTGAGTCATCCTTGCCCTGGGAATTGTCAGATTGGCATTGTCAGATTTTTAAAGTTTTGCCAATCTGATGGGTGAGAAATGAAGAATTTGTTTTCCTCTTTGTACAACTGTTTTGACAAAAGCATAGAGCTGTGCAACTACCAAAATTGAAATACAGAACAGTTCCAGCACCCAGAACTCCCTTGAGCTGCTCTTTTGTAGTCAACTCTTCCCCCAACCTTAACCCCTGGTGGCTAATGATCTGTTGTCTTTCTCTATGGTTTGTCTTTTCTGGAATATCTTATAAATGGAATCCTGCATTATTTTGCCTTTTGAGTCTGGTTTCTTTCATTTAGCATGATACATTTATTTGAGTGTTCATCTATGTTGTTGAAAGTATCAGCAGTTCCTTCTGTTTTATTGCTGAATGTAGTATCCATTGTATGAATTTACCACAGTTTATCCACCCACCAGTTCAAGGACATTTCAGTTATTTTCAGTTTTGTCTTTTTTGACTATGAATAAAGCTGCTATAAATCTTTATGATTTGAGAAGGCAAACAAGTTTTTGTATGAACATGTCTTCTTCTCCTGGGTAAGCACATAGAAGTGGAATTGCTGCGTCATTGGTATGTGCAAGTTTAACTTTATTTTAAAAACTCTTTATGGTAGCACAGTCATGGCCCACAAAGATGTCCTAATCCCTGGAACCTGGGAATACATTAGTTTACTTGGCAAAGGTGAATTAAATTTGCAGACGGAATTAAGGTTGCTGATAAACTGACTTTAAAATAGGGAGATTATCCTGGATTATCCAGGTTGGCCCACTGCATCACAAAGGCCCTTAAAAAGGAAAGAGAAGCAGTAGAGTAGAGAAAAAGATAGAACAAGGGAAGCAGGGCCAGAGAGATGCCGAGTTCTTGGTTTTGAGAGTGGAGGAGGGGGGCCATAGGCTAAGGAATGTGGTGGTCTCTAGAAGCTTGAAAAGGCTAGGAAATGGATTAAGCTTTAAAGTCCCCCAAAAAGAACCTAGCTCTGACAACACCTTGATTATAGCCCAAAGAGACCCGTGTCAGACTGCTAACCTACAGAACTGTAAAACAATAAATCTGAGTTGATTTAAGCCATGAAGTTTGTGCTAATTTGTTACAGCAGCATAACAAACTCCACTTTAAAACTGTTTTCCAAAGAGGCTGAACCACTTTGTGTTCCCACCAGCAATGTAGGAGTGTTCCAGTTACTTTCCATCCTCATTTACACTTGGTGTGGTCAACCTCTTTAATTCTAGTCATTCCAATAGGTACATAGCAGGATCTCAATGTTGTTTTTATGTGCCTTTTTCTCATGAGTAACGACCTTGAGCATCTTTTCATGTGCTTATTTGCCATCTGTGTATCTTCTTTGGTGAAGTGTCCAAATCTGTGACTGTTTTAAACTTGGATTTTCTTATTGCCGAGTTTTGAGTGTTCTTTATAGTCCTCTCAGATATGTGATTTGCAAAGGTCTTCTCCCAGTCTGTGGCCTTGCCTTCTCCAGCCTCTCACGAGTGTCTTTGTAACATCTGTGTAACATAACTCGAGAGATTTCACATGACATTATCTGTCTTCAATGGGAAACAGAGTGAAGTTGGAGCACCTGAGTCCAATCAGACCTTGATCAGAGTTGGGTCTGGGTCTCAGTTTTAGTAAACCCAGGTCTTCAACTTTCCCCCTGTTCCTGTTTGCTATGCTCCCCTCCCCTGCACAGGGGTCTGGTCCTAAGTCTGGTAGATCTCTGTTTCCTCAGGTTTGGGAGCCCACAGAAAACTTAGCTATGCCCGTCAGACATCTCAGTGTAGCTCTCCAGCCTCCTACTTTACATTGTTCACAATATGGCAAATTCCCGGAAGGTCACACTAGCAGTATGTTTGATTTAGACAACTTCCACCACTTCTGGAGTTTTCACTTTGCTTTGTGGAAGGTTTGGCCTATTTCCTCAGATTTCTGTGTGGCACCAAAACTTAACACTGGTGCTGTGAGGAAGAGCAGTTGTGTGTCTGAGAGCCTTCAGGTTTCCTCTGCCACACCAAACTAGAAGTTTGGCTAGTTTCTCTTTTCCCTAGCCGAGGCTCTGACTGAGCAAGCCAGATCCTCAGCAAGCACCCAGAATCAGAAAATGCCAGGAGGGGAAAGAAAGATAAAAATCCCTGCTCACATAAAAGAGTTTTCTTCTTTCTGTAATTTTAGTTCGTTTGTTCTGAGGTTCTCTGATGCTCTAAAAATATATTTATAATTTATCTGGCTTTGTCCAGTTTTGCAGCAAGAGTGTTTTCCTGTCCTAGTCTACTCTAAAACAGAAGTTCCCTTGTCATTAGTTTTTAACTACATCAGTTATGCCATGTCAATATTATTATTGTTTGGTAAAGTCATGCTTTCAATGATTTAGTCAGACGTTTACCCTTTTTTATCCTCACGATCCATTTTTACATCTTAGCATTTCTACTTCTACCAATTTCTTCTTAAAGTACATTCTTTTTCACTTTTTAAGTTTTTTCCTTGAGTAATATTAGCCCTGGGCTAACATCTTTTCTTATCTTCTTCTATTTTGCATGTGCATAATCATCATGGCATATCAGATGAGTGGTGTATATCCACACCTGAGATCCAAACCCATGAACCCAGGCAACCAAAGTGGTGCGTGGTGAACTTAAACCACTACATCAGGTGGTTGGCCCCCTTAAAGTACATTCCTTCGATGTTCCTTAATGAGCGTTTGTTGGTGGTAATACTCTCAGTAAATGCTTGCATAAAAATATCTTTATTTCACCCCAGTTCTTGAGATATGGTTTGATTGGGTATACACTGAAAGTTATCGTCTCTCTGTACCCTGAAGAATTAATCCAACTCTCTCTTGCCTTCCATTGTTAAGAAACGTATCATGGGTCTAAATGTAAGTCTCCATAAGTGTTCTCTCCCTGTGTGGGTCTTTGAATATCTTCTTTTGTATTTGGTGTTCTTTGGTTTCCCTGGATGGATCTGACTCTAGATTTATTTTTTTAATTCTGGTTGAGATGTATTCCGCTGCCTGAAGCTAGAGTAGAAGAATTTTATCAATTCTGGAAATTTCTGTTATTATGTATGAATATTCCTTTAAATCATATATATATTTATATTTTTAATTCAAATATATATACACATACATACTTATACACATTCAATATGTATTCATTAAATATATACTTATATTATTTAACTCAATGTATTATATTATTCAATATAATGATTTATGTTATTCAAAAAAATACATATATTATTCATATATATAGTTTCCTTGACTTGACCAAACTCAAGCCAGGCTCCTTTGAGCCCTCTTCTTCACTAGGCCTTGATCTTGGCCTATAATAACTACAGCCTCTCAGCACAAATGGTTTCACCCCACACACACACATTAAAGACTTAAACACTGACACAGTTTCTAACAGCTCAAATACACATCCCTACGATGACCCCTTCCCCCTTAACGTGCCTGCCTGAGAAATCTCAAGGCAGCCAAAAGAATTGACTGTTTGTTCTGGCCAACAGTCGATCATTGGCTCCTGACATCCCTTTCTTAGAGCATTTACCCAAAAGTGCTTACAACTGAGACTCTTTCCTCTGTCTTTTAGAGTTGTAGGTGTGTCGGCTATAACTCAGGACTGCATTTCTCAAGGTCTTGAGAGCCATTCCTTGAGAGGAGGACAGGGTGTCTGTCTCCCAGATGCTGTGAGAGGAGACAAGTGAAATTTTGATTATTTCCAACTAGCAGACACAACTGGACAGATCACACTGCACTGACCAACACTCTGTAGCTTTTCCCTCCCTGACTCTACTGAGCCCCTGCTCACCCCTCTGCCTGCTCCCTCATTCTCCATTTCAAATGCACAGTCACCTCTGTACAAATCGAATTGAGTTCAGCCCTGTTCCCTCTTCCCTACTGCAATGGTATATTACTTATTAAAATCTGTTCTGATCACTTTAACTAGATTCTGGCTTTGTGTATACTCTACATTTAACACACATCCTGATAATCTCATGCATATGCATATATATGCATATACCAACAAAACCATGGGCCCTCCAGGACTAGTTCAGCTGACCCCATCTTATCAACAGAGTAGTTCCACATTTTTTTTCATGAACTGACACCCTTCGTCCCGTTCAGGCCAGTTGAGACCACCAACCCATCAATCAGGCCTGCGCAAATGCTTGATAAGTGACCTTTTTGACATAGGGCTAAAAGCTCCATCCTCAGATCATGGTAACACTGCCAATTTGTGAACACACATCTGATGAAGAGCCATGAAGCATGACTTTGCTTGCGCAGATCATCAATTACCTCACTTCTCCTTACTTCTAATCATCTACCTCCACACATCAGAACACCCTGCCCTTCATCCCATCAATTGTAACCCAAGCCCTGGATCAGGGAGACAGGTCTGAGACAAACACATGCCCCTGTCTCCTTGCAGATCAATCTCACAAAATAAAGCTACAATTCTTCCCCCAAAAGCTAACGCCAGAATAATTGCCTTTTTAAATGTAGATTGGGCAAGAGAACCTCAATATTGTGCGGCAATATCAATACATATATATACACTTAATGGATGTTTTATCTTCTTTCTCTTTTTCTTTGCTGAGGAGGATTCACCCTGAGCTAATATCTGTTGCCAATCTTCTTCTTTTTCAAAGGAAGTTTCACCCTAAGTTAACCTCTGTGTCAACCTTCCTCTATGTTGTATGTGGGTTGCCACCACAGCCTAGCTAACTGATGAGCAGTGTAAGTCCATGCCCAGGAACTGAACCTGGGCCGCTAAAGTGGAGTTCTCTGAATTTAACCAGTAGGCCATTGGTCTGGCCCATCTCTAATTGTTTTGATGATGTTACTAGAGATGTAATTGAAGTTTCACTATGATCTCTGGATTCCCTTGCTGCTCCTTTAGTCCCTCACTTCAGTGTATGTGTTTCTTGCTCCATCTTTCATGCTAGAGGAATTCCTCAAATATCTAGTGGTCCTTGGCTACCCATTCGTATTTCTGTGATGAGAAGGAAACAGCTGAGTATGATCTCTGTGGGCCTGATGGGGCCTGTGTCTGTCTGGACTCAGTGTTTCTTCAGGGGTGTAGAGTGTTGACATAAACAAGCAAACAATGTTGGTACCCATGCTGATCTCTAACAACATACTTATTCCACACATTCTCACAATGACAGACATCCTCTGAACACTTGGAAATGCTGACAACACACACACACACACACACACATACACACTATTTGCAAATGGCCAGCAGCATGCAGACTGTAATCTGCACCTGATAATGCACACTGATAATCAGAACATACACACAAACTCACACTTATACAGACCACTCACTGTCTCAGAGCCCACAGTGACTTTAACACTCTAGACACACACATACATCAACAAAACACACCTTCACATAGATGCTATAATAGCCATGAAACCTGTGACCATACAGAATTGCTGAACACACATACATCCATACAACAAGATACAGGATACAACCTTCCTTAGAGAGGGAGTACAAACAGTACCCTAGTTGGCCTAAATTCAGCCACCAATTAAGAAAGTCTTCAAGTTCTGCAATATACTTATCTTGATTTCAATCACAGAAACTAACTCCTAATCTAATACTGCATTAATCTATTAATTCATAGAAGTAGTACTGTTACTATGAGGAATAAGAGTTGTTTCTCCTTGCATAATCTTATATCAGAACACATAATCACCAAAAGTTAACAATAAAATAAATTCAACCCAATAATTATTTATTATATTAATTCTTAACCCAACACAGGTAGGCATTCAAGGAAAGGTTTACAAAGTAAAGGAAACTCGGCAAACACAGCCCACACCTGTTTACAAAAAGCATCTCCTCTGGCATTTCTGGTGTTACAGGCACTGCTTGCTCAGTGACACGGTGTAAAAGCTTTGGTGATCAGACTTGGCAAAGGCAACATCATCATTTGTTGTCTAAATGAGAACTTGTATGAGGGGCCACTCGAGGGTTTTACTCTGTCTTACATTTAAACAGTGAAATTGACCTTTGTCTGAAGAGGCGGGAATGACAAAATAAGACAAGAAGACTCTATGTAGCTTCCATTAATTAAAAAAAAAACAAAGATAAGCCAAATCAAGGGATAACAAAACTTAAATGGACTAACAATTTTGGTTGGGTTGACCTCAGAGAAGAAAATAACCTCTGAGTGATTAAAATCTAGACCAGCTAGTCAAAATATTTTATCACTTATTGATGCAAAATATTGATCAACAGAACAAGTTACCCTCAGGATAACAGCACAATCCTATTCTAGAGTCTATATCCACAATAGGGTGTATAACTGATGTTAGATCAGGAAATCCCAGTGGTATAGCCCTCGTTAATGGCTCATTTGTTCAACCATTCAAGCCCTACGTGATCTGAGTTAGGACCAGAGTAAGCCAGTCGTTTTCTATCTATTCCGTATTTCTCCCAGTATGAAAGGGCAAGAGAAACAAGGCACACTTTACAAAAGCACATTAAAACTAATGGATGATATAATCTTAATCTAATACATATATGTGTATAGCCCTGCCTACGAACGGGGTTTTTTAGGGTTGCTGATTAATTGTATAAACATAAACTTTTATACCCAGATGTACAATTTTTCTCCCTAACAGCGTGTTCATAATCAATCTTCTTTCCATAGCATTGTTTACACTGATTGAATGAAAAGTATTAGGTTATATATGACTCTGTAAAGGATCACACACCACTGGCGCCATGATATGTGGAGAGACCAGTATTTACGTCAGCGTCACAAAGCCATCAGCTGGAGTTCATATTGGAAAACGTACCCGGAAAGACACCCTACAACGGACCCACTAACACACAACTGGATAAGTCATGTGGACTTTTGTCAATGACCTAGTATTTAAAATGGTAGGATAAAGATGCAGGATTCTAAAATGTTCATGGAAATGCTGAAGGGACAATTCAGAAACAAGGAATAATCGACAAGGTAAACCAACTCCAATAAATTTATAATTGCTTACATGTACACAGTAAGAGTTTTTGCTGAATAACTAAGTATTCGTGTATTTGTCTTGATGAAACATGAAACTTTATGATGAATAAATATGGGCCATTTTCCTGTATTAGTACATTACTACTCAGCATTTAGTCAATTTCTATAGTTAATGGAGTTATAAACATTATTAAAAAGGCATGCATCCATCAGAAAATAGCTATGAATTAATCTGGAAATTGTAGGGCCAAAAATAATGTTTTCAATATTCTTTGTTAGAAAATGTATATACATAACAAGGATGAGAGAAAACTCTGATTCAAGGAGATTAAAATGTGATCTAATCTTAAAACAGTAAAAAGGGCGTTAGTCCTGGGAGACTGGGGATAGGCAGTAAAATTTCACAGAATTCTGAGACTGGAAATGGACCGTTCCCTATTTGCATTTTTATATTGTCATTGCCAAGGGAATTTTGCCACCAAGAACAGAGAGATGGTGGGGAAAGAGGACATAGAGGGATATTGCAGACATGGGAAGGGTTCCATTTTCAGGACACCTTAGAGCAGCCGGGTGTCCATATTCTAGATCATGTAACCACAAAGAATTTCCCCTGGCAGATGCCTTCTGTAGCTCTTCGCTTCCAATTTCCACTCATTGCTCTTGGTGAGAACATCCTAAATGAGAACAGGCTGGGAGAAAGACAGAGCTGCCTGGAGGAAAGCCCATCTTATAAATTGACCCTGCGCGGGAGCTGGCTGGGCAGAGGACAGGAGCTGCACGATGGATACCAGCCCCTCTTCCGTCCAGGGACTATCCTCTATTTCCCAAAGCACTGGCTGTAACACTGAGGTTCGTGGAAGGCTAATGAGATGAGGTGTGAGACTAAGGCGTCGATAAAGCACTTGATGCAACGTTTTCATGTGTATCAATATGTGCATAACTACGGAGAAGGCTTCTAACAAAATAAGAGGAGAAGACCCTTTGGAGATTCAATTAATTAAAAAATAACAAAGGTAAGCCAAATCAAGGGATAACAAAACTTAAATGGACTAACAATATTGGTTGGGGTGACCTCAGAGAAGAAAATAACCTCTGAGTGATTAAAATCTAGACAAGCTAGTCAAATATTTTATCACTTATTGATCTAAAATATTGATGAACAGAACATGTTACCCTCAGGATAACAGCACAATCCTATTCTAGAGTCCATATCCACTATAGGGTGTATGTTTGTGATGTTGGATCAGGAGATCCCAGTGGTGTAGCTTCCATTAATTGCTCATTTGTTGAATGATTCAAGCCCTTCATGATTGAGTTCAGACCAGAGTAATCCAGTCAGATTCTATCTATTCCATATTTCTCCCAGTATGAAAGGGCAAGAGAAACAAGGCATACTTTAAAAAAGCACATTCAAACTAACAGATGATATAATCTTAATCTAATGTATATTTGTATATAGACTTGCCTTTAAACGGGGTTTGTCAAGGTGGCTCATTAATTGAATAAAAAGTAAACTATTATACCCAGAGGTTCAATTTTTCTCCCTAACAGCATGTTCATAATCAATCATCTTTTATTAATTGTCATCAATCTACTTTCCATAGCATTCCTTACACTAATTGAATGAAAAGTATTAGGTTATATATGACTCTGTAAAGGACCTATCTTCACGTTAGTACAGCCATGTTTGGCCGCTCCATCGACCTATAGCCACCAGCACACAAAGAAATACAAAGCTGCTTTCTGTGTGGTGAGAACTGGCCTTTTCCAGGGAACTGGCCTTTCTCCCACGGAGAGAAATGCAAGTTGTAACATTTCAAGGCTCTTGGAGCATCGCAGCGCGGGATGGACTGGCCATCTGTGCCGGGCTAAGATGATAACCAAAGATAAAAATGCATGTACACAACTACTGGGCTGGAACATTAGCCAAGGGGCTCAATGCACTTACGCCACAGATCACCATTTTGTGCACGGGAACGCTAGATGCTTGCTCTGTAAACTCTGTAACTGCTTATATAACCTGCTGGAAACTGAGACCTGGTGAGAGTTCCACCTGTGGAAGGGTCACCTTGCCCAGGACGTGTGATCCTTGCCCAGCCACGTCGATTGACAGGGCTTTCCTGGCAGTGGAGCTTGGATGTTGTGGGTAATTGATTTGATGTGAAGTAATTGATTTGATATGAAGTAATTGATTTGATGTGTTCTCTTTTCGGTCAACCTGATATTTCTCTTTCCGGTTGATTTGTGTCATTTCTCTTCAGCCAGTGTGGATGTTTTCCATTTCCAGTCAGCCTGATGTTTTTCCCTCTTAATATTTGACCTATTCGGATCTGTTTGCAGACTATTGCCTTTACTATCCTCTATATAATAAAATATACCTTCAGTCCATTTGTTTGGAGTGGAAAGTGTCTTTTACATCTCTGATCGAATCCCCGAACCTCTCATAACAGACCACACATCGTTGGCCCCATGATCTGCAGAGACACCAGTATTTATATCAGTGTCACAAGGCCATCAGCTGGAGTTCACATTGGAAAATGTACCCAGGAAGACACCCTCTGGAGGACCCATTAGCACGCAACTGAACAAGTAATGTGGACTTTTGTCGATGACCATGTGAAAACGTACCTAGGAAGACACCCTACAAAGGATCCACTAACACACAACTGAACGAGTAATGTGCACTTTTGTCGATGACCTAGTTTTTAAATGGTAGGATAGGGCTGGCCTCGTAGCTGAGCTTTTAAGTGCATGCTCTCCATTGCTGGTGGCCCGGGTTTGGATCCCATGCACGCACCGACACACCACTTCTCTGGCCATGCTAAGGCAGCTTCCCACATACAGCAACTAGAAGGATATACAGCTATGACATACAACGATCTACTGGGGCTTTGGGGAAAAATAAATTAATAAAAATTATAACAAAAAAAATGGTAGAATAAAGATGCAGAATTCTAAAGTGTTCATGGAAATGCTGAATGCACAATTCAGAAACAAGGAATAATCGACAAGGTAAACCAACTCCAATAGATTTATAATTGCTTACATGTACATAGTAAAAGTTTTTGCTGAACAATTAAGTATTCGTGTATTTGTTTTGATGAAAACATGAAACTTTATGTTGAATAAAAATGGGCCATTTTCCTGTATTAGTACATTACTACTCAGCATTTAGTCAATTTCTATAGTTAATGGAGTTCTAAACATAATTACAAAGGCATGCATCCATCAGAAAATAACTATGGGTGAATCTGGAGACTGTAGGGCCACAAATAATGTTTTCAATATTATGTATTAGAACATGTATATACATAACAAGGATGAGAGAAAACTCTGATTAAAGGAGATTAAAATGTAATCTAATCTTAAAAGAATAAAAAGAGTGTCAGTCCCGGGAGACTGGGGATAGGCAGTAAAATTTCACAGAATTCTGAGACTGGAAATGGGCCATTCCTTACTTTCATTCTTTTATTGTCATTGCCAAGGGAATTTGGCCACCGAGAACAGAGAGACGGAAGGGAAAGAAGAGATGGAAGGATATTGCAGACATGGGAAAGGTTACATTTTCAGAACAACTTAGAGCAGCCAGGTGTTCATATTCTAGGTCATGTAACCACAAAGAATTTCCCCTGGCAGGTGCCTTCTGTAGCTCTTCTATCCAAATTTCCACTCATTCCTCCTGATGAGATCATCCTAAATGAGAACATGTTGGGAGAAAGACAGAGCTGCCTGGAGAAAAGCCTATCTTGTAAATTGACACTGCTCTAGAGCTGGCTGGGCAGAGGACAGGAGCTACACGATGGATACCGACCTTTTTCAGTCCAGGGACTTTCCTTTATTGCCCTTTGGGGAATACACTGATGGCAGCACTGAGGTTCACTGAAGGTCAATGGGATCAGGTGTGAGACTAAGGTGTCAATAAAGCACTTGACGCAACATGTTTTCATGTGTATCAATATGTGCATAACTAGGGAGAAGGGCCTTAACATCTTTATGATCCTTAAGGGAAATTTGACTCACACTAATTTAGGAATCATAGGCGGTAACGTGTCATGTAGAAGAAGGATCGTCAATCTAAATGAACTTATTGACACACTCAGTATCCTAGTCATTATGGGATGCTGTAACAAAAATATCATAAATGGGGTACTTTATTTATTTATATTTTTGCTGTGGAAGATTCACCATGAGCTAACATCTGTGCTAGTCTTCCTTTATTTTGTATATGGGTCACCCCCACAGCATGGCTGCTGATGAGTGGTATAGGTCTGTGTCCAGGAACCAAACTCATGATACCGAAGAGGAGCTCATTGAACTTAAACACTAGGCCATGGGGCAGGCCGCTAGACTTGGCATTTTTGGGTTTTGTGTTTGTGTGTGTGTGTGAGGAAGATCAGCCCTGAGGTAACATTTGATGCCAATCCTCCTCTTTTTTGCTGAGGAAGATTGGCCCTGGGCTAACATCTGTGCCCACCTTCCTCTACTTTTTATATGGGAGGCTGCCACAGCATGGTTTGAGAAGTGGTGCATTGGTGCATGCCCGGGATCTGAACCTGTGAACCCCGAGGCCAATGAAGCGGAACACCCACATTTAGCCACTGCACCACCTGGCTATCCCTAGACTGGGCACTCTTAACAACAAAAGTGCATTCCTCATAGTTCTGAACACCGGCTTGTTCAAGATCTAGGTTCAAACTGATTCGCTTTTGGTGAGAGCTCTCTTCCTGTTTTGCAAAAGGACAGCTTCTTGCTCTACCCTCATCTGGCAGAGAGAGCTCTGGCACTCCATCTCCTTGTAAGGGCACTAATTCCATCATGGGGGCTTCACACTCATGGCCTCATCTAAGCTAATTAACACCCAAAGGCCCCAATTCCAAATACCCTCAGGTCGGGGATTAGGATTTTACCGTATGAAATTGTATTACATAGACATTCAGTCCATAGCATTCATGAAACCAACAATTAACAAATATTTATAGAAGTCATACAGCCCAAACTGAAGAATGCTCTGGAGATCATGTGGCAAATGATACAATGTCTTTCCCTTCATAGAGTCTTCTAGTGGAGGGAGTAAAAATTAACAGCCAAACAAAACTTGTGATATGTAAAAGCTAACATAGATCAATTATGACACACTGTACTTGCAATTGTCTTCTGGTAAGACAGGTCTGATTATCAGAGTCCAGATTAAGCAAATTCCCCCGGGTGAGGGCATGTGTGGCAATCTCACCTAAAAAGGCTCTTTCTTTTTTGAAATTTTCTTTCATCTAGTCCTGTTTGCTTCCACATTCCTTTGGTGTTTTCAAACACACAGTACTTATTAAATCAATGTTTAATTGTTGCTCTGCCTTTACCACACATGACTAGGAGCAGAAGTTACTGGACTTGGCTGGAACCAAATTTCAGTTCATTTTTCCTCCTCATTCTGCTCAGACTCTCTTCTCTCACTGTTGAAATAGCAAATGTCTTAGGGTAGAAGCCACGTGGAGATGGTACTCACAATCTTGTGCTTCCCTAGTCTCAGAGATTGTAAACCCTCAAGTCCTGTCTGCACAGGATGTTCTATAACCCTTCAAACAGCTGTTCTGTGTGCTTTGTCCAACTATTCTAGCTGCCCAAGAAAAGCTACTCAATAAAAGTGGAACCTGAAGTAACTTTATCCTGAAATGTTTTAAATATTTTAAACCAATGACTATTTGTCATTTTTCAAGGAGTATTTCTATAATTTTATAAGAAACATTTAAATAGGAATTTTAACCGCAATAATGGCTGTTCTTTGGCCAGAATTCCATGTCATCCATTGTTTGGAATTATATCTAAGCTTTGATGCACTCTCTTCAGTGCTTTTTAAAATATCACTGTTCCTTACTTTTAAATATCTTGTGATGGGTTTGTATCAGTCACCTCCTTTGTACCATTTCAGATCCTCTTGTGTCTTCATACCCTTGAGTCATATGTCATTTAGCAACCAGCTTTGCAGGTATTATATTTGCTTTATGCAAGTGTCTCCTGACTGCTCCCCACAAGTTCTCCCTGTGCCCTCTGCCTCTCCCTCTCACCCCGGGGTGTCCATGTTGATGCTGAGGTGTGAAAACCCCCCTGATCAAGCCCAGATGTGCACGGCCACGTTCCTTGTTGTGTGGATGTCTGTGCGTTCAGCAATTCTGTATGGTCACAGGGCGCATGGCTATTATGGCTTCTATGTGAAGGTGTGTTTTGTTGATGTGTGTGTTGAGAGAGTTCAAGTCACTGTGGGCTCTGAGACAGTGAGTGTTCTGTAGGTGTGTGTATGTTCTGAGTATTAGTGTGCATTATAATGTGTAGTTTACAGTCTGAATGCTGCTGGTCATTTGGAAATAGTGTGTATGTGTGTGTGGGAGTGTGTTGTCAGCATTTCCACTTGTTCAGAGGATGTATGTCATTGTGGGAATGTGTAGAATAAGTGTCTTGTGAGAGATCAGTGTGGGCACCAACATAGTTTGCCTGTTACTAGTTCAACCCTCAACACCCCTGAAGAAACATTGAGTCCAGACATTCACAGGCCCCATCAGGCCCACAGAGATCTTACTCAGCTGTTTTCTTCCCATTATAGAAATATGAACAGGTAGCCAAGGACCACTTGATATTTGAGGAATTCCTCTAACATGAAAGATGTAGCCAGAAACACATACACTGAAGTGAGGGACTAAAGGAACAGCAAGGAAATCCAGAGATTATAGTGAAACTTCAATTGCATATCTAGTAACATCTTCAAGACAATTAGACATGAGCTGGTCCCATGGCCTATTGGTTAAGTTAAGAAAACTCCACTTCAGTGGTCCAGGTGCAGTTCCTGGGCGTGGACCTACACCACTCACCAGTGGCCACGCTGTGCTGACAACCCACATACAAAATAGAGGAAGGTTGACACAGGTGTTAGCTCAGGGTGAATCTTCCTTAGCAAAAAGAAGATTGGCAACAGATGTTAGCTCAGGGTGACTCTTCTTAAGCAAAGAGAATAAAAAAAATAAAACAACCAGTAAGTGTATATACATGTATTGATGTTACTACACAATATTGGGATTCTCTTGCCCAACGCACATTAAAAAAGCCAATTATTCTGGCATCAGCTTTTGGGAAATGAATTGTAACTTTATTTTGTGAGATTGATCTGCAAGGAGACAGGGGGCATTTGTCTGTCTCAGATCTGTTTCCCTGATCCAGGTCTTGGGGCACAATTTATGGGATGAAGGGCAAGGTGTTCTGACGTGTAGAAGTACATGATTGGAAGTAAGGAGAAGTGAGGTAATTGATGATGTGAGCAAGCAAAGTCAAGCTTCATGGCTCTTCATCAGATGTGTGTTCACAAATTGGCAGTGTTACCATGATCGGAGAATGTAGTTTTTAGCTCCTTGATGTCATAACGGTCACATATAAAGCATTTGTGAACTCCCAGTTGATGAGCTGGTGGTCCCAACTGGTCTGAACTGGAAGAGGAGTCTCAGTACTGAAAGAAAACTCTTAACTACTCTTTTCATAAGATGGGGTTAGTTGAACTGGTCCTGGAGGGCCCATGGTTACGTTTGTATATGGGTATCTATGCATATGCATGAGATTATCTGTATGCATGTTAAATGTGGAGGATACACAAAGCAGACTCTACTTAAAGTGGTCAGGACAGATTTTAATCAGGCATATACCACTGCAATAGGAAAGAAGGAACAGGATGAACTGAACTCAATTTGATTTGTACAGATGTGACTGGGTATTTGAAAGGGAGAATGAGGGAGCAGGCAGAGAGGTGAGCAGGGGCTCAGTAGAGTCAGGGAGGGAAAAGTTACAGAATGTTTGTCAGTGCAGTGTGATATGGCCAGTTGTGTCTGCTAGTTGGAAATAATCAAAGTTTCATTTCTCTCCTTTCACAGCATCTGGGACACAGACACCCTGTCTTCATCTCAAGGAACGGCTCTCAAGACCTTGAGAAATGCTCTCCTGAGTTATAGCAGACACACCTACAACTCTAAAGGACAGAGGAAAGATTCATAGTTGTAAGCACTTTTGGGTAAATGCTCTAAGAAAGGGATGTCAGGGGCCAATGATCGAGTGTTGGCCAAAACAAATAGTCAATTCTTTCGTCTGCCTAGAGCTTTCTCAGGGAGGGACGTTAAGGGGGCAGGAGTCATCCTAAGGATGTTGATTTGAGCTGTTAGAAACTGTGTAAGTGTTTAAGTCTTATAATATGTGTTGGGATGTGAAAACATTTGTGCTGAGAGGCTGTAGTTATTATAGGCCAAATTATTATAGGCTCAAAGGAGACTGGCTTGAGTTTGGTCAAGTACAGGAAACTATATATATAAATAATACTCGTATATTTGTTCAATAATAAAAATGACTATATTGAATAATATCATATATTTAATTAAATAGTATAAATATTTTTAATGAATATATATTGAATGTGTATATGTATATATATTTGAATGAAATAATATAAACCTATAAATATGATTTAAAGAAATATTCAGACATTATAACAGAAATTTCCAGAATTGATAAAAGACTTCTACTCTAGATTCAGGCAACTGAATACATCTCAAGCAAAATTAAAAAAAAAAAAAAATCTAGAGCCAGATCCATTCAGGGAAACGAAAGAATACTAAATACAAAAGAAGATATTCAAAGCCCCTCAGAGGAACAGAACACTTACAGAGACTTACATTTAGACCTATTATACATTACTTAACAATGGAAGGCAAGAGAGAGTTGGATTAAATCTTCAAGGTACAGAGAGAAAATAACTTTCAGTGTATACCCAATCAAACCATATCTCAATAACAAGGGTGACTTAAAGACATTTTTATGCAAACATTTACTAAGGGTATTACCACGAACAAATGCTCATTAAGGAATTTCTAAAGAATGTACTTTAAGTGTGTCAGCCACCTGGCGTAGTGGTTTAAGTTCAGCACACTCTGCTTCCAAGGCCTGGGTTCGTGGGTTTGGATCCCAGGCGTGGATCTACACCATTCATCAGCCATGCTATGGTGATGACCCACGTACAAAATAGAGGAAGATTGGCATAGATGTTAGCCCAGTGCTAATCTTCCTCAAAGAAAAGACTTAAAAAGTAAAAAAGAATGTACTTTAAGAAGAAAGAAACTGGGCCGGTCCCGTGGCTAAGAAGTTAAGTGTGCGTGCTCCGCTACTGGTGGCCCGGGTTGATATCCTGGGTGCGCACCAATGCACCCCTTCTCTGGCCGTGCTGAGGCCGTGTCCCACATACAGCAACTAGAAGGTTATGCATCTATGACATACAACTATCTACTGGGGTTTTGGGGGTAAAAAAAAAAAAAGGAGGAGGATTGGCAATAGATGTTAGCTCAGAGCCGGTCTTCCTCAGCAAAAAGAGGAGGATTAGCATGGATGTTAGCTCAGGGCAGATCTTCCTCACAAAAAAAAAAGAAGAAGAAACAAACTGATAGAAGAAGAAATGGTAAGAGATAAAAATGGATCGTGAGGTTAAAAAAGGGTAAACGTCTGAAAAATTATTGAAAGCATGATTTTTCCAAACAATCATAATATTAACAATGTATAACTAATGGAGTTAAAAACCAATGACAAGGGAACTTCTGTTTTAGAGTAGATCAGGACAGGAAAGCACTCGCTGCAAAACTGGACAAAGCCAGATAAATTATAAATATATTTTTAGAGCATCGGAGAACTTCAGAATCAACCAACTAAAATTCCAGAAAGAAGAAAAAGATTTTTATGTGAGCCCTGCAGGCGTTTTCTGATTCTGGGTGGTTGCCGAGGATCTGGCTTGCTCATTCAGATCCTCGGCTAAGGAAGAGAAACTAGTCAAACTTGTAGTGATTCTGCAAGACTGGTGTGGCAGATGAAACCTGAGAGCTTTCAGACACACAACTGCTCTTTCTCACAGCACTTGTGCTAAGTTTTGGTGCCACACAGACATCTGGGGAACTAGGCCAAAAGCTTCCACAAAACAAAATGAAACCTCCAGAAGTGGTGGAAGTGGCCTAAGTCCAACATACGGCTAGTCTGATCTTCAGGTAATTTCCCATATTGTGAAGCGATATGAGGTAGGAGGCTGGAGAGCTGTGCTGAGATGTCTGAAGGGTGTAGCTGAATTGTCTATGGGCTCCCAAACTTGAGGAGACAGAAATCTACCAGACTTAGAACCAGACGCCTGTGCGAGGGAGGGGAGCACAGCAAACAGGAACAGGGAAAGTGGAAGGGCTGGGTTTACTAAAAGTGAGACCCACCCCCGAATATGATCAAGGTCTGATTGGACTCAGGTGCTCCAACCTCACTCTGTTTCTCAATGAAGGAAAATAAAGTCATGTGGAACCTCTTGAGTTGTGTTACACAGACCTTCCAAAGACACTGGTGAGAGGATGGAGAAGGCAAGCCACAGACTGGGAGAAGACCTTTGCAAATCACATATCTGACAGGACTATAAGGAACGCTCAAAACTCGGCAATAAGAAAATCCTAGTTTAAAATGGGCACTGGTTTGGACACTTCACCAAAGAAGATATACACATCACAAATAAGCACATGAAAAGATGCTCAATATCATTAATCGTGAGAAAGATGCACATAAAAACCACATTGAGATCCTGCTATGTACCTATTAGAATCACTAGAATTAAAGAGGTTGAGCATACCAAGTGTTAATGACGATGGAAAGTAACTGGAACACTCCTACATTGCTCCTACAAAGTGGTTCAGCCTCTTTGGAAAACAGTTTTATTTGTTTATTTACTTTTTTGTGAGGAAGATCAGCCCTGAGCTAACATCCATGCTAATCCTCCTCTTTTTGCTGAGGAAGACCGGCTCTGAGCTAACATCTATTGCCAATCCTCCTCCTTTTTTTTTCTCTCCAAAGCCCCAGTACATAGTTGTATGTCATAGTTGCACATTCTTCTAGTTGCTCTATGTGGGACTCGGCCTCAGCATGGCTGGAGAAGTGGTGCATCGGTGTGCACCAGCGATCCGAACCTGGGTCGCCAATACCGGAGTGGACGCACTTAACCACTAAGCCACGGGGCCGGCCCCTGGAAAAACAGTTTTAAAGTGGAGTTTGTTATGCTGCTGTAACAAATTAGCACAAATTTCATGGCTTAAGATAACTCAGATTTATAGTTATACAGTTCTGTAGGTTAGCAGTCTGACATGGGTTTCCTTGGGCTAAAATCAAGGTGTTGGCAGAACTAGGTTCTTTTGGGGGGACTATAAAGGTTAATCTATTTCCTAGCCTTTTCAAGCTTCTAGAGACCACCACATTCCTTAGCCTATGGCGCCCCTCCACCACCCTCAAAACCAAGAAATCTGCATCTCTCTGGCCCTGCTTCCCTTCTTGCATCTTTTTCTCTACTCTACTGCTTCTCTTTCCCTTTTAAGGGTCTTTGTGATGAACTGGGCCCACCTGGATAATCCAGAGTAATTTCCCTATTTTAAAGGCAGTTAATCAGCAACCTTAATTCCATCTGCAAATTTAATTGACCTTTGCCAAGTAAACTAAAATATTCCCAGGTTCAGGGATTAGGACATCTTTGGGGGCCATGACTTTGCTACTACAAACAGTTTTAAAATAAAGTTAAACATACACATACCATGTGACCCAGCAATTTCACTTCTAGGTGTTTACCCAAGAGAAGAAGACTAATGTTCACACAAAAACTTGTTTGCAAAGATTTATAGTAGTTTTATTCATAGTCAAAAAAGACAAAACCGAAAATAACTGAAACCTCCTTCAACTGGTGGGTGGATAAACTGTGGTACATTCATACAATGGATACCACATTCAACAATAAAACATAAGGAACTGCTGATACAGTCAACAACATGGATGAACACTCAAATATACGCATTGCGCTAAATGAAAGAAACAAGACTCAAAACACTGAATACTGTAGGATTCCATTTATATGATATTCTAGAAAAGACAAACCATAGGGGAAGACAACTGATCATTAGCCACCAGGGGTTTATGGTGGGGGAAGAGTTGACTACAAAAGAGCAGCTCAAGGGAGTTCTGGGTGCTGGAACTGTTCTGTATCTTGATTTTGGTAGTTGCACAGCTCTATGCATTTGTCAAAACTAATGTACAAAGAGGAAAACAAATACATCATTTCTCACCCATCAGAATGGCAAAAATTTAAAAATCTGACAATGCCAATCTGACACTTTCCAGGGCAAGGATGACTCAGACACTGTTGGCGGGAAAGGAAATTGTTAAAACTTCAGAGGGTGATTTAGCTGCAGCTCGTCAAGTTGCAGATGCACATCAGCCTCTGGCCCAGCAATCCACTCACAGGCAGGTGTCCATTCTAAGGAGTCCGGGTGTGGTGGAGGCGACACAAACACAAGTATAGTCATTAAACATGGTAGGGGAATGAATTAATTGTGGTTAGTAGTTATTTAAAAAAGAAAGGAAAAAATGCATATGGGAAAGAATCAACCCTGCTGGCTACATATATGATCTGGGAAGGTAACTCATTGGTTTGTCTACAGCACTGTACTAGGAATCTGGAGACAAGCATCTGAGCATTTAGTTCCAACTCTGCCACTAAATAGCAGTCAGACTATGGATGACTTAACTTGAGAAACCTCACTTTCCATTTCCTGGAAAATGAAGAGATTAGGCTCTACAACCACTAAAATTATTTCCAACTCCACAATTCTATGATTCAATAAGTCAACAATCAAAAATTATATTCCAATTTACCTATGGTGAGAAACTGTTTTTCCCAGACACCCTGAAATCAGAAATATCAGGGAAATAGGACATCTTAAAATATTGATACATAAAATGGCCCAAATTTATTGGTACGTCTATGACTAGCTGTTTAATCAAGATCGTAACTCAGAAAGAGCATATAAACAGCGAAACCCACAATATTGACTTGGGTCACCCTCAGGTAACACATATGTCCTCTCCCATTTTATCATTCCAAAACAAATTCACCATACTAATGTAGGAGATCAAGATTTGACCATCCTAAAATATATCTCTTTACCTTGATTGTTTTCTCTGAGGGACATTTGACCTCCCCCACTCACTGCCTAAAAAATTTGACATGGTGGCTCCTTCCTGGAACAGATCTATCATGATGGCTATAAAGATAATGTAGGATAGAGATTACAATAGAAAAGGCACCAACAAACCCCTCTTATCAGAAGTTCTGTCTCTCTGGCCACATTCTCTAGATGGCCCTGCTAGGAGTTGCCAGACAATCACTTACATTTATAAGGGAAATCTCCATTTATAAAGGTATCTCCCTGTTTTGGAAAGAGGGAGGGATGGCCTCATTTCCAGAGGCTTATCAATGTAGAAGGTGAGGCATTAAATCTGCATAATAACCTTACTCTTGTTTACTGTGTTTTAGTGGTAATTTCCTATAACTGACCCCCCCACCCCCCAACATCCTCCTTTGTCATTGGCTGAACATGGTATTTAAGAAGAAAATTTCTGCTACTGTGTTAAAAAACGCAGTGTCTCTGCTTTCTCCCATGTATACATGTTATTAAACTTGATATTATTTTCTCCTGCTAACCTGTCTTGTTAATTATTTGCCCAGCCATAAGAACCTTAAAAAAAAGGGCAGAGGGAGAGTCTCCCTCTTCCCCCGACACTAATGAGTCCATCTTGTCAAGTTCAGGTTTATCTAGCCAAAAGTCATTCATGTATATGGTAAGATTTACTTCATTTTTTTAACAAAGATAAAATGATGAATGGCTTTTTGTATTTTTGCCTGTTTCATCTATAAAGATCTTACGTTACAATTTAATAGCTTCAGCCTGCTACAATAATTTAAAGAGCCTTTGAAGCTTGTAATATGCCATGTCCAACAGGATCTAGTAAAAAAATCAGTAGTTCACAATCCAAAAAATCTCATTTATATTCATTATCAACAATACTTACACTTCAAAGACACTAATAACCAACTTATCATTTGTTCCTACTGCAGAATTTAATAGGTTGTTAAATTCTCGTATCATCCAAAAGCATAACTAGG
Source organism: Diceros bicornis minor (assembly GCF_020826845.1). Classification (NCBI taxonomy): domain Eukaryota; kingdom Metazoa; phylum Chordata; class Mammalia; order Perissodactyla; family Rhinocerotidae; genus Diceros; species Diceros bicornis. The sequence goes on from NW_026691418.1 coordinate 3,440,390, forward strand.
ATGCTATCATTAAAATGTATTTTTTTATCAGAAATATTAAAACTAATGATTAAACTAAATGGTTAACTAAATATTAAAACTAATGGCAACTAACGACCTGTTTTCTTTCCCTATGGTTTATCTTATCTAGAATATCATATAAATGAATCCTACCGTATTTGGCCTTTTGACTTTTCACCCTATCAGTCAAATCAAAATTTGAAAATTCCTGTTCTATGAGCTTTCCAAATCTAAATTCTTACAAATGTAAATGAATATAGAGACAAAACACACACTACATACTACTTCTAAAAACCTCCTCCTTATCCTATTTTAATTCTATCACCAACTGCCAAGAAAAATCTTTCCACTGATACCAAAATTCCCTACACATTATGTCAATCATCAATTGATCAGTCATCAGTCTATGTTAACAGAATGTGAGTTATTATTAGGAAGCTATATAATTTGCACCAAAGATTGTTTAAAGCTCCTTTCATTAAATGCAGTTTACAATAATTCACAGGCTTCAAAGTTCGCCTTGCAAATATACAGTCAATTATCAGAAACTATTAATGGGATTAGGCTTTTCTATAAAAGTGGTCCCAAGGAAGTAGGAATATTTATTTGTTTAAAGAACGCAATGTGGAGAGTCAGACAAAGGAGCGCTGACCACAGGCCATCTTATGAAGGGCCATGTTCACCGGGAGACATCCTGACCTGGCCTAGACAGGTTCCTGGGTGGCACGAACTCAAGGGCTCCTGCAGAGGACAGGCGACTCCCTGCCGCTCCCTGCACCTCTGCTGGTGGGCAGGAGGCCCCGCTGTGGTGGGGCCCCGCCAAGGCAGAGGGACCGGTCTGCCAGGCGGCACTCCTCTGTTTCTCCAAGGGACAAAGTTGGGCTCCCCCTCCTGGAGCAGCCCGCCAGAAGCCCCGGCCCCCGCCCCCAACACTGCGCTCCCGCCATCTGCAGCGGAGATCTCCACACGGAGCCCGCTGCCCACCGCCTACCTCGGTGCCGATCCTGCCCAGCGTTCCTTCACACGACAGAAAGGAGAGCTCCCCAGCGCTGAAAATCCTGGAGGAAGGATCCAGAAATGGCCAATCCCCCCACACAAACCTCCGAGGCAGCCACGTCCACACCAGGGACCCCGCCTCCAGTGCACAAGCTCCAGGGCTCTCCAGCTCGCTGGCACCTCTGCTGCTTTGAGCACCCGTCCTGCGCATGCTCGGGCTTCTCCCAGGATACAATGGGAACTGCTGAGGTGGGCACGGGAGGGGTTGGGGACTGAGGTGTCCCTGAGAGGGAGAATGGAGCGGGCTGTCCCTCTGCAGCTCTTGACTCTGCTCTCCCTGGATGACTGTCAGCTCCTGGAGAAGTTCTGCCTTCCCTTGAGGCGGCTCCTCCTGTCCTGAGAAGTGTGTCACATGAACTAACATTTGTTTCAAAAAGAACGATGACATCCTTAATACCTGATGTGTCATGTCTCCAGAAGAATTCTCTGCTTCCCCAGAAAACTAGACAGCGAGCAGCTGGGACCGTGTTCTGACCCAGGAAGGAAGGATGCTGAGGGCACAGCTGTCTCCCCTCTGCAGGCTCCTTCCCCTGATTTGTGGCCCTGATGGGGCTATAGCGTTGGGGACTCGTGCAGGTGACAACGCTCAAGTGTTTGCCCATGGTATTACGTTTCTTATGATTTAGTAGTTAAAACGGGAAGCTAGCTGTCAGTTTTTCCGACGATTTCACTCGCAGAAATGTCTTTGGACAAAGAAGTTTGTTTGCTTAATTTCTGATTTTTATAATCAATAACAATAATTAAAATACTTATTTTCTTAATCTCATTGGCATGTTAAAACAAACAACTCACTTGGTTTTTCACCAAATTGGCCACATTTTCATTAAAACTTTGGGAGTATTGCTGTTTGAAGTAAAGAAAGCATTTGGGAATAACAATTACCTTCAGAGAGTAGCTTCCCAGATAAATGTACAAACACATAGTTATGAGCCCTTTTGAGGGGTCTGGGAAATCCAGTTTGAGTTCTACAATGGATCATCTGAAGGTTAAATGAGTAATTTTCTGAGGAGTTTGCAAGTAAATGCTCATGTCGCCTTCATCAAATAGGTCTGGTGATTTAAATGAAGGTTGAGCTTAATGATAAAAGTTTTCAAGAGACTGAGAAATATTAAGTACATGTACTAAAAACAAAAAGGTGCAAATCAAAGTAAAGCCTGCCATTATCCTCTTTAAAACAGAGTCAGAGTAGCACTATTGTCAAGGTATGAGAAGGAATAGAAATGCTTTATAAAGTCAATTCTTCACTTCCAAAGGACCTAACGTGACATTCTAGAAGTCTCCACAGTCTTTCACTCATCTAGATTAAAATTGCTCAATTTATATTTTAAAGACTAATGAATCTGAGGACAAAATATTGAAGGTCAGTGTTTAATTGTTTTTCATTGTTGCAAAGTACGTGGGTATAAAGTGTGGCTGAAATCCATGGTCTTGGAGAATAAAAATATATAGAACTTATTTATCACTCTCACAGCATGTCCTGACTTAATCCTACAAATGTCCCAAGAGTAAAACCTCAGTGAATTCCCTTCTGTTCTTAGATATGACATCTTTCCTTCGTAATGAATATTCTCAAATTAGGCTCTAGCTAGTAATTATGTTCCTGATGCAAATATGCAATAAAGAAGAATCCATGCGTGATTAAATTTGGCTCAAGAAGACTACATAAAACCCAAATTTGTTCTTTGCTTTGTTTTTCTTTATCGATTTCTTTCTTTCTCCTCAGTGGAGTCGGCAGATAGATGACACAGAAAGCTGAGAGATGGAGGGCAGAGTCTTGAAGAATGTGGGATTTCCTAATCTTACAGGTCTTTTTTATCTTTAAAATTCTACGAATTTTCTATTTATATAGGGGTTCATTTTTTTCATTATTTCTAATAGTGATCATAATAGTGAGACTAACAAAACTTAGCACTTGTGGGACATTTTTCATCATAAAAATTTATGTTATTCTGACAATTGTTAATATATTAAAAAGCGACTAAGAGCTAATCTGATGCTCAGAGGATTTTTAGGGTAGTGAGACTGTTCTGTGCATAATGGTGGCTACATGTCACTATATGTGTGTCAAAACCCATGGAACTGTACAACACAAAGTGTGACCCTTAAACTAGAGACTGTAGTTCATAACAACGTTTCAATATTGTTCATTCATTGTAACAAACGTATCACACTAATGCAAGGTGTTAATAATAGGGGAAACGGGGCTTGGGAGAGAGGAGAGAGGCAGTGTGGTGGGTGTATGGAGATCTATGTACTATCTGTTCAATTCTCTGTAAATCTAAAACTGTACTTTTAAGAATAAAGTTTTTAAAAATTTTTTTTGTAAGGCACCGACAGGTAAGATAACACTGTAGGGCATCTATTTTGTGCAGAAGGGCAAGGAAGAAGTTGAAATGATTTAAAAAGTTCACCTTGTGAAGGTTTGAATTGTGGTGTGTTTCTGAAGCCTTAGACAAGGGCAGGACATAGAATTTGAGACATGGATGAAATAAAGGAGAAGGAAGACATCAGAGTGATCAGACCTGATCAATTAAATTTAGGACAAATTACTAAATTGGATGGATTTGTTTTTATTTTCTTTGCTTTTTAGAAACCTTACACCTTTCTATGAAAGCCACACGTGCACAGTATCAACAGGTGTGTTTCCTACCGAGCGGCACCTGCTTCTCTCCTTCTGCATCTTCTATTTCCTTTCCCCCTCCTCTCACTACCTCTGACTGATGGTCGCTGTTTCTATCTCCCTTCCTTACTCTCCATCTCTCTTGTTTGTTTCTTTGTTTGTTTCCTTTATCTTTGTGTTTTCTTCCTCCTCTTACACATCAGACTAACCATAACCTTCCTGGTCATTGTTTAGTTCCACTGAAAGATCTCGGTGGTTTCCATCAAGAAATGACAGATCAGTGTTCTGGGAAAATTTTCTCTATTTCAGGTACTTCACACTCAACCTGAAGTAGGAAAATTTCTTGAATGTTGAATCAATTTTTTATATTTTTTTCTTTTTTGAATCCAAATTTCAGAGCTCCTGGTCATATTGGAAAAATTCCTGAAGATGGCTGCCTGGAGTTGAGCCTTAGGAGTTCTTCCTATGGCCATAAAGGGGAATCCTTATTTTGGCCATGGGGCCTCAGGAGAAGCCCTCGTGAGAGAGGAATCTTTGCTAACCCTATGTTGTACTTAGGACTGGCTTCTCCTAAGACAGAGGTTCCTGAACTCCAGTGTGCATTAGAACCGTGTGGAGGTCCCCTACAACACAGAGTGCTGAGCCCATCCCAGAGTTTGTGATCCAGTAGGATGGGGGGACCCGAGAATTTACATCTCTGACCGTTTCCCAGGTGATGCTGCTGACCAGCCACACATTGAGAATCACCGGCTTAGAAACCCTAGGTTTCAAAGGATGCTTTGCTCGAGCAGACAGCCAAAAGTATCAAAATCGTAATCAAGATTCACCAACAACTTGAATGTGTTGGCTTTTGGATCTAGAGGCTCCTGAATTTTCAGGGGCTAAAGCAAACATTACTCTGAGTTCAGGGTTTGTGCCTCTCCTAAGTGTCACACAATTCTTTTGCTTGCTTCCCTTGAGCCCTACCTGGCTAGGAAAGAATATTAAAAACAAAGCCAGCTTTGAGTATTTAATCCTCAGTCAATTAAGATATTTTTGAGTGAGGTTTTTTTGACAGAATAGCCAACTTTATCTACACTATTGGAAACAAATTATTACTGATAACAATGGTTATTTACTAAGGTCCCAATATGTATCAAGCCCTTTACATACTTTTATTTCTTTGCTTCTCAGAACCCTACGGGATCCCAGGTGTGTTTACTCTTTCTCCACAACTCCTCTAAGGAACCCCCCAGAGCACACTCATAATTGATCTCACCATGCCTTCTCTCATTTAATTTAACAGTAGATTAAAATTACAGAAGAAACTTGAAGGGATCTTGAGCCCCAGCAGGAGAAGGTTTAAAGTCTACCCAGGAAAAATGGCTTAATGTTTGTTTCTGAGAAGTTTCCAGGGACAAAGACTCTACAACCTCCAGAAACCAGTTCTGTTGATTATTAATAGCTCTAATCAATGATATACATTAATTGTTTTTTTATTTATTGGTTGATTGTCTGCTATATTACTTTGCCATATAAAATTTTTCTTTGTGTTATTTAAATAATTTTCACTTTATATCCACTTTTTAAATTTAGCCTTCTCTGGACTTCCTCATACATTGAAGATGGTAATTGTCACCTATTAGCATTTTCCTCTTCAGTTTAGATAACCTCAGTTTCTTTACTGTGTTAAAAATATTTAATAAGTATAGTGCTTTTTTTCTCCAGTTCGTCTCTAGGTTCAACTTATTGGGTAGTATAGTGGAAAGATGACTTCAGAGGTCCTGTGTGGTAAAGAATCTTCTCTGTATTGTATTCAATGTGAATGAAATCTCTATTAGTTTTGTGTTCAGTCTAATCTGGAATCTGAACCTTTCCTTCCTTCCTCCCTCTATTGTCTGGAATAGTTAATAGTCCCAGACCTAGAGTTTTGCTTGTGGAAAGTGTTTGTTCTTTATGTTGGTTAGTTGACTTGACGTTTTAACAATTCAATTTATTTAGTAGATATGTGAGTTTCACTATTTTATGTTATTTTTTGTGTCAGTTTCAGTACATTGGTTTTTTATAAAGTGAATTTTGACCTTTGTTGTCTAATTCACAGTCCTAAGTATTTCACAAAATGGTGTATCTCGTTAAGATTTAAGCATTATGTAGAGAATACTTCTTATTTGATTTCTTTTTTTTTTTTAGCAGGAGAAAATAATACCAAGTTTAATAACATGTATACATGGGAGAAACTCAGAAATGAGCAGCTCGTCCCTCTGTCTAAGCTGCCCCCTTAAGTATTGCAGTTAAAGACGAGGAAGGTGTTGGGGGTGGGTAATGGTCTTGGACCTCAGAGGGCAAGAGGTAACTCACATGGAGATAGAAATGCAAATGTTTGCATGACAACTCTTCTCAGAGTCATCTATAGATTATGTGGTCAGGGAGAGATAGAGTTTTTGATAAAAGGGGCTTGGTGCCTTTCCTGTTGTAACCTCTATCCTACATTATCTTTACAGCCATCATGATAATAACTCCTTCCTGAAACAGATCTTTTGTTTTAAATTCTTTAGGCAGTTTGGGCAGGGAAACTCAAATATTCTTCCTGAGTTCTCTGAGTCCTTATTGTCTTCAGTTAGAAATAATCTGCATACCAGAGTGCTGCCTCCTGGGGTAACTTGCCCTGAGCACCATCAGTTCCCTCCTCTGAAACTTCCCAAGAAGTTTCACAATCCTTTTGAAAATTAAAGAAGTTTCATAGTCCAGAAGCTGAGTTGGTAGATTGTTTCATCTCACTGAACACATTTCTTAGTCCTGATAATAGATCAGTTCATTTTAGAAGGTAGTGATGCAGGTGGGCTCTCAAGGTTATGCCTATATTGTGGAAGCAAGCAATCAAGTATTTAATGGAAGCATTTCTATGTAAACGAAAGAAAAACAAGGTTAATGGTTAGAGCAAGTTGTAAAGCAGTTTCTGAGTATAGGGAACAGCTAGTTAAGAAGATTTTTAGATGTCAGCATCAAAGCATCTTTTGCAGTTTAAAATGTCTCTGATGATGTCATCGAGTAATCTCTTAAGTTTATATCAAGTCCATCAGCTTCAGTTTGTAAGGCTTCAGGAAAAAGGGCAGGTTCAGTTTTTAGTGATTCCAAATGAAAATGATGGAAAAAATGAAAAACGTTAGTTTGGACATCTGTAGCCAGATATTTTAGGAGACTATAAGAAATCAGGGTCCAGCCCAGTCAACAGATATAAAACAAAAAGCTTAAAAGACAATTAACAAAACTAGGATCTAATATCTGCAAATTTACACTATAGTTTTTACTGAAATATAATTTTTCTTTCTAAGATCACCCTCATTTTTATCAAATACAGACAAATTAAAACTAAGTAGTTCGCAAATGTCTAGTTCCAATAGTGTTGGCCCAATTATTTACATAATTACAGCAAGAATAACAATTGCTCACATAGGCTCTTTTAAATCTGCTTTGCTGGAACTTTTTATAAGGAATCTCAGATTGAACATTAAAGGCCTCTCCAGGCCAGAAAAGCCAAACCAAGGATTTTGTCATCAGACTTTGCCTGTAATACCTACAGGTTTGGGTGAATTCCTCTCTTCTGAGGTTCCCCCAAAATATTTCGAGGTTCCTTGTGTTTGCCAGATAAGTGACATTCTTTACTTATCCTGGTAAATGCTGCTTGGAATATAAGGTACCAGGCCAATATTTCCACGTGGTTTTCTTCCATAAAGTCCAGTCTTCATTCCTCAAAACCTGTATGGTTATATCGCAAATATGATGTTCCAGTCACAGCCTTGGTAATATAACCGGTGTTTCCAATTGTGTCCTGTTATAAGGAGAACAGATTCTTATTGAACTTATGCAAATTACTATATTGCCATGAAAACAACAATACTCACTTACTAAGGGTTTCCAAATTCGAGGAATCAGATAGAGAGAAAAAGAGAAATATTTCAATTTTACTTACAAAAATGTAATTTACCAAATTGTTATAAGTCATAGCTAGCTCAGGAGAAAAGAGAAAAAGTTTTCCTTAACTCTGAAAAAACAAAACATTAAAAATTCAGCAATACATCAAATGAAAAATCATAAAAATTATAATTATCCTTATCAGTTCATTCAGTCCTGTGTAATCCATTCTTGATCACAATCTTTCTGTTAGCAGCTTCATGAAGTTTTCACTCTTTGCATCAGATTTATGTAATTTCTTACCAGGTTCAGTTTTATGATCAGAAAGTTTGTCAGAAACCTGTACTCCTGTGTAAATGTCAGAGTCCTTTCCATGAATTTTTCTGAAGTCGAAATATTTTGCAAAAGCATTAGAGCAAAGAAATAAGTCTGTAAACAACAAGACATCAAAATGACAATTGACAGAGAAATTTGGTTAATTTTGTGACATACAACACTTTAAAATAATAATAACCAGAATTATGACTGATAATCAGGACAGATCAGAATTTCAGTAATGTTATACAATTTTAAAACACCTATGTCAATAACATTTGCCCACATAATAACACCTAAGCAGACTTATCATCACTTGTCTGACAATGCTTTCCATGTAATTTAACATACTGGATAAGCCTAATAAATTTAGTATCTTTCCCCTTATAGGAAGAGAGCAAATTTCTTTGAGAAGTTCCAGGGCCCTTTGAAAATTCTCAAAGAAAAAAAGTAAAAAAATGACTTTATTTAAGATATGAATTTGGGGGAGCTTGTCAAAAATAGAAAAGGTTAAAGCAAAGAGAGCATTAACAGTCCGAAAACCTTAATAGAGAGACCTCAGTCTTTTGAACACAGGAAATTATTTTAACAGTTTTTTTTTCTGTCTTTTAGGTAGACTTACCCAAAGGTAAAGAAAAATCTTTTATAACCTCTTTATCAAGTTCAAGAATATTATCCTTTTAAGTGAAAGAAGACCAAATTATAATTTTGTACCAGATTCCTTCTGATATTAAAACTCATTTACTTAATTAAATTCATTTCAATCTTAGCCAACTTGACCATACAAAAACTTCTTTTCCAGAATTCCTCTTCCACAAACCTATAACTTTCTTTTTACATTTAGAATTTGTCCCATGTCTTTCTTTTTCCCTCCTAGTACTTGAAGACAAGTTTATCTTTCTTAATCAATCAAATAAAATATTTCCATTCTTTGTTCCTTCTTTATACATCTTACTTTCCTTGTGCACAGACACAATTTTCTTAATATTTAGTAACTTCAATCACATATACTAATTAGAAATTTTAACTCTTAGAAACCCCAATTTGTAAGTAAAAACTAAGTAAACCATTATAAACTTTCTTTTACATTAGTATATTGTGGCTTGGAAAATTTATAAACACTTCATAACTTCTAGAAATATGTTACTTTGTAGTACAATCTTTTAATAAAACACGTTTACCAATAGACCCAAAACACCTTTTAGTTTTCCTGTAACGAAAAGACAAAAGTAGACAAACGTACATTTACCAATCAATGTCTAATATATTATCTTATTTGGAAATGATGTTAGTGAATTTTTATCACAAAATTTAGCAAAACTCTAAAGTTTTAAGTCACCAAAAAGATTTTGGAAGCTGTAACCACCGTAACACATAATTATTATTTAAAGTTCACCCAACATTCATCTTTTTCACAACTATTTAGTTACTTGTTCCCAATAATTATTTAGATTGCCTATAAGACTTCATAAGACATTAGATAAAATTAGCCATCATTTAAATTACTATTTTTGTTAACCAGTTCTGTAATAGAAATAACATCATTTTTTTCTACAAAAGTTCATATAAATTTCATCACCTCTTATACCTTTAAACACAGTTATCATTAAGATTTTTATCAATAGGTCTTGGTCTTCTAATTTTGGACAAGGAAAGCATTCCCAGTCAGACATTTTAAAACATACTGAGGCAAAGTTGATGTAACCTCTTTATATAAAATTAGCTCAAACATTCTAACCTTTATAATCTTATCAACACTTACACTTTTACATGTTCTCAATTCAATTGTAACCTGAGTCAAGGTCTTAAGGCTATTTAAATTTTTCCCTTCCTTTTTCTGGCCTTTTTTACGGACCAATTAAACAATTGTGTCAGAGCTCTCAAAAATATTTTTTTTCCCCCAATTTAGAAGTTTTCTCAATTCAAAGGATCTGTCGTCGGGCCATTGACGTGTAGGATCTTAATTTGTGTATTTATTCCAATAGTGACTCGATCCAATAAATGCCTTTTTAAGGAAAGACCCGGAGGTAACTTTCCACACTTAGAATAAATTTTTACCATGGACGCAAGAGGCGTCCCTGGTGAGAGCGCAGATGATGTAACCCCTATGATCCACAGAATTCACTCCCAAAGATATTCAGAGAAAGTAAAGACCTTCATTGCACGGGCGGTAAGGATGGTGTAGTGAAAACGGTGTCTCCGGTCTCCCACAATAGTGTGGGACGCCTCCAGTCACAGACCCGCTAATCTGTGACACCGGGCAGGCGATATTGGAATGGGATTTTTCCAGCAGTAACAAGCAACGAAGGTTAAGACGACAAAAGCCCTTATGGACTGGGCCCTTTATGACAAACTCCCCTGAGAGCTTGGCACAGCCAGACAATGAGACAGTTCAGAACCCTAGTCTACTCAACTGGCCACCAAGGGGCACCCCGGTAAATGCACCTTCCGTATGATGGAGAACAAGGAGAATATTCTCACTGGTCACAAAGCCAAGTTGTCTCAGGACACAGAACAAGACAGAAGGAAAAACCTCATCCGGTTTTTTTCTTATGGGCACAATGACAGCTTTAGCCACGCCTTAGGTCTCTTGGAGTCAGAATAATACCTGGGAGGGAGGTGCCATGGGGTTGGGGACTGTGTGCTTTACAGAGTACCTCGTCGTTGCATGGACATTTTCTTGCAGTTGGCGGGGGACCTGTGTCATCTACCCTGTTCTGTGACCCAAATTATCCTGTCATGGGAGTCTTCTGAAAGTGGCGAGCGCCCTAATGGCTCTTAACTGCTCGACCCGTGCCCACCAAATTTGCGGCATTTTTGGCTTCCAAAATGCCCTTGGCAATGGCCTTCACTTCATGTGCATATTAACCCACAGCAAAGTTTGTCTAAATAGACGCCAGTCTGGTGAGACCCGCAAACTCACCAGTCTGGGGGGCCAGCCCGGACAGTAAGCTTATAGGGCCTATGCCTGTGTCCTACACTATGGTATTTCCTTCTTATGACACACAATACAAAAGACAAAGACCAAAGAGAAAAACAGAGACTATCTCTGGGAGGAAAATGTATCAAGGTCAAAACCAAGAGTACGCTATCAAATTCACCAGAGTCACTAAAAGCACAAGTAACTAGTTTCCCAAATATTTTCTCCTGCCAATCTAAATTTAGAAAGAGAAAAAATTTCTCACCACTTCCTTCCACCAGACTCCACAGGTAGAGATTCCAGGAGGCTGACGTGGTAAGAAATCTTACATTTTGCCGGCTTTAGTCAGGGGTTCCAGTATTTCATCTGCTGCAGTAATCCATGGAGAAGGCAGTTCTTCCAGCCAGAGAACTCAACTTGCCAACCAGTGTAGCCCCACGTTGGGCACAAAAACTCTTATTTGATTTCTGAAACTGGTGATTTGTGTTTCATTTCTTTTTTTTTCCTTAATCAGTTTTGCTAGTGGTTTATTAACTTTATTAATATTTTTAAAAATAACTTTTAGCCTGATTTGTTTCTTTAATATTTTTCTATTTCATTGATTCTTATCTTTATTATTGTTTCCATTATGTAGTTTTTCCAGTGTGATTTTCTTTTAATTCTTAAGACAGAAGCTGAGATTATGGATTTCCTGTCTTTCTTCCATATTCATACATTCATTTAAGGCTACACACCATTGCCTTCTAAGCACAGATGTAGCTGGTATGTGTTGTCTTCTCTAGTGTATTTCTAAACTCTGTGCTGCAAGCCATGTCGGTCCCATAGGATCTCCAGCCCATGAGCTTGCAACAATGCCAGCCTTCGTGTGTCTCCATCCCTCTGCCTGAAGCTGATATCTTCTGTCCAGTGTCACCCTCTCATATGATTGCAGCCCACGTCTGATCTTTTGTGTTGTCAAGGTTTTCTCTCCCCTCTGTCCATACCACCTCTCAAAAGTCTCCATCCCTTGTTCCTGTAGCCCATGGCAACCCATATGAGTCTCCATTCCATCTCTCTAAAACCCATGTCAGACACCTAATTTCATTCTCTCACATACTTGCAGCGGATATCTTTCCTCGAGTGTCTCTATCTCCTGTGCTCACGTTTGATACCAGACCTCACATGTCTCTCTCACTCCATGTGTCTGCATCCCTTTCCATCCCTGAGTGTGCCTCTCAGCTGTGCTTCAGCCCATGCCAGCTCGTGTTTGTCTGCATTCTCTATGCCTCCAGCCCATCTAGACAACCATTGTTTTCATCTACTGTTCCTCTAGGCCCTGTCTGAACTCGTGTGTTTCCTTACCCTGTGCCTATAGCCCATGTGTTCCTCAAGCATCTTCACCCAGTGTCCCACACTTGGTTGTCATTCACCCAAGGGACACTGGTTCCTCCTAGGTTTTGGTCATTGTGAATAAAGTTGCTTTTTAGATGTTCTTAGGGGGTCTGTGTGTGGATGTATATTTTCACGGTAGTTGGAGAAATACACTGGTGCACAATTGGTGCATCATATAGTGACACTGTACTTAGGTTCACAATAATTAGCAAGATGTCTCCTTAAGAGGTTATACTATGTGTATTCCTATCAGCAATGAATGAGATTTCCTATTGTCCCACATCCACACCAGTAATTGGTATTGTCAGTTTTGAGTTTTTAGCTATTCTACTAGAAGAGTAGAGTATCTTATTGGTGTTTTAATTTGCTTTTTCTTAATGCACAATGGATTTTATTTTCCAATAATTCCTTGTTGATGAGCAATTTATATTTGCTTATTTCCCATGTATATATATATTTTTTGGTAACTTGTCTATTCATATTTTGGTCTATTTATTTTAATTTGGGGAGTTTGTTTTCTTGTTGCAGCGTTTGACTGGTTCTTTGAATAATTTGCATGCAAGGTTTTCGGCAGATATGTGTTTTACAAATGTATTATCTTAGTCAGGAGATTGTATTTCCACTCTGTGAATGCTGTCTTTCCCAGATTGGATAATTTAAATTTAACCAAGTCCACATGATTAATTCTTTTCTTCATGGATTGTGTTTTTTGTGTTGTATATGAAAACAAATCATCAAACTATAAATCATGAATATTTTCTCTTATTTCCCAGCATGAATTTTATAGTTTTGTATTTTATATTTAAGTTGATGAGTGATTTTGAGTACATTTATTTCTAAGGTGCAAAATTTGTGTCTTTGTTCATTTATTTCCTTAGGGTCGTCCTTTTGTATCATCATCATGGTTGATGATGACTAGAGACTAAAACACTAAAGACTAAGAATCTATTATTTTTTATGTTGGAGTGCATTTATTGTTATGACCAAGATCAAGTTGTCTGTACTTGCAGAGGTCTATGTGTGGACTTTCCGTGTTTTTTCATTTACCTCTGTGTCTATTCATTTTAAAATATCACTGTCTCTTGATTATTCTAGTATTGTAAAATAGCACAGTCTCTTGACTTTGTAATTAATCTTGAAATTGAGAAGTGTGAGTTCATCAATTTGTTCTTCATCAGGATTGTCTATCTGACAAAGAAAGTCTGTATGTCTGTGTTATATCCAATGCTGAAAACTAACAAGCTTAAATAAGCTTTTATTTACCAAATATTATTTCATATCATTTTAACTGGAAAAACATTTGGATTTAGAAATAACTTTTCTAAGCACTTACTTCAAGTTAACTGAATAGAGCTCTTAATTTTGACCATACCCTCCAGAGGTAAAATACCGTGCACATATAACATACATGTAGACAGACACATATGAAGAAGAGACAGATGTTGGCGCTGACCCTGTGGCTTAGTGGTTAAGTGCGCAAGCTCCGCTATTGGCGGCCCGGGTTCATATCTCGGGCAGACACTGACGCACCGCTTCTCTGGACATGCTGAGGCTGCGTCCCACATACAGCAACTAGAAGCATGTGCAACTATGACATACAACTATCTACTGGGAGCTTTGGGGAAGAAAAAAAGGAGGAGGAATGGCAATAGATGTTAGCTCAGAGCTGGTTTACCTCAGCAAAAAGAGGAGGATTAGCACGGATGTTAGCTCAGGGCTGATCTCCCTCACAAAAAAAAAAAAGAAAAAAAGAAAACCGGTACTCAATTCTGCCTGTCAGTGGCAGTTTGGTGAGAAACTGAAGAGCCAGATTGTATGTATAACTGAGATCAAATGGTATTTGTCTTTCTCTGTCTCGGTAATTTCACTTAGCATAATGACCTCAAGGTCCATACATGACATTGCAAATGGCAAGATTTTCTCTTTCTTATTGCTGAATAATATTCCATTGTAAATATGTACCACATTTTCTTTCCTTTTTTTTGTGAGGAAGATCAGCCCTGTGCTAACATGTGCCAATCCTCCTCTTTTTGCTGAGGAAGACTGGCCCTGGGCTAACATCCGTACCCATCTTCCTCCACTTTGTATGGGACTCCATCACAACATGGCCTGACAAGTGGTGAGGCAGTGCGCTCCCAGAATCTGAACCCCAGGCTACCACAACAGAACACATGCACTTAACCACTACGCCACCAGGCCGGCCCATACTACATTTTCTTTATCCATTCATCTATTGATGGACATTTAGGTTGTTTCCATATCTTAGCTATATAAATAATGCTGTAATAATCACAGGGGTGCATATATCTTTTCAAGTTAGTGTTTTCATTTTTCTCGGATAAATACACTGAAGTGTATCTATTTTTAATTTTTTCAAGAACCTCCACTATCATTTCCATAGTGGCCGCACCAATTTAAATTCCGATGAACAGCGCACAAGGGTTCCCTTTTCTTCACATCCATGCCAACACTTAGTATCTCTTGTCTCTTTGATGATCACCATCCTTACACGTGTGAGATGATAGCTTTTTGTGGTCTTGATTTGCATTTCCATGATGATTAGTGACATTGATCTCCTTCTCATGTATGTGGTGGCCATTTGGATGTCTTCTTTGGACAGATGTCTACTTAGTCTTTTGCCCATTTTTCGATTTGATTGCTTTTTTCTTATTGGGTTGTATGAGTTCTTTATAAATTTTCTTATGGGTTGTAAAAGTTTTTTATGAATTTTGGATATTTAACCCTTTATCTGATACGTGGTTTGTAAAATTTTTCTCCCAACCTTTTGATTTTATTAGTTGTTTCTTTTGCTGGTCAGAAGCTTTTAAGTTTGATGTAGTCCCATTTGTTGATTTTTTCTTTTGTTGTTTTCGGTTTTGGTGGGCTATCCACAAAATCATTCCCAAGACCAATGTTGGGGAACCTCTTCACCTATGTTTTCTTCTAGAAGTTTTACAGCTTCAGGTCTGAGAATGCACAACAGGCCGGGAGGAGCAATGTCCCTTTTTTTCGCAGCTGAACAGATTCAGTCTCTCATTTCTCTATCAAGCAGTTTTGTTCAGAACTTATAAAAACAATTCTTTCCAATTTTAAGCCAAATTAAAATGGTCAGCCTGCCCGAATCACTCCAAAAGTACCCTCTAGGCTCCTCTGGTCTAGGAAATAACCCCTGGGTTTCTCTTTCCTAGGAATGCTCCCCTGGGGTCCTCTGACCTAGGGTATGTACCGGGACCCCCTTAAGACACCTAGCCTTAAGACTTGAAAACAGCTGAAAGAAACTCTGAACTGTTGACTTACAATAAGGAGGTCCGGGTTTCAGGAGAACTCACCGGGATCACATGAAGAATGCAGTGATCTGGGGGGCCCAATGGGCCCTTATTGGTACCCAATGACAGTTCAGCGTAGATTCTAGGTGGTCTCTGGTAGGTTTCTCTGAAATTCTGCCATGACTACACCAACAAATGTCTACGTCAATAATCCATAATCAATCTATAAATCAAAATTGGAGTGAGTTTATTATGAGCAAACGTTTGAGGACTGTGCCCCTGGGCCTTCTTTTCCTAAGGAAGGAAGGGCACCAAAGAATTGGGGTGTACAGAGCGGTTATATACCATCAAAGAGCATGTATCACATAGGATTGTAATGTCCCTTTTACTATAGCGACAAGATCACCCCTGTCAGATTGCCTGGCCAGAATAGCTATTGATGGACACAGCAGGGAGTAGGTCTGCTATCTCGATGGGCTTGGCTGGATCAGGTCTGTTTTCTCGAACTGGGTGGTCACAGGATGACTGCAGCAACCAAATCCTAGCTTAGGGAGAAATGCTCATCCTTAAGGTAATGTCAATGAGGGGGAAGTTGCATCCTTATCTTTAGGGCATTTACTCTTCTCTTTGGGACACGGGAAAGCTGATACACAATGCAGGAGACAGGCCATTTTGGAAAAACAAATTCTGGCCAAATTAGTTTTACCCCAAATGGCTTCCTCATGCGCTCCAATATATCCTATTGCTTGCCATTTATTTATCAGTTCCTTAGTACTCATTGTGTGTCTGTTATGTATATAGAATATGTAATATCCTGGGGAAAACAGGAGTCATACCATATGGTGCCTGGAGGCAGGGAGCATATAACCCTACTTGGAAAATAACTACATTTCTGAAATGCTAAACAGAAATACAGCAGAGAAAAAGACATGCCTCGATGGTCGAGGAAACGCCACAGCAAAGTTATTAATTGAATGCAAAACAGCGACAATCAGCACAAATGCCAAGAAAGCTCTGGAGACTCAAGTTTGCTCAACTAGCATCTCATAATAAAGCAAAGATTCAGCACTGGTTCTGGAGAGACCTTGATGTGGACATATGGTGATGACATTGAATTCTTCTGGGGAGGATTTTTTAATTTTTTTTTTGTGAGGAAGATCAGCCTTGAGCTAACATCCGTGCTAAAATGAACGACCTGATCAAAACATGGGCAGAGGATATGAAAGACATTTTTCCAAAGAAGTTATACAGATGGCCAACAGGCACATTAAAGTTGTTTAACATCACTAATTATTAGGGAAATGCAAATCAAAACTACAATGAGATATCACCTCATACCCATCAGAATGGCTATTATTAAAAAGGCAAGAAATAACAAATGTTGGAGAGGATGTGGACAAAAGGGAACCCTCATATATTGCTGGTGGGAACGGAAACTGGTGCAGCCACTAGGGAAAAATGATGGAGATTTCTCAAAAAATTAAAAATAAAAATACCATAAGATCCAACTATTCTACCTCTGCATATTTATCCAAAGAATATGAAGTCAGTAATTCAAAAAAATGTATGCACCCTCATGTTCTTCACAGCGTTATTCACAATAGCCAACACTGAGTAGCAACTCAAGTACTTATCAATGGATGAAAGAATAAAGATGTGATATATATACATATTTACCATAAAATACTACTCAGCCATAAAGAAAACAACCTCATGCCATTTGTGACAGTATGGATGGACATTGACGGTATTATACTAAGCGAAACAAGTCAGATAGAGAAAGAAAAATACTGATTGATTTCACTCATATGTGGAAAATAAACAAAAACATAGATAAGGAGTACAGATTATGGTTACCAGAGGGAAAGAGAGAAAGGTGTAAAGGGGCACATATGTATGGTGATAGATGAAAACAAGACTATTGGTGGTGAACATGATCCAGTCTATACAGAACTGAAATATAGTAATGTAGACATGAAATTTACACTTATAAGCTATATGACCTTGATAAAATTAAAAATAAATTTATTTTTAAATATAGCAAGACCCACTTTACACCTGGGCTGCAGGCAGCCCACACACTCACTGAATTTCACAGAGGGGCAGTTTTCCAGGTGAGTCCTGTCTGTTTTGTCACCATCGGAACCTCCTGATGAAGAACACAGGCCCAAGGATGCTGAGGCATGTGGGACCCCTGGAGCAGGGAATAGTCTGAGAGTGTGTGACACAAAGTATCTGTGCAGTGCATACTGGGTTGTGAGTTTGTGCTTCTCTTCAAGGTATGCCTTTGATCATAATCTGCAGATAACTCAAGGAAAATCACTGGTAGGCTTGTTAAATGGAAAATTCTCATGTCCCAACTTCAATGCTGCTGAGTTAGAATTCCAGGGAAGAGGACACTGGACTTGTCCAGTTATTATCGTGTAGACTGAAGTCAGAGAAGCACTGCTGCTGGCATCCAGCTGTAGCCACTGCCCGAGGTCAAAGCTCCACATGTTGTGAGGCCTGAGACGGCTCCCAGGGGAGATTTCTGTCTGTCGTCTGCAGAGGGGCGGACACCTTACCTCTTCCCGCTGACTCGCTTCCCTAACTGGCTTCCTTGTGCCTCTCGTAGTCCTTTTCTTTACCTTCAGAGATAACCGGGAGAGGCAAGATAGAGATAAAAATTTTACTAAATCTAACTTTTAAGTAATCTTTAAAAAATTGTACAGCGTTCAGATGTAATATTTAATTTTATTTGGGGTTGTTTTTTGTCTTTGTGCCTTTTGTTGTTTTAAAGTATTTTGTGTTATTGGCTGGGAAGATAGCATGAGATTAACATCAGCTTTATATGGAGCCGTAAACCAGGAAAGCACTTTATATTTGTCACACGGAATTAAGAATCACATTTGTGTAATGATGTATAAAGGAATTTGGTTGTTTTATTATTTTTTTTTTCTTCTTTTTGGCATAATAAAGTCCCAGTTTCTTCTTGGTGGACTGAGCAGGACTGTTGATGTCTGATCTATAAGTGAAGAGTTAATAGAAGGGCATTGTTACTATTCAGAAATCTCTCCTTCACCAACTTTTCTTAAATGGTAGCATGGGTGTTAGAGTTAAGAATTTTGATTTTTCCCCCATTGGATTATAGAGAGAAATATAGTCATTAGAGACTTAACTTGGAGTTGTAGTCAAAGAGCATAACATAAGAGCCCTGAGCTTGGGCTCTGCCATTTATCAGCTTTGTAACCTGGGTGAGTTTTCTAGCCACTGTACCCAGTCTCTTCATCTGTAAAATGGTGAGAAGAACAACATCTACTACGTCAGGATATTTTGAGGGATATAGGAGTTCATGTATGTTAAAGCACAGAAGTAACATTCAGATTGCCGTGCCTGGTTCAGTAGAAGTGTTTGCTACTGTTATTATAATTATCATTATTTTATCTCCTTATCTTCCTCATGAGTTCCCTGTAAAACCAACAATGATCCACAGGGTCAACAGTTTTATTCTAGGTCCCTGCTTAAAGGCCTGAAAAGGGAGCCTCGTGCTTATAACCTCCTGTTTTATCCCAGTCTCTAGAGGGATGCATTGACCTCTTTCTTCTTTGCACTAGGCACTGAATGGGGGCCCACACCCAACCCCACATGTCCTCCTTTTAGTATCCGATGCTTTTGAAACACTGCTTGGTGTTTACTTGGTGGACTATACGCCTTGAAATGAACAATTCATGGGAGATAAGATGTAGGAAACATTGGTCTATGTAGGTCTCTGAGTTTATCATATAGCAGAGTACAGTTGATCAAGGGCCAAGGTAGAGTTCCTTAATGCAAAGATCTTCAGAGATGAGGGTGTTCTAATGTGACACCACCTGAAAATAAAGGAAGAACATAAAAGCATATGTAGTTTTACAAGGAAAAGCACACAACTAAAAGAATTGATCCCATTAAATACACTATTCTATTTCTCTATGCATCAAATTACTGATAAGAAATAGCCACGTGTAGAGATAGTAGAATTGATCGATTTCATAGAGAATTCTTTTTAACACTTGTTCATATCTCGTGTTTTACATCATCGATTAGGGTAATATTTTCATCTTTTCCTGTCCTAGTGTCTTTATCTTTCTCAATTTTTCTAAGAGATATATTTATAATATCGTGTAAAATTCTAGAGCAATTTAAAAAATATTATGAAACATTTTAAGTTGTTGATATTGTATATTGGAGGAGCACTAGATTGCAAATGAATTAGTGATGATTAGAGTTTTAGTTTGGTGAAAGATGGTAGTTGGAATTGATACCAGGATGTTTGTAACCCAGTTTCTTCTTCATTTTTTGATGTAGTTTTCAAAATGACAGAGCAAGTAATTTTTAATATAATAACTTGTCTCATTTTAAAATATGTGTTCTTGGAGAGGGTGATGGAGGTAGGTAGAAAATAGTTTAATGTAGTGACTTGTTTTTCTCCAGTTGATCTGTTATAAACCCAACAGCCATATAGCATCCTTTTGTCCAAATGACCTGATGGCACTTTCTTGACTTTTCTTACTGTGACTCTAGCAATCTAAGGTCACACTATCTTCTCCCTCCTAGTCATGTTTTCAGTAGTAAGAGTGACATTGTCAATAATATAGTGACAACTTTGCACACAGTCTACTATTTACTAAAATATATATATATCAATTGCAAACTTTGATAACATAATTGTTAAGTTTGAACCATTTGCAGTGCACTTAACAACTGATTGTTACACATCATTGTGTAGTGACATCATAGTTAAAATCATTATTTGTAACATGTGACCCCTTTCAATTTTATTTTAAAGGAAAGGGTTCAATGACTCTTTTCTTTTTGAAGAAGAAAGACTTGCATTTCCATCTTAGAAAATTGAGAACTGGTTTTTTGCCTTTATTTTTTTGTCTTCAGCTCTCCTTCCTACTGGTTACTAATTCACATGTCCAGTTACTTCAGATTCATGGTGCTACCTTCTCTGCCTTTTTCATGGCCCTCACTTTAATTTTTCCATAATCCCTTCTGTGAAAGAGGTTTCTCTCCATCTTCATAGATCAAGGATGGAACCGACCCTCCTTTGTATGAACTTGGAGACAGAGGCCAAGGTGAAGCCGTGGTGCCCCTCCCCACCAGTGAATTGCAGAAGGGCTGCAGATTCCTGTGAATCTTTTGCTGCCTTCCTGGCTCCCTACATAGTTGGCATTGTCTCCAGGGAGGAGCTCATCTTGGTACAATCAAATTTTTAAGTCTATAGAAATCTGCTGAAAGATAAGACTGGCTAGAAAGGACATCCGCAAGCAGTGTGTTCCAAAAGTTGGTAGCAGAAACATTAAGAAGAAGAAAACATTTCCGTTTATCCTGTTTTCTCTTTATCTTCTCTCCCTTCCTTTTCCTTTACCTAGATGGTACAAAACCTGTCCACACCCACATGGTGGTTGTTTTTTTCCTCAAAGCCCCAGTACATTGCTATATATCTTAGTTGTATGTCAACCCATGGTGGCTCTTTTCCTGGAGTCCCATGGCATTTTATTCATATCTCTTTCATTCAAATTATTTCTGTAGTGTAATTTATCTGTTTATACATATCTGTCTTACTTGCAGACCCCCAACATTTCAAGACCTTTGGGCACATAGTATATACTTAAGTATTTGAGTAAATAAATGAAGCTCTTTTGTTGAATAAGATCTAAATAAATAAAGTACCTACTCAACACATGAATGCAAGCATTTGAAAGGGAGTTTTGTGGCTGCTAAAGCAGACTGTGGATCAGTTTAGGGACTCAGTGCCAAAGTTACTCAATAGATTTAGATAAAATGAAAGAGATAATTAACTCTAGTTTTAAAATTCATGGAGAACAGGAGCAGGATATCTAGGTGTGAATCAGGACTTGATCATTCTTGTTGCATCTTTGGAAAATCCAGTCCTTTATGTTTCTATGAAAATGTCACTGGCCAATAGAATGAACAGAGGACTGATTTTTAGAAAGGCAATTTGGTCACAGGAAGTCCTGGAGGAAAATATATGGAAGGAGAGCTGGCAGAAACATGGCAGAAACGTTTTGTGTATAAACCCTACAAATTGGGTTTACATGCTGTCTGAAAGTACTGTAACCCAACATTTCTCCAATATAGATTTGAGCAGCTTTTAAATACCTAGGTATACAAAAGGATTACAAAGGAAAATAGATCAAACTGAAAGGAGTTTAGAATGGAACAATGCAATGAAGCTGAAGTAAGCCAGCGCACTGAAAAGTGTTTCGGAAGGACCTGCAGTTTTCTTTCTTTTTTTTTTCCTTCTTTTTATTTATTTTTTTCCCCCAACACCCCAGTAGATAATTGTATGTCATAGATGCACATCCTTCTAGTTGCTGTACATGGACGCGACCTCAGCATGGCCGGAGAAGCGATGCTTTGGTGTTCGCCCCGGTTCTGAACCCTGGCCGCAAGAAGCGGAGCGCATGCACTTAACCACAAAGCCACGGGGCCAGCTCAGAAGGACCTGCAGTTTTTAAAGGTAGTTGGAAATGTATCCCTCAGGTTTAAAGTAGAAAAGGTAATGGGAACAATTCTCTATCATCTCATGTCTATGAGATTAAAAGCAACAGTCTCTCAGAGAAGCAAAACTTTTCTGGTCTCTAATGTCCCAAAAAGTGTTTTGAATGGTGCCTAATGAAAGAGATTCTGTGTGACATAATGCAAATACGGTATCATCAACTCATTTCCAAGTTTAGTTCAAACATTTTAGGACATGTTCAATTGAGGTAATGCAGAATTCTATAAGGGACCAAGTAAGAGGCCGACAGCATTCTCTCTCAGCTTTTCACTTGATCAAGTGAGAAAATGTTCTTGAACAGATTGACCACGTATCCTCAAGGCAATGCTCCATTTTCAATTTTTCTTTTTGTAAACTCAGCCTGCGTTTCCCATTACATATGCAAGCTAAAGCCTGTTTGTAGACATCCTTCATTGGCAATGAGGAGCAGATCCATACTATTAAGTAATCAAATAAGCAGAACATCTGGTTGGCCCTTTTTAGGAAAATGACAGGTTTAAGCCAACCTTCATTGGTGGAAGGACATGGTATATCAGAATTAAAATATCTACCATTTATTATGCAGCTAATCATAAGTCATGCTATTTAAATGAAACTGAATGAATTCTTCTTCTATTAAGTTGACTAGATTTTAGTCAAACTGATGTGTAATTTTATATAGGTGCATTTTTACTTAAAATGTAAAACTCTTTAGAGACCTCTTCATTCAGTTTTAGAGGCATATTTTATATATTTTGGGGATTTTATTTATTTTCCTTCATAGCAGAGAGGCACATCCTACTCTTTTTCTTGCTGCCCTCTCTCTCTAAGATAAAACTCATCCAAGTTTATTTTGTTTTATAAGGCATAGGCTTACATTGTGATGATAAAGAGATCATTTCTGAAACATATTTGGAACTGTAGGGAGTCCAGAATTTTAGATTATGCTCAGAATTTTGTGAGGTAACTTCAAAAAACATGGAACATTTAAAGTTTTGCCAAGAAAGTTTTCTCCTACTTTTCTTCACAGTAATTAAAAAAAAAAAAGCTTAGTTTCTTAATTCTTCAGATGGGTGATTGTAGGCGTTGGCAGGATTATATGTACCCTTGAGAGATCTCTCTGAGTTACTGTTTCAAAACAACCATCCTGGGCAGGCCCCATGGCTTAGCTGTTAGGTGATCACACTCCGCTCTTAGCGGCCCTGTTTCAGATCCTGGGCGCGAACCGACGCACTGGCTTCTCCGGCCATGCTGAGGCCGCATCCTACATACAGCAACTAGAAGGATGTTCAGCTATGACATACAACTATCTACTGGACCTTTGGGGGAAACAAATAAATAAATAAAATTAAAAATGTAATTAAAAAGAAAAACACCATCCTACTTCATGAATATTTAATGGGGACTCTGTCAGTCCCAGAGCTGCTGAGAGAAGCAGTTCCCAAAGCTCCAGCAGGTCCTGGGAGAGGTGAGCGATGGTAATCAGTGTCATCAGTGTTTGGATGATCAGTAGTCATTCTCTGGATGTTAGAACTGAGTGGAGTTTTCAAGCACAGCCCAGTGACTCTAGACCTGAGCCCTGCTCAGAAGCCAGTTGACTTGTCATTCGCTCTGAGCATGGTGTCTTCCCTCTGCTCATGCCCCTTTTTGTTATTTCTCATGCTTCTCCTGACTATTTCTCCTTCCTACACATACTTTCTTCTTTTTCTCTCTTTCTTACTCTTACTCTATTATAATCCTTCTCCTTAGCATTTTTTTTCCTTGTCTTATTGTTCTCATTCATTTTCTTTTTATTTTGTAGTACAGATACTCTGTACATCACTTTTGTCTTAAAATCTTGACCCTCTACAATTCTTATACTTCAGTTAGCTATTTTGAAGAGAGTATTTTGATAAATTTCTCTTAGAAGTTATAACATGCTGATTCAAGGAGATAAAAACTATCACGAAAGGGATGGGGATGGAGAATGAATTCAGTTCAGGTAGCCATGGAATTAGACAGAGGGAAACTGAGAGCTTAGGTGTGGGTGTTCAAAATATTTCCTGATACATCTTTGTAGTTCATCGTTGTGGTAAACTGCATACAGTCTTATTTACTATTGGAGCCTAGAAGTTTGCTCCTCTGGGCAGGTCGTGTCTCGGCCCATAGAAAAGAAGCTAGGAAACACTGCATGCATTTCTAATGTAAAGAAATGTTAGTGTTCCACCAGGAGACATTTTGGGCTCTTCCCTGCACTATCTGAATAGAAAAAGACGAAGAGAAGCTTTTCTCCATCTGCACAAAACCAGGACTTTATCTTGAGTTGGAGAGAGTTTGCATGTGACTGAAAACAAAAGTTTTCCCGAGTTTGGATTTGCTTTAATAGGATCTATTGGCTGGCTATGATGTTAAAGGTCTTTATTCAAAATTGGCTACCTCTAGTGCTAAGTTCAGAGTGGAGATTTGTCAGTATAAGAGAGAAGAATCCCTTTTGGATTAACTCAGTGAAATATAGTATTTGGGAAAAAGATTATATTTGAAGGCCACTTGTTAATATTCTGTCGCCACAGTGACATCTGTTGGTAAGTGACTATTTCATGCTATTCTCGATGATTTCTGTTTGAAAGACACACCCTGAGCTTGATAAATAAATGGCAAGCAATATGATATATTGGAGCATATGAGGAAGTCATTTGGGGTAAATCTAATTCGGACTGAGTTTGTTTTTCCAAAAGGGCCTGTCGCCTGCATTGTGTATCTGCTTTGCCGTGTCTCAAAGAGAAGAGTAAATGCCCTTAACATAAGGATGCAACTTCCCCCTCATTGCCATTGCCTTAAGGATAAGCATTTCTCCCTAGGCTTGGATTTTACTGCTGCACTCATCCTGTGACCACCCAGCTCCAGACAACAGACCTGACACCAGCCATGCCCAACGAGACAGCAGACCTGCTCCACGCTGTTTCCATCTATAGCTATTCTGGCAGGGCGATCTTGTGGTTACTGTAAAAGGGACATTACAATCTTATGTGATACTTGCTCTTTGACTGTATATAACCACTCTGTACACCCCACTTCTTCAGTGCCCTTCCTTCCTTATGGAAGAAAGGCCCAGGGCCATGGTCCTCAAAAGTTAGCTCATAATAAATTCACCCCAATTTTGATTTATACATTGGTAATGGATTATTTATGTAGACATTTGTTGGTGTAGTCATGGCAAGATTTCAGCGAAACCCACCAGAGACCACCTGGAATCTACACTGAACTGGCATTTGGTACCAATAGGAGCCCATTGTGATCCCCAGATCACTGCATTCTTCAGGTGACCCGAGTGAGTTCTCCTGAAACCTGGACCTCTTTATTTTAAGTCGATGGTCCAGAGTTTATTTGAGCTGTTTTCAAGGCTTAAGACTAGGTGTCTTAAGGGGGTACTGATACATTCCCTAAGTCAGAGGAACCTAGGGAGGAATTCCTAGGAAAGTGAAATGTAGAGAGAATTTCCTAGGCCAGAGGAGCCTAGGGGGCACTTTTGGAGTGAATGGAGCAGGGTGACTTTTTAATATAGCTTAAAATTTGGAAGAATTATGTTTATAAAGTATGAACAAAACTGCTTGATAGAGAAATGAGAGGCTGAATCTGTTTGGCTCCAAAGAAAAGGGACATTGCTCCTCCCGACCTTTCGGGAATTCTCAAGCAACTGAGAATCTCATCGTGGGTGTCAGAGACAAACCCCACGACTTGTAACCCTCCTTCCTATAGCGAGCTCTACTATCATTCATGTTAATTTATCACAGGTTTGTCCAGGGACGTGCACGGGACGGTTAGTCACCCGCACTCCAAACCCCCACGGCAGTACCTAGACTGTGGGCAGGAGAAACCAAGGCATGTAAGAGAGTGATTATGACCTTTCTTTAGGGAGTAACACTCACAGGCAGCACACTCCTGACCCACTACACAGTCCCTAGAAATTGTTCAGACTTTGTAGCAAAATAAAAGAAAAGGAAAGTGGGAAATTGAGTTTGCTTGACCATTCCCAGCAGGGCTTCCTGGGCTCTGAACCCAGGAGACTTGCGCAAGTGCTAAGACAGCAGGGGGCCTAAGACTGAAAGAAAAAAGAAATTGGAAGGAAGCTTTCTGCAGATGGAAACTGCTAAATTTTCTAAAACAGAGGCTATAAAATCTTTGTTGCATCTGTCTGTTCTTTGTGTGTGTGTCTCTACATGTATGTTATATGTGCGTGGTATTTTACCTCCAGAGTTTATGGTCAAAATCAAGACGTCTATTCAATTAACTTGAAATAAGCACTCACAAAAGTTAGTTCTAAATCCAAATGTTTTTCCAGCTAACGTGATATGAAATAATCTTTGGTAAATAAAAGCTTATTTAAGCTTGTTAGTTTTCAGCATTGGATATAATGCAGATATGCAGCTTTTATTCGTTAAATAAACTTGCTGTTTTTACAACAAAACTGGTCTCAAAAATAATAAATGATGGCTAATATTATCTAATGTCTTATAAAGTCTTGTAGGCAATCTAAATAATTATTGAGGGGCCGGCCCCATGGCTTGGCAGTTAAGTGCACGCACTCTGCTGCTGTTGGCCCATGTTCGGATCCAGGGCTCGCACCGAGGCAACACTTCTCCGGCCATCCTGAGGCCGAGTCCCACATATAGCAACTAGAAGGGTGTGCAGCTATGACATACAACTATCTACTGGGGCTTTGGGGGGAAAAATAAATAAATAAAATCTTTAAAACATAATAAATAATTATTGAGATCAGGTAACTAAATAGGTGAGTATTAAGTGAACTTTAAACAATAATCATATGTTATATTGTATATAGCTTATAAACTCTTTTTGGTGACTTAAAAATTTAGGATTTTGCTAAATTTTATGATAAAAATTCATTGAGTATCTAGATCATTTCCAAATAAGATAAGATATTAGACATTGCTAAATATAGGTTTATCTACTTTTGGCTTATTACAGAAAAACTACAAGGTGTTTTGGGTCTATTGGTAAACATATCTTGTGTTTTATTTAAAAGATTGTACTATAAAGTAAGATGTTTCCAAAAATTATAAAAAGTGTCCATATAAATTTGTCAAGCCAAGAAATGCTAATGTAAAAGAAATTTTATAATTGCTTACTTAGTTTTTTACTTAAAAATTAAGGTGTCTAAGGGTTAAAAATTTCTAATATGTGATTAAGCTACTAAAAACTTAAGAAAAATATGTTTGTATTCAAGGAGAGTAAGATGTGTGTTTTCATTAAGAAGATATAAAAAATGGAAATATTTTTGTTTGGTTAGGAAAGATAAATTTGCCCTGAAAAGTACTAGAAGGAAAAAACAGGAGTGCATGGCAAAAATTCTGAATGTAAACAAAAAGTTATAGAAGGTTTGCTGAAACAGAAACCCTGAGGAGTTTTATACATGGTCGAGTTGGCTAAAATTAAACTAAATCCAACTAAGTAAATGATTTTTAATATCAAAAGTAAGCTGGTACAAAATTCAAATTTGGTCTTCTTCCTTTTAAAAGGATAATTTTATTCTACTCATTTTTTTTCCCCAAAGCCCCAGTAGATAGTTGTACATCATAGTTGCACATCCTTCTAGTAGCTGTATGTGGGACGTGGCCTCAGCATGGCCAGAGAAGCAATGTGGTGCGTCGGTGCGCACCTGGGATCCGAACCCAGGGCCGCCAGCAGCAGAAGGCACACATCCAACCGCTAAACCATGGGGCCAGCCCTATTCTACTCTTAATCTTCTCTTGATAGAGGTTATTACATAGAAAGATTTTTCTTTACATTTGAGTTAAGTTTATCTAAAGAACAGAGATCTGTTTTGTTAAGGTAATTCCCTATGTTCAAAAGACTGAGGTTTCTCTATTAAGCTCTTTTTGACTGTTTAAATGTTGTTTGTTAATTAAGCATGGTTTCACTGCGACAAGAACAGGAACTCCTTGATCTTGTCTGACCAAGTCTTTAAAACCTCTCTGTATTTTTGACAATCTCCCCAAAATTCATATCCTGAATAAAGTCTTTCTTATAACTTTTTTCTTTGAGAATTTTCAAAGATCCCTGGCAATTCTCAAGTAAATTTGATCTCTTCCTATAAAGAGGGAGATACTAAACTAATTAGGCTTGTTAAGTATGCTAAATGGCATGGGAAGCATTATCAAGTAAATGATAAAACTTCTTAGGTTACACTGCGTAGGTAAATATTACCCACTATTTTAAACCTGCTATCTTGCTTCCAACATTACAAGAGGAAGGACCACGACTGCATTCTATTTAATTTGGTTTACAGATGGGTCTTACTTAAATGATAAGCAAGATATTACCAAGCTGGATATGCTGTCCAGCCTCGAGAATCCCTGTGTGGGGGAAGAAGGAGAATCCTCCTCTGCCCTTTCCCTTAAGGTTCTTATGGCTGGCCAAATAATTAACAAGACAGGTTAGCAGGAGAAAATAATACCAAGTATAATAACATGTATACATGGGAGAAACCAGGGACACTGCATTTCTCAACACAATAGCAGAAATTCTCATCTTAAAGACCGTCTTTACGTAAAGACAGAGGAGGATGTTGGGGGTGGGTGGGTGTCAGTTACAGGAGATCACCACTAAAGCACTGTAAACAAGAGTAAGGCTATTGTGCTGATTTAGTCCTCAACTTCCACATTGATAAGTTTCTGGAAGTGAGGTCATCCCCCCTCTTCCCAATACAGAGAGAGAGATACCTTTACAAATAGAGATTTCCCTTATAAATGTAAATGTTTGTCTGGCAACTCCTCACAGGGTCATCCAGAGAATGTGGCCAGAGAGACAGAACTTCTGATAAGATGGGCTTGTTGGTGCCTTTCTTATTGTAACATCTATTTTACATTATATTACAGCCATCAGATAGAAGATCTGTTGCAAGAAGGAGTTACTATGTCAAATTCTTTAGGCAGTTAGTGGGGGAGGTCAAATGTCCATCAGAGAAAACAATCGAGGTAAAGAGATTATATTTCAGGGTGGCCAAATCTTGATCTCCCACAGTCTCGCCTTTGAAACTAAAATTTTCACAGTCCTTTTGTAACTTAAAGAAGTTTCATGGTCCAGAAGCTGAGTTAGTAGATTGTTTCATCTCACTGAACATATTTCTTAGTCCTGATAATAGATCAGTTCAATTAAATTCATTTTAGAAGGTGCTGATGCAGGTGGGCTCTCAAGGTTACACCTATAATGTGGAAGCAAGTAATCAAGTATTTAATAGAAGCATTTCTATGTAAACAAAAGAAAAATATGGTTAATGGTTGGAGCAAGTTGTAAAGCAGTCTCTGAGTTTACAGGACAGCCAGTTAAGAAAATTTTTAGATGTCAGCATCAAAGCATCTTTAGTAGTTTAAAATGTCTCTGATGATGTCGTCAGGTCATCTCTCAAGTTTATATCAAGTCCATTGGCTTCAGTTTGTAAGGCTTCAGGAAAAAAGGCAGGTTTAATTCTCAGTGATTCCAAATGAAAATGATGGAAAAAATGAAAAACATTAGTTTGGAGATCTGTATCCAGATATTTTAGGAGACTAGAAGAAATCAGAATCCAGTCCAGTCAACAGATAGAAAACAAAAACCTCAAAAGACAATTAACAAAACTTGAATCTAATATCCGTAAATGTACACTATAGTTTTTACTGAAATATAATTTTTCTCTCTAAAATCACCCTCATTTTTATCAAAGATAGCCAAATTTAGACTAACTAGTTTGTAAAATAAGTCTAGTTCCAATAAAGTTGGCCCAATTATTTACATAAGTACATCAATAATAGCAATTGATCAAATAAGCTCTTTTAAATCTGCTTTGTTGGAACTTTTTATAAGGAATCTCATATTGAACTTTAAAGTCCTCTCGAGGCCAGGAAAGCCAAGCCAAGGATTTTGTCATCAGTCTTCGCCTGCAATACCTACAGATTTGGGTGAATTCCTCTCTTCTGAGGTTCCCCCAAAATATTTCGAGGTTCCTTGTACCTTCTAGATAAGTGACATTGTTTACTTATCCAGTAAATGCTGCTTGGAACATTGAACATAAGGCACCAGGCCAATATTTCCACATGGCTTTATTCCATAAAGTCCAATCTTCATTCCTCAAAACTTTATGGCTATATCGCAAAAATGATGTTCCAGTCACAACTTTGGTAATATAACTAGTGTTTCCAATTGTGTCCTGTTATAAGGAGAACAGATTCCTTTTGAACTGATGCAAATAATTATATTGTCATGAATACAACAATACTTACTTACAAAGAGTTTTTAAAGTCTGGATGGATCAGGTAGAGAGAAAAAGAGAAATATTTTAATATTGCTTACAAAACTATCATTTACCAAATTTCTGTAAGTTACAGCTAGCTCGGGAGAAAAGAGAAAAAGTTTTCCTTAAATCTGAAAAAACAAAACATTAAAAATTCAGCAATACTTCAAATGAAAAATCATAAACATTATAATCATCCTTATCAGTTCATTAAGTCCTGTGTAATCCATTTTTGATCCCAATCTTTTTGTTAGTGGCTTCATGAAGTCATCACTTTCTCCATGAGATTTCTGTAATTTCTTACCCAGTTCAGTTTTATGATCAGCAAGTTTATCAGAAGCCTGTACTCCAGTGTAACTGTCACAGTCCTTTCCATGAATTTTTCTGAAGTTGAAACATTTAGCAAAAGCATTAGAGCGAAGAAATAAGTCTGTAAACAAGACCTCAAAATGGCAATTGACAAAGAAATTTGGTTAATTTTGTGACATACAACACTTTAAAATAATAATAACCAGAATTATTACTGATAACCAGGACAGATCAGAATTTCAGTAATGTTATACAATTTTAAAACGCCTATATCAATAACATTTATTCACAAAATACCACTTACGCAGGTTTATCATCATTTGTCTGACAATGCTTCCCATGTAGTTTAACATACTGAGTAAGCCTAATAAGTTTAGTATCTTCCTCCTTATAGGAAGAGACCAAATATCTCCACACTATGATGAGAACAAGACAACATCAGTTGTAGACAGCTGCCCCAAGACTCCGGACCAGGCCTGTATTCTCAACCTTAAATCCACTCATTTAAACCTTTGTTATGCTTAAACTGTATACCTATTTTATAATTTGATGGTGCTCAGGGCAAGCTACCTCAGGAGGCAGCACTCTGGTATGCGGATTATTTCAAGCTGAAGACAATAAGGACTCAGAGAGCTCAGGGAGAATATTTGAGTTTCCCCTCCCAAACTGCCTAAAGAATTTAAAACAAAAGATCTGTTTCAAGAAAGAATTGTTATCATGATGGCTGTAAAGGTAATATAAGATATATGTTACAATAGGAAAGGCACCAAGCCTCTTTTATCAAAAAATCTGTCTCTCCCTGACCACATTATCTATAGATGACCCTGAAAAGAATTGTCTTCCTGCCCTCTGAAGTCCCAGGCCACTACCCACCCCCAACACGCTCCTCGCCTTTAGCTGCAATACTTAAGCAAGCAGCTTAGACAGTGGGATGAGTTGCTCATTTCTGAGTTTCTCCCATGTATACCTGTTATTAAACTTGCTATTATTTTCTCCTGCTAACCTGTCTTGTTAATTATTTGACCAGCCATAAGAACCTTAAGGAAAATGGCAGAGGGAGATTCTACCTCTTCCCCCGAGAAATTGTTACAGTTAAAATTTTCAGAATACGATCATACTTAAGGAAAGTGATTGATTTGGAACAAACTGGTCTTAAAGTCCAGGCATTTATCAGGAGGCTCCTAATATAACTTAATGGTTATATAGAACAAATCTCTGGCCTTTGACTACTGGCCTGATGGCTAAAACACTGCACCCGATATTCCCTTAAATGCAGGGAAGGATTCACAATGACAACTGCTGCCAACATTCCTCTGCTTAAGACCAGATGGGCTCATTCAGTGTTCCCCTGGTATCACCACCGAGCAGCTAGCTATATTTGTTCCTTTTTTAGGGTTAAATGATGTCACATCACATACAGAAGCCCTTAATGACAGTCAAGCAGGAATTGCCTTATTAAACACTAAGTTGTCTTTAATAAAAAGACTGTCTTTCAAAATAGAATGGCCTTAGATATTTTAACTACATCCCAAGGTGGTACACGTACAATCATTCAAACTGAATGCTGTGTTTTCATACCTGACGAATCTTCCAATGTGTCATCTCTGCTAAAGCACATGAATAAGCAGGTGAATGCCATAAGCGATCCTGCGTTCCGTCTTGAGTTTTTTGGTTTGCTCCCTTCTGGTATTGGTTCCCTTTTTCGATCTGGACTGAAATTCCTATTTCTATTACTTCTTGGAATGCTTGTATAATCATAATATTTAAATTAATTGCTGTTTTCTTTACTCAGTGGTGTGAGACTGTCATGTAACCTGGAGTAATGAAAGCTGAGGTGGCCGATTGATCTTATAACCTTGGACAAACTTGCTTTTTTGAGAAGGACTATGCCTAAGAACTCATTTTACACTAATCTTTTCAAAGATGTTAAATTATTATCATTGTTACTGTACTTGTTCTATAATTGTGAATAGCATGAATACAAGGAGTCATAAAAAGCATATATGCAATGTTTGTGCAACAACATAAAATTAATCCAAAACCCATGAAATGCTTCTTCTATTAGTATATATATATATATACCTCTTTGTTTGTCCACTATATCCAATTAATTCCCCCCAAGGTGGACAACGGGGCAAATAAATGAGACAAAAGCCTGGCACCGAGGGACATGAGAGACCCAGGGCAGGCAGCAACCACTCTGGGGCCGAAAGACAATATTTTGATCATCAATGCTTTTTATCAAAAGATTATAGATCAAAAAGGAGAAAACGATAAATAAATGGGAAGCAATAGGATATATTGGAGCACATGAGGAAGCCGTTTGTGGTAAAACTAATTCGACCTGGGTTTGTTTTTCCAGAAGGGCTTGTCACCTGCATCGTGTATCTGCTTTGCCATGTCCCAAAGAGAAGAATAAATTCCCTTAAGATAAGGATGCAACTTCCACCTCCTTGGCATTTCCTTAAGGATAAGCATTTCTCCCTAGGCTGGGATTTGACTGCTGCACTGATCCTGTGACCACCCAGGTCCAGACAACAGACCTGACACCAGTCACACCCTCCCCACTGTGTCCATCAATAGCTATTCTGGCAGGGCAATCTGGCAGGGCGATCTTGTGGCTATTGTGAAAGGGACATTGCAATCTGATGTGATACATGCTCTTTGATGGTATATAACCGCTCTGTACACTCCACATCTTTGGTGCCCTTCCTTCTTTAGGGAAAAAAGGCCCTAGGCCATGGTCCTCAAAAGTTGGCTCATAATAAACTCACCCCAATTTTGATTTATAGATTGATTATAGATTATTTACGTCGACATGTTTTACAAGAAATATCTTGAAAGGAAAAAACAATAAAGCAGCAGCCCTGCATTACACATGAAAGTTGTGCTCCCCCTGGAGGGAAAATGAGGATACAACATTGGTGGAGCACTTGATTTTATAATCCACTGGTGCCTTTCAAAAATATAGCTATTATTGTAAGAGTAAAGATATCCTTAAGAATACTGTCACAAAACAGGTTTTCCCAGCTTCTTTTTGTCAGAGATGAGACCGACATCAGCCAGGGGCACTTGAAGAGGCATGGTGGACTCAGCTGAGGGTTATTTAATTACTGTGAGTTAATTAGCCAATAGCGAATAAGATGCAGAATGATTAAAAAGAGTTAAAGGGGCATAAAGTTGGAAATAATTAAGAAAAATAGTGCCTTCAAAATATCCTCTCATTATTTTTATAGCATTTGTTTTGAGGCATGACTAGGATAGTATCTTAGATTTTTCTAAATCCTTATCTCCAGAGCATATATTACTGAGTTTTTCATTAAATATGATAATGCCAAAGAAAACCTTGACAAAAGTATTCTGTACTATCAATAAGGACAAAACATGTACAACATTGCTCTATATATTAAGATTCCAGCTGTAATAGTCAAAATATATATTCATGTGTGTAAAATTATAATGATTTTCTATTTTTCTCGGGCTGTGAACCGTGGTAAAATATATACTAATAAGCAGAAAACCTGATGTTACAGCTAGGCCATTCAAGGGTGAAATAGATCAATTTAAATTTCACACCTTCTCCTTTCCTTGTAGCCAGTGAAGTGTCTGGAAGACCAAAAACACATAAAATTAATTGAGAGTTAACAGTGTTTGGAAGCAGTTGATGTTAAGCCCTCAACAATGGTGGCCCTTACTTCAGGAGCCATTGACTCTTTGTCATAAGTTTTTTGCATAGACGAGTTCTATTCTTAGATGATTTGTGTATGTTTCATAGAAGAGAGACAGGGCAGGAGAATTAACTATCACTCTACACCGGTTCCTTTACTGTATTACCTTATGAAATTCTTACAGTAATCCTTTAAAGTAACTATTATAATTCATATTTAACTGATAAAGAAAACCATGTTTAGGCACCTGCCTGGTGGGACAAGGAGTTAAGTGCGCGCATTCCGCTGCATCAGCCCGGGGTTCACCGGTTCTGATCCTGGGCCAGTGCCAATGCACTGCTTGGCAAGCCATGCTGTGGTGGCGTCCAGTATAAAGTGGAGGAAGATGGGCACGGATGTTAGTCCAGGGTCAGTCTCTCTCAGCAAAAAAATATGTAGATTGGCAGATGTTAGCACAGGGCTGATCTTCCTCACAAAAAAGAAATTTTAAATGACCATGTTTACAAAATTGATCAAGGGTAAAAGGGAAGATCTGAACATCAGTCTGTTGGGTTTTATGCCTCATATTCTCTCCACTGTGATAAAAATGGTGTTTCAACATGGGTACTCACCATCTTGCTATTTAATACTGGCTCCTGCCAACAGCATTGGATGAGATGAGATGAGAAATTTATTTCCAAAGTTGTTCTATTATATTTAAATTATACTATTTATGAGTCAAATGTCAAGTCATATTTTAGAGGCATAGAGAACAGCTGATTACTTCACCTACACATTTTCTAGTCTTACTATAACTTTCGTGTGTCACATTCTGTCAACTTTGTGTCAACTTTACCAACTTTAGTGCTTCACTGTTCTTTTTTTTTAAAACTTACAATTTCATTTTCCATGTAAAGCACCTTGCTGCTTTCTTCCTAGTCACTAGATGGCAGTTCTGTATCTCTGTAAATTACCACTGCAGCAGGAAATGAGAGGTCTTAAGCCAGTTTGTTCTGTACAAATGATGGACATAGGAGGACTTCTGGTCCATCAAGGCTGCCTGTGTTATTCCGTGGCTGTAACGGGGATGTCCAGGACTGCTTAGGCAGGCATGAAGCAGAGTTAGAAAGCATCCTCTAAGTTCTTCTCCGGATGTGAGTTCAGGCACTTACCATCTCACCTGAGCACACTAGAGTTTATTGAATGTGTTCTGACTCTTACTCTCTCTGTGTAGTTAATAAGGCTGGCAGCTCCATACCCCTAGAAAAAACACATGACACATAAAGCCTTTTCTCAACTAAACGGAGTTGAGGGCTATGGTGTTGTCCGAGAGTCTGATGCTTAAAGCAAATGCAGTTGGTGCTCATATGGAGGGAAAGAATGTCAGCTACTCCTGGAGGGCTTTTATTGATACTCCTATGGAATGAGCAAGTTTAAAATAAAACCACATGGCTTATACCTCACTGATTATTTTATTTTCAAGTAATATGTTGTGAAAATCTGCTATGTCTAAAAAACTATTTCATAAAACTGAAACAATTCTCTTTTTTATTCTCTGGTATTTGAAATATTATTAAAACTGTAAATCCTTTAACATTCTACAATATACAAATAGGCAAATATCAATTATATTCTCAAAAAATGTTTGTTCCCATGTTAAAGATTAATATATGGTAGCAAAATGGGTTACCACCCAGTTTTTAACTAAATTTTTGCTTTTGAAATTACATATAAAATTTGTGTTTTGAAGAATTTTCCTAAAATTCAGCATCTTTCTGATATAAATGGACTAGTTGAAAGGTAACTAGAATGAAATTTGATCTTTAAAACTCTAGCTTTGTGTAAGAATTGATAATATCAGGCAGTTGAAAGTTGGGTCTCTCCACATTATGATATTTATTAATTGTGAATAGCCAGATCTATTACAAAGTGCTGAATAATAAAAAGAAATTAAACAATATCAGCACTCTCTTACCCCACACGTACAGTTTATATGCAAATAAACTCTCAAAGGTCAGAAAAATGCTTATGATTTCGGATAACTGGTAAAATACTATCTCATTCCATTTTTAACCTCATTTGAAATTGACTTAAAACTCTTCTCTTAGGATCCTGCTCTGATCAGTGCCTCCTGGTCCCCTCAATGCTTCATTTGATTGCAAACCTATCTGAGGAATTGAATATTCTTTTCCATTTGTTCTCTTTAAGGTATCTGTGATAGTGTTCTTTATACAATGACCACTTGGTACAATTTATTATTCGTTTCAGAAACATCTTGGGACGGCCTCGTGGCTTAGCAGTTAAGTGTGTGCGTGGCGCTACTGGCAGCCTGAGTTCAGATCTCGGGCGCGCACTGACATACTGCTTCTCTGGCCATGCTGAGGATGCATCCCACATATAGTACCTAGAAGTATGTGCAACTATGACATACAGCTATCTAGTGGAGCTGTGAGGAAAAAAAAAGGAGGAGGATTGGCAATAGATGTTAACTCAGAGCTGGTCTTCCTCAGCAAAGAGAAAGAGGAGGATTAGCATGGATGTTAGCTCAGAGCTGATCTTCCTCACACACACACAAAAGAAACATCTTTATTTAGGAACAAATCAAGGAAACAGATGTGAGGAATGTAGGGTCACCTAGCATGGTGCCTTTTTTTTTTAATGTTTTGTTTATTGCAGTAACATTGGTTTATAACATTGTATAAATTTCAGGTGTACATCATTATACTTCGATTTCTGCATAGATTACATCATGTTCACCATAGTGGCTGCACCAGTTTGCACTCCCACCAACAGTGTATGAGACATCCCTTTTCTCTACATCCTCTCCAACACATGTTGTTTCGTGTCTTGTTAATTATAGCCATTCTGACGGGCGTGAGGAGATATCTCATTGTAGTTTTAATTTGCATTTCCCTGATAGTTAATGATTTTGAACATCTTTTCATGTGTCTTTTGGCCATCTGTATATCTTCTTTGGAGAACTGTCTGTTCAAGTCTTTTGCCCATTTTTAATTGGGTTGGTAGTTTTTTTGTTGTTGAGATGCATGAGTTCTTTATATATTTTGGAGATTAAGCCCTTATCAGAAGTATGGTTTGCAAATATCTTCTCCCAGTTGTTAGGGTGTCTTTTCGTTTTGTTGATGGTTTCCTTTGCTGTGCAGAAGCTTTTTAGTTTGATGTAGTCCCATTTGTTTATTTTTTCCATTGTTTCTCTTGCCCGGTCAGACGTGGTGTTTGAAAAGATGTTGCTAAGACCGATGTCAAAGAGTGTGCTGCCTATGTTTTCTTCCAGAAGTTTCACAGTTTCAGGTCTTACATTCAAGTCTTTAATCCATTTGGAGTTAATTTTTGTGTATGGTGTACGGTAAGGGTCTACATTCATTTTTTTGCACGTGGCTATCCAGTTTACCCAACACCATTTGCTGAAGAGACTTTCTTTTCTCCATTGTATTTTCTTGGCTCCTTTGTCAAAGATTAGCTGTCCATAGATGTGTGGGTTTATTTCCGGGATTTCGATTCTATTCCATTGATCTGTGTGTCTGTTTTTGTGCCAGTACCATGCTGTTTTGGTTGCTATAGCTTTGTAATATATTTTGAAATCAGGGAGTGTGATACCTCCAGCTTTGCTCTTTTTTCTCAGGATTCCTTTAGCTATTTGGGGTCTTTTGTTGTTCCATATAAATTTTAGGATTCTTTGTTCTATTTCTTTGAAAAATGTTGTTGGAACTTAGATAAGGATTGCATTGAATCTATAGATTGCTTTAGGAAGTATGGACATCTTAACTATGTTAATTCTTCCAATCCGAGTGGACGGAATATCTTTCCATTTCTTTGTGTCTTCTTCAATTTCTTTCAGCAATGTTTTATAGTTTTCCGTGTACAACTCTTTCACCTCTTTGGCTAAGTTTATTCCTAGGTATTCTATTCTTTTTGTTGCAATTGTAAAAGATATTCTATTCTTTTTGTTGCAATTGTAAATGGAGTTGTATTCTTTTTTTTTTTTTGAGGAGATCAGCCCTGTGCTAACATCTGCCAATCCTCCCCCATTTTTTTTTTTGCTGAGGAAAACTGGGCCTAGGCTAACATCCGTGCCCATCTTTCTCCACTTTATATGGGATGACGCCACAGCATGGCTTTACAAGTGGTGCGTCATTGCACACCCAGGATCTGAACCGGCGAACTCCGGGCTGCCGCAGCGGAGTGCCTGCACTTAACCACTTGCGTCACCAGGCCTGCCCTGTTGTTGTATTCTTAATTTCACTTTCTGCTACTTCGTTGTTAGTGTGTAGAAATGCAACTGATTATTGTAGGTTGATGTTGTATCCTGCAACTTTATCATATTTGTTTATTACTTCTAAAAGTTTTCTGGTGGATTCTTTAGGGTTTTCTATATATAAAATCATGTCATCTGCAAGTAGTGACAGTTTCACTTCTTTCTTTCCTATTTGGATTCCTTTTATTTCTTTCTCTTGCCTGATTGCTCTGGCTAGGACTTCCAGTATTATGTTAAATAGGAGTGGTGAGAGTGGGCATCCTTGTCTGGTTCCTGTTCTTAGAGGGATAGCTTTCAGTTTTTCACCATTGAGGATGATATTAGCTGTGGGTTTGTCATATATGGTCATTATTATGTTGAGGTACTTTCCTTCTATACCCATTTTATTCAAAGTTTTTATCATAAATAGATGCTGTATCTTGTCAAATGCTTTCTATGCATCTATTGAGATGATCATGTGATTTTTATTCTTCATTTTATTAATTTGGTGTATCACGTTGATTGATTTGCAAATGTTAAACCATCCCTGCATACCTGGAATAAATCCCACTTGATGATGGTGTATAATCTTTTAACGTATTGTTGTACGCGATTTGCTAATATTTTGTTGAGGATTTTTGCATCGATGTTCATCAGTGATATTGGCCTGTAATTTTCTTTTTTTGTGTTGTCCTCGTCTGGGTTTGGTATCAGGGTAATGTCGGCTTCGTAGAATAAGTTAGGGAGCTTCCCCCCTCCATCAAAGTTTTGTAAGAGTTTGTGAAGGATAGGTATTAAGTCTTCTTTAAATGTTTGGTAGAATTCACCAGGGAAACCATCTGGTCCTGGACTTTTATTTTTGGGGAGGTTTGTGATTACTGTTTCGATCTCCTTACTGGTGATAGGTCTATTCAAATTCTCTACTTCTTCTTGATTCAGTTTTGGAAGGTTGTATAATTCTAAGAATTTATCCATTTCTTCCAGATTGTCGAATTGGTTGGCATATAGCTTTTCATAGTATTCTCTTATAATCTTTGGTATTTCTGAGGTGTCTTTTGTAATTTCTCCTCTTTCATTTCTGATTTTACTTATTTGTGCCTTCTCTCCTTTTTTCTTGGTGAGTCTAGCTAAAGATTTGTCAATTTTGTTTATCTTTTCAAAGAACCAACTCTTGGTTTTATTAATTTTTTCTATTTTTTTTTTTTTGGTCTCTACTTCATTTATTTCTGCTCTGATTTTTATTTCCTTTCTTCTACTGATTTTGGGCTGTGTTTGTTCTTCTTTTTCCAGTTCCTTTAGGTGCATTGTTAGATTGTTTATTTGAGATTTTTCTTGTGTTGAGATAGGCCTGTATTGCTATAAACATCCCTTTCAGAACCGCTTTTGCTGTATACCATAAATTCTGGTATGTCATATTTTGATTTTCATTTGTCTCCAGGTATTTTTTGATTTCTTCTTTGATTTCTTTGTTGACTCAGTCGTTGTTCAGTAGCATTTTGTTTAATCTCCACGTATTTGTGGCTTTTCTGTGTTTCTTCCTATAGTTGATTTCTAGTTTCATACCGTTGTGGTCAGAAAAGATGCTTGGTATTATTTCAATCTTCTTAAATTTAAGGAGACTTGTTTTGTGGCCTAATATGTGATCAATCCTGGAGAATGTTCCATGTGCCTTTGAAAAGAACGTGTATTCTTCTGTTTTTGGATGGAATGCTCTGTATATATATACTAGGTCCATCTGTTCTAGTGTATCATTAAGGTCAATGTTTCCTTATTGATCTTCTGTTTGGATGATCTATCCGTTGGTATAAGTGGAGTGTTAAAGTCCCCTACAAATATTGTGTTACTGTCTATTTCTCCCTTTATGTCTGTTAATAATTGCTTTATATATTTAGGTGTACCTACATTGGGAGCATAAATATTTACAATTGTTATATCCTCTTGTTGGATTGTTCCTTTGATCATTATGTAATGCCCTTCTTTGTCTCTTTTTACAGTTTTTGTTTTAAAGTCTATTTTGTGTGATATGAGTACTGCTACCCCAGCTTTCTTTTCATTGCCATTTGCATGGAATATCTTTTTCCATCCATTCACTTTCACTTTGTGAGTGTCTTTAGGTCTGAAGTGTGTCTCTTGTATGCAGCATATATATGGGTCTTGTTTTTTTATCCAGTCAGACACCCTAAGCCTTTTAATTGGAGCATTTAGTCCATTGACGTTTAGAGTAGCTATTGATAAGTATGTACTTACTGTCATTTTTTAAATTTTTTTCTCAGTGTTTTAGTAGTCGTTCTCTGTTCCTTTCTTCTTCTATACAGAATTGATAGTCTCTTTAGTTTGACCTCTGTCTGAAAGCTGTACTCTTTAACTTCCCTCCTCCCTCCTTTTATGTTTATGATATCATATCTAACCTCTTTTTCTGCATTTGTATCCATTATCCTCTTATGATGGAAATAAATAATTTTTCCTATTTGTTTTCTTCACTGTTCCCCTTAAATCAGTCCCTTTAACTTTTCATGTAGCACTGGTTTCTTGGTGATAAACTCCTTTAATTTTTGCTCGTCTGGGAAATTTTTGATCTCTCCTTCCATTTTGAATGATAACCTTGCTGTGTAGGGTATTCTTGGCTGTAAATTTTTTCCTTTTTAGCACTTTAAATATCATGCCATTCTCTTCTAGCCTGTAAGGTTTTTGCTGAGAATTCAGCTGATAGCCTTATGGGGTTTCCTTTGTATGTAAGTTGTCTTTCTCTTGAAGCTTTTAGAATTCTCTCTTTATCTTTAATTCTGGACATTTTGATTATGATGTGTCTCGGTGTGGGCCTCTTTGGGTTTATCTTGTTTGGAGCTCTCTGTGCTTCCTGTACTTGGATGTCTGTTTTGTCCCTTAGGTTAGGGAAGTTTTCATCTATTATTTCTTGAAATAGATTCTCTGCCCCTTTTTCTCGCTCTTCTCCTTCCAAGACACCTATCACACAGATGTTGGTGTGCTTGATGTTATCCCAGTGGTCACTTAGACTGTCCTCACTCTTTTTAACTCTTTTCTCTTTTACCTGTTCAGCTTGGGTAATGTCTTCTAGTCTTTCATCCATCTCACAGATCCGTTCTTCTGTATTCTCTACTCTGCTTTTGAGTCCCTCTAGTGAATTTTTCATTTCCAGTATTGTATTCTTCATTTCTGATTGGTTCTTTTTATATCTTCCATTACTTAGTTGGAATTCTCACTGAGATCATCTATTCTCCCCGGATCAGTGAGCATCCTTAACACTCTTTGTTTGAACTCTCTGTCAGGTAGGTTGCTCATTTCCGTTTCACGTATTTCCTTTTCTGGGGTTTTGTCCTGTTCCCTTACTTGGATTGTATTCCTTTGCCTCCTCATTTTGCCTCTTTCCCTGTGCTTGTGTCTACATATTACGTAGGTCAACTACATCTTCTGCTCTTGGATAGGTGACCTTATGTAAGTGATGGCTTAGGAGGCCTGCAGTGTGCTTCCGTAAGTTCTCAATTTTCCAGTGGTGACCACTATGCGGGCTACGCGTGTCCTTCTGTTGTGGCCAGTTTGCTCTCCCTGTAGGCGCCCAGGGAGGCTGAGTTATGCTCCTGGCCAGCTGTTGTAATGCTCAGCTGCTTGTAGTTGTTGTGGGCCCTTCAGTCTATTTATCAGGTGTGGGGAGCCCCAGCACAGTTGGCTGCAAGTTCTAACACCACATTTGTGTTGCAGTATTTCTTTTAAGTGAGTAGGCGCCCAGCGTGGCAGGTTGTTAGGTTCAGGGCCTTACAATTGCTATAAGCCTACAGCCTTTAGGTCTCTTGTCAGCTCTCTGAGGATTGCAGCTGGGTGGGGCTGGCCTCAGGCATGGGAGCACCCAATTGTTTCAGGCTTTGGAAGGTGTGGCAAACACCATCTGTGGGTTTTTGAGAAGCACAAGTCTTCTGCAGCTGACAAGCCTTGCCGCCCACAGGTCCACACACACTGTCAACACAGTCCTGCCCCGTGTGCATGCCCCAACCTCCTGAAGTGGACCCAGTCTCTCCATGGCGGGAACCCCACACACTCCACCACCGCCCCACACACTCCACCTGCTCCTTGTGCATGCCCTGCCCCAATGAAGTTGTCTCAGTTGCCAGGCTGCAGAGAATACAGTCACCAATCTATGCAGGCCCACAAGTTGCCTGAGGGCTTGTTGTTGGGTGGGGCCAGTCTCTAGGGGGGGCTGCCCACCCTGGCTGAGCTGGATTAAATTGGTGCTCTAGCGGGTGGGACAGACCCTGGGCTAGCAGACCTCAGGGAGAACTCCAATGGCGTCTATGTCAGTACGCCCACACCAGGCCACAACAATATTCACCACCAATGTCCCAGTACCTGGAGAGGTCTCACCTCTCACCGAGATGCACACAAGGCCTATTAGGTGAGTCTCTTTTCACCAAAACACTGTATACCTTTCTTTTTGGTGATTGTAGGTTGCTTTCTGAAACGGGTGACTTTGTGCATGGGCCCTTTAAGAGCCGGTTTCTAATTTGTTTGTGAACCAGCTTTTCTGGTGGTACTCCCTAATGTTTTAGTAACAGGCAAAGTCAGTTATTCTGCCACTCATCTCGATTGTGCTGTGTCCACAACATGCCCACAACAGGAGTGCTTCCCGGCTCAGGGCCCCGCTGCTCCAGGGAGGGCTGCCTACCTTTGGGCGACTCCTGGGCGGTCGTGAGGCGCTGCGGCTTGGGAAGGTGGCATTTTTCCTCTCCAGAAGAGAGTTTCTTCCTCTTCTACCTCAGTTAGGATTATCCGTTGTTGCAGGAGTTCCTCTTATCCAGTTTTCAGTTCTGTCTCAGCGGTAATTTTTCCACGAGTAGTTGTAAATTGGCCGTGTCTGCGGGAGGAGGTGAGTTCAGAGTCTGCCTGTGCTGCCATCTTGACTTCCTCCTCCTGATGGTGTTTGAGGGAATTCTCACGTGAGTCTTGGCATAGAAAAGTTTAAAGAGTAAAGCAACATTGGTCAGATTAAAAGTGTTGGATGAACATAATTCTGAAGGAATAATGATGGAGACATAAAAACAAGAAGCCACTTGAATTGCATTGGACGGTATTAGAGACATCAAAGGACTATGAAAAACTCTAAGGTGAAAAGTAATATGAATTTACATGATAATTATAAACCACTAAACAACAATTCACAAGACAAGTAAACAACTAAAATAGAAACCAGAATAAGAAAAATAGAAGTTAAAGGAGAGATGGAGAGTGATGGTTGGGGTCAGAAAACATAGCTTAGTCATCCTTGAAGTCTCCTTCAGACTCTGATCATTCTTACTGCTCAGTAAACACTTTGAGCCCATCAGCCTGGGGAGGGGCAAAGTGAGAGGTGGTTGGAGGGGAGACAATGCAAGGATACCCTTGTGGAGGCACTGACATTGAAAATCAGTGACATTTTTGCAAAGGTGTTTACCATAATATATTAAGGATTATTCTGGAAATTTAAGGATTTTTCTGGAATGTACATTTTCATTTTATGGAAACTCCAACTAGCCCAGAGAATTATTTAGACATTTCAGCTTTAGAAATAAAGAGAGGGGCCACCCCTGTGGCACAACAGTTAAGTGCGCACGCTCCACTGCGGCGGCCCAGGGTTGACAGGTTTGGATCCTGGTGCGCACCGACATACCGTTTGTCAAACCATGCTGTGGTAGCATCCCATATAAAGTAGAGGAAGATGGGCACAGATGTTAATCCAAGGCCAATCTTCCTCAGCAAAAAGAAGAAGATTGGCATCAGAAGTTAGCTCAGGGCTGATCTTCCTCACAAAAGATAAAATAAAAAAAAAATTAAGTTGATGGTCCAGGAGTTTATTTGAGCTGTTTTAAGGTCTTGAGACTAGAGGCTTTGAAGGATACCGGTACATTTCCTAGGTGGAGAAAAACCTAGGGGGAATTTCCTAGGCCAAGGGACCTTAGGGGAAGCTTGGAGTAAACTGAGTTGGTTGTCTTTTTAATTTGGCTTTAAAATTGGAAAGAATTATGTTTATAAGGTATGAACAAAACTGCTTGATAAAGAAATGAGAGTCTGAACTTGTTCAACTATGAAGAAAAGAGACATGGCTCCTGCCGGCTGAAAAGGCGTTTTACAGGTGACGGAAAATCCTCAGTAGGAGTGTCAGAGGTGAACCTCACGACGTATAGCGGTCCTATAGGGCGTTCCATTATCATTCACATTAATTAATTATAGCTTCGTACGGGGACTGGCACATGAGGGTTTGTCACCCGCACTCCGAACCCCCTCGGTGGTCCTAGACTGTTAGCGGGAGAAATCGAGACAGGTAAGAGAGTGATTACAACATTCCTTTAGGGAATAACACTCAAAGCAGCACACTTGTGACCCACTACACAGTTCCTA
Organism: Diceros bicornis minor; assembly: GCF_020826845.1. Classification (NCBI taxonomy): domain Eukaryota; kingdom Metazoa; phylum Chordata; class Mammalia; order Perissodactyla; family Rhinocerotidae; genus Diceros; species Diceros bicornis. The sequence goes on from NW_026691418.1 coordinate 3,485,210, forward strand.
GAAGGTGTTCAGTCTTTATAAAAAAAAAACAAAAAAACAGAACTAAAAATGGGAAACCATGCTGCAAAAGCCTGCTGGCTTCCAGATGGACAACCCCCCACGGGGACTCCTGCTGGTTTCACGTATACTGCATATGGAAACAATCTTTGCAAGTGTTTAACTAAATGGGAAAGCTTAACTAAGGATGACTTAGGTCGTAAATGGCCAAATTTGGGAACGTTTGACTTCTGAAAACTACCGTATTTGCACACACAGGTTGAAAAAGCCTGCAATAAAACCAAAACAAAAGAAGAGGAAGCTTATTATGATTGGCATTTAGAGGCTTCAAAGAATAATAATGATAAAATGACTTCTTTACAGGAGACTAACCATAAACTGACTGAGACCATTTCTGAATTAAAGAGAGAGAAGTCACAAGCTGTCCACCCCCCTCACCTCCTCTACCTTCTCCACCGCCTCCGCTTTCAGCACCTCAGAGCTCATCTCCTTCTCCCTCAGCACCCGTGTATCTTTCCTTTCTGACCTTCCATGCCCTGACCTATCCACTTCACCTCCTCCTCCCTCACATTCTCCTCCCTCACCTCCTCCTCCTCCCTCACCTCCTCCTCCTCCTTCACCTTCTTGTCCTCCTTAACATTGCCTCCTCCTCCACTCCTAGAGAAAACAAGGAGTAACTCTCAGGGAACAGATACTGAAAGTCCTAAAGTTGTAGTGGCTGCCTTTAAGCAGAAACCTGTTACTGGGTGAGGTGAACCTGCTCTTGTGTATACTCCTTGGATTAGAAGTGAATATAAGATTTTGACGAAGGACTTCCCAGACCCTTTGCAAGATCCTTTAGGGTTTGCACAAGAATTTGATTTTATTGTTAGAACATATGCACAGGATATTCAGATTTATATCAGCTTGTGCATTTGCTGGTGTCTGAAAACAAAGCAAATGAATGGATAAAAGAGGCAGATTGGAGAAACCCCCTGGAAGATTTCCATAGGCATGAGCCTCATGACCTTAAATAGTGTAGGGATATAACTCAAAACCTACACAAAGCCATTCCAGTAGTTTTTCCCAGGAAGACAGATTGGGCTAAAGTCCATCAATATAAGCATAGACCCGAGGAATCAATCTTTGATTATTTTGCAAGGCTTGAGAAAACCTTCAAACAGCACTCTGGGCTGGCTCCTGAATGTTTTGAGGATCATTAAAATGATTCAAATTTCAGTTCAATTTCCTTAGAAGGATTAGATGAGGAATTAGCAAAGTTAGTTAAGAGACATGAACTGGATTGGACTTTAATGCACACTAGTGCTCTTGTCACTATTACAGATAAACTATCTAAAACCTTCCAGAAAAAAAAAGGCCACTAAGGTTATGAGCATACAGCTACAACAGCTTCGTGGCACAACAAAGGGTATCCTTGAGGGTATAATGCAAAGTGAAATAAGTCAGAGGGAGAAGGTCAAATACCGTATGATTTCCTTCATTAAGTAGTAGATAATAACAACAATAAACAAACATATAGAGACAGAGATTGGATTGGTGGTTACCAGAGGGGAAGGTGGGAGGGAGGAGGGTGAAAGAGATAATTCGGTACATGTGTGTGGTGATGGGTTGTAATTAGTATTTTGGTGGTGAACATGATGTAATCTATGCAGAAATAGAAGTACAATGATGTACACCTGAAATTTTTACAATGTCATAAATCAATGTTACCGCAATAAACAAAAAATTAAAAAAAAATCTAACCAGAAACGAAATCACCGTTTCTGTTACTATTGCAAAAAGCCTGGTCGTTTCAAACAAGACTGCCATAAACTCAAATGGGATTTAGGGGATGACAACAATAAACAAGAATAGGGCTGCTCCGAAGATTATGAGAGGGCACTTCCCCTCCTCCTCACAAATGCCGTAGGGGAAATTGAGATAACTATTGGAGGGGAAACTTTAAAGGTCCTTGTAGATACCATGGCTACCTTATCTGTCCTCAACCCTACCCTTATTCATTGCCCTCTCCCTCGGAGTAAACAGACAGTTCAAATGGTAAGGGTTTCATATTTTCCAATGCAGCTTTTTAAATCAGAACCAGTAATTTTTCAATTAAGAAGCATCACAGGAAAAAATGTGTTTCTCCTGGTTAAATGTGCTCCAATTCATTTGATTGGACGAGATCTTCTAGAAGCATACAACGTCCTTTTCACAAAAGGGTGAAATGTTTCTAGATTCAGAAAATCGGGATGCTGACCAGACTGTAATTGCTGAAAGGTTGATGATTGTGAAATCAATGACTCAAATAGAAGAGAAAACTGATGACCTGTTATTACAAGTGCCTAGAGAATTATGGTCATCATCCTCTTCAGATATTGGGAAAATTAAATCAGCCACTCCTATTAAGGTGACTTTGACAACTCTAAGCCTCTATCTAACATTCGGCAACATCCACTTAGACCAGAAGTATTAAATGGGATAAGCCCTATCATTCAGGAATTTCTTGAAAAGAGACTTATAATTCCTTGTACTAGTCCCTGTAATACACCTATCTTGCCTGTAAAAAAGCCGAATGAGAAAGGCTGGAGATTTTTTCAAGATTCAAGACCTATAAAGAACATCGTGATTCCCCGACATCCTGTGGTTCCTAACCCACACACTTTGCTCTCGGCCATTCCAACTAAAAGCTGCTATTTCTCAGTCACTGATTTGGGTAGTGCCTTCTTCAGATTTCCGTGGAAAAGAATAGTCAATATCTTTTTGCCTTGACGTGGGAAGATCGCCAGTATACCTGGACAGTGATGCCACAGGGCTATATTGAGACGCCCACATATTTTTCCCAGATACTCAAGGCTGACTTAGTGAATATAGAATTCCCTAATGACTGCACTTTAATTCAATATGTGGATGATTTCTCTTGCATTCAAACACTAAGTTGGATTCTCAGAAGGACACAATTTATCTGTTGCAACAGCTAGCATCTAAGGGGCATAAATTGTCCAAGGACAAATTACATTTTTGCCTGCCTGTTGTATATAAGGGCTGGGCAATAAGTGAAAAGTTAGGTATCCAGTTCCTGCAATATCCAGTTAGTCCTAGGAATCCTCTTAACTGTTTCTTTGTCTTAGGGAGAGAAAAAACCAGGATTCCTTTAATCATTTCAGAATCAATCAACAGTCCATCCTTAGATATCAAGTGTCCTAGATATTTTACATTACTAAAGTCTGACCAGCCTGATTTCATTGTATGGACACCAGAAGGAGAGAAGGCAGCAACTACCTTAAAGTCTGTTTTGGCCCAAGCACCAGCCTTAGGACATCCTAATTACAGCTTGCCATTTTTCCTCTTCACACATGAAGATAAAGGAAATCCCTTAGGTATCTTAACTCAAAAACATGAAGGTCGACATCGACCTATAGGTTATTATAGTCAGCAGTTAGACTCAGTGGCAAAAGGGCTTCCACCTTGTATGAGACCCATTTCAGTAGCAGCGCTCTTATGCAAGACCAGTGAAGAAATGCTGATGGGGTCTCCTTTGACTATCTATGTTCCTCACTCAGTCAAATCTCTCTTAAATTCTCATCACACTCAGCATTACTCTGTCAGCCGACTAGGCTCCTATGAAGTTCTGTTGCTCTCTGCTCCTAATATTACCTTAGCCCTATGTAATAATCTTACCCCTGCAACTTTACTTCTAGCATCCCAAGAAGAAGATGGCCACGACTACATTTATTAACCAATTACCTACTTACTCCTAGGAATGATTTGCAAGAAACTCCCATTGATAATGCTGATCTAATTTGGTTTACAGGTGGATCTTACTCAAAGGATGAACAAGGATGTTATCGAGCTGGATATGCAGTAACGTCCTCAGTAGATGTAATCGAGAGTTTTTACTTAGCAGAGATAAAGTCAGCACAGCAAGCCGAGTTAATTGCTTTAACTTGAGCTTGTCAATTGGCCAGAGATCAGGTAGCAAATATCGACACTGACGGTCGTTATCCTTTTGGAGCAACACATGACTTTGGAATGCTGTGGAAACAACGAGGGTTTTTAACATCTTCGGATCAGCCTATAAAGCAGGGGAAACAGGTTGCAGAATTATTATACTCTATACAGCTACCGAGACAACTAGCGATTATTAAAATGCCAAGGCATCCAAAATTTGATACTTTGGAAGCTAAAGGAAACCAGCTTGCTGATGCAGCTGCTCAACAAGCAGCCTTGAAGGCTCGCCCTACCCAGCCTCGAGAATGCCTGCTGCTTCCTATTAACTCTGCTAACCCAGTAAAAGACTTCCTTCTACAAGCCCAAGAAGTGGCCATGGAAGAAGAAAAACACATATGGCAGTCAAAAGGGGGAATTTTTGACACCCTCTCACAGATGTAGTTTGGACCCCATAGGAAACCCATGATACTTGTTGGAGCGCAATTGCCCCTGCTCCAGCATATACACCAACTAACCCACTGGGCACCTGAAAAGGTTATTTTATGGGGAAAACAATACTATTGGAAACTTTTTCCCACAGTGGCCCATAAAACTTATACTCGTTGTGTTATATGCCCAAAGTATAATCCAGGGAAACCACTTCATGGGTCACAAGGCCACTTTCCCCTTCCTAAGGGACCCTTTGAGGGCAATTGAACTTTGTCTAAATGCCACCATCTCAAGGATATAAATATATCTTGGTAATAATCTGTGTGTTCTCACATTGGGTTGAGGCCCTTCCTTGCAGAAGAGCAACGGCTCTAACAGTAGGTAAATTACTATTAGAGAGAATAATTCCTGCTTGGGGAATTCCTACCGAGTTACATAGTGACCAGGAAACTCATTTCACCGGACAAATAATTAAATCCATTTGTAATATTTGGCCAATAATGCAGAATTTCCACTGCGCTTACCATCCCCAATCCTCAGGATCGGTGGAAAGAACTAATAGCTCGATCAAAATTCAGTTGGCAAAGCTTTCAGAAGCATTTAATCTCTCATGGCCGAAAGCTCTTCCACTAGTGCTCCTCAGTCTTAGATCTACATCCTTTGGTAATCATCGACTGTCTCCTTTTGATATAATAACTGGACGACCTATGCAATTAGATGAAGAAATGTAGGAAAGAACTTTACTTATTGTCAAGGTCTCATTGAGGCTCTTAAGAGAAATGAGAAATTGGTAGCTAATTCTTTTCCCAGTAAGCTCCCAGGAGACGAAGACCTTAAGGATCATGGATTACAACCTGGAGATTTTGTTTATTGGAAAAGATACCTGATAAAGGGCTCTTTGCAACCCCATTGGAAAGGACCATATCAGGTGTTTTTAACCAATCCGTGTGCTGCAAAATTAAAAGGCGTAAACTCATGAATTCACATTTCTCATTTAAAAAAGGCTTTTCCACCTGAATGGACTTCAACTCCAGTCTCTGACACCCAACTTCGACAGACCAAGACGAATATCTCCAAATCAGGATGAGAAGAAGACGACATCTGTTGTAGGCAGCTGTCCTGAGACTCTGGACCAGGCCTGTATTCCTAACCTTATATCACCTCATTTAAACCTTTGTAGTGTTTAAGCTTTATGTAATTGCTAAAATAATCAATTTCTAGATTGTCTTACAAATTTCCTAAACCAATGCTTTACCCTTCAACTTTATAAGATAGAATAGAACCTAATTACAAAACCATATGTTGATTACAAAATATAAATGCCATTTAAGGTTTCCCTAATGCTATGTTTGTTTTTCCAATCTACATCTGAATGGACCTCTGATGGCAATGTTTTTCTGCAATGGGCACATTCCTTTGCTACACATAAAAATCTGTCTACTTGTTGGCTATGTGGCCAACTTCCACTTTCTATGACACTTGGTGGGTCTTTCCCTTTCGAGGCACAGATTGGAAAGCTCTAAAGCAATTTATTGTGATACAAAGATCTAGTTCTAATGTTCACAGTTCGTCTGATATTACTAATTATGATCCTGAAACATGGTCAATAGCCCATACTATTAGTAATACAGGACACGGTTATTCTTTTCTATTACTCAAACCATCCAATTATCCCAACAAATTGCAGATAAACAAAAGAAACCAGACATTACAGTAAAAACCATGGAAGGTTTCACACAAATTTGGGATAGATATGTTTGGCTTACTCCTAGTCATGGATCTTTAAACATACCAGCACCTTTATGTTGGGAACAGAGAAATCATTCCAAACAAAATCTACCAAATTACACTCTAAAGATGGGCTGGATACCCACCGAGTCATGTCAGAATACTATTATACGTAAAAAAGTGATTGGTTTGGAACAGACTGGTCTCGAAGACCAGGTGTCTATTGGATGGCTCCTAATGGAACTCACTGGTTATGTCGAACAAACCTCTGGCCTTGGCTGTCACCAGGATGGCTAGGGCGCTGCACTCTGGGCTTCTCTTGCATATAGGGAAAGATTCGTCCAGAGCTAACATCTGTGGCCAATCTGCCTCTCCTTAAGGCCAGATGGGCTCATTCAGTGTTATACTTGTATGACCACCTAGTAGCTATATTTGCTCCTTCCTTGGGGCTGGAAGATGTCATATCACATATAGAGTCTCTGACAAAATTTACTCAACAAGCCCTTAACGATAGTCAGGAAAGAATAGCTTTTTTAAATACTGAAATATCTTTAATGAGAAAAGCTGTCCTTCAAAATAGAATGGCCTGAGATATTCTTACAGCAACCCAAGGTGGTACATGTGCGATCAAACTGAATGCTGTGTGTTTATACCTGACGAGTCTTCCAATGTGTCACCTCTACTAAAGCACATGGAAAAACAGGTGAATGCCTTAAGTGATCCTACACCCAGCCTTGATTTGTTTGGTTGGCTCCCTTCTAGTATTGGTTCCCTTTTTCGATCTGGATTGCAATTCCTATTTCTATTACTTTTTGGAATTCTTGTACTAATCATTATGTTCAAACTGTTGTTTTCTTTATCTAGTGTTGTAAGACTGGCATGCAAACTAGAGTAATGGTGGCTCGGTGATTTGAGATGGCTGATCAATCTTATAACCCTGGACAAATTTCCTTTTCTGATAAGGACTATGCCTAAAAACTCATTTTAAACTAATCTTTAAAAAAATGTTTAATTATTATCATTGTTACTGTACTTGTTTTACAATTGTGCACAATGTAGCATAAGGGGCTATATATATTAAAAAAAAGCACATATAAAATATTTGTGCAACAACCTAAAATTAATCCAAAATCCATGAAATGCTTCCTCCGTTTATATATATATACCTCTTTGCTTGTCCACAATATCCGACTAATTCCACCCAAAGTGAACAACTGAGCAAATAGATGAGATAAAAGCCTGGCACCGAGGGACATGATAGAATCAGGGCATGCAGCAACCACCCTGACTCTGAGGGAAAATATTTTGATCATCAATGTTTTCTATCAAAAGATTATACATCAAAAGGGGGAAAATGATAAATAAATGGTAAGCAATAGGATATATTGGAGCACATGAGGAAACCATTTGGTGTAAAACTAGTTGGGCTTGACCTAGATTTTTTTTTTCCAAAAGGGGCCTGTAGCCTCTGTTCATCCATTATATATCTATTTTAAGCAATTAACATGTCCCAAAGACAAGAACAATACCCTTAAGATGTAAATGCAACTTCCCCCACATTGGCATTTCCTTAAGGATAAGCATTTCTCCCTAAGCTAGGATTTGGTTGCTGTGCCCATCCTGTGACCACCCAACTCAAGACAACAGCCATGCCCATGGAAACAGCAGAACTGATACCCACTGTATCCAACAATTGACGTGCTGACAGGTCAATGTCGTGGCTATTGTAAAAAGGACATTGCAATCACATGTGGTACACGCTCTTTGACGATATATAACCACTCTGTACACCCCACATCTTTTTTTTTTTAATAATTTTATTTATTTACTTATTTTTCCCCCAAAGCCACAGTAGATAGTTGCATGTCATAGCTGCACATCCTTCCAGTTGCTGCATGTGGGACGTGGCCTCAGCATGGCCAGAGAAGCGGTGCGTCGGTGCACGCCCAGGATCCAAACCTGAGCATGTGCACGTAACCGCTAAGTCATGGGGATGACCCTGTACACCTCACTTCTTTGGAGTGTTCCGTTTCTTCATGAAAGGATTCTCTCGGGCTATATGGTCCTCAAAGGTTGATTCATAATAATCTCACCCCAATTTTGATTTATAGATTGGTTACGGATTATTTGCATCGACATTCTATTTGTCCCTCCAGTATCTAAACACAGTACTTGACACCTTTGGTGCACTCAGAAAATGTTTGATGAGTGAATAAGTATGTGGGAGACCACACTGACTGGAGCAGAAGGGGTTTTTCGGGGAGTGGTAGAAATTTCGCTGACATTCCTACCATTAGTAGTTGAAGCTCTGGGCTTTGGACCGGTTTGTCTGGGCACCAATCACAGTGATTCCACTTTTAACTGGGGAATCTGTGCAAATTATTTACTCTCTGAGCCTTAGTTTCCACATCTATAAAATGGGGTCACTGAGAACTCCTGTCTCATAGGGTTTTAGTGAAATTTAAATGCATTAACTAATGTAAAGTGCTTAAAAGAGCTCCTGGCACATAGTAGGCACTAAAATGTTAGCTGTTATGTTATCATTATTGCTCTTATTTCTGAGCAATACTCTGGTTTTGAAAAGATGCTTTCATAATATAGTTGATCCTCATTATTTGTGGAGTCCGTGGTTGCACACTTGCCTACTAGCTAAAATGTACTGGCAGCCCCCAAATCAACACTCTCAGGGCTTTCATGTCCATTTGAAGATATGCACAAAGTGGTGAGACATTTGATTCTCTTGACGTGCATGTTCCCAACTGAGGGGGAACCAGGTGATGCTCTGCCCTCTTGTTTCAGTCTATACTGTAAACAAGTGACCTTCTTGCAGTCTATTTAGTGCCCCATTTCTCATCTTTTTGTGCCTTGTGTTGGTGACTTTGCTGTTTAATATGTCCCCCATGTGTAGTGCTGCAATGCTGCCTGGTGTTCCTCAGGGCAAGAGTCTGTGACGTGCCTTTACAAAGAAAGTATGCATGTTCGACAAGCTTCTTTCAGACACGATTTACAGTGCTGTTGGTGTGAATTCAATGTTAATATATCAACAATATATATTAAATAAGGTGACTTTAAAGACAAACACAGAGAACAAGGTTATGTATTGATCAGTTGAAGAAAATGTGACTAAGGCTTGCAGGAACCTAACACTGCATTTCCCGTAGGAGCAGTGGGTCATATTCACTGATTCAGTGTTCACAGTGACTTTATAGACTGTCATACTGTGCATAATTAGAACTGCCTGTATCTTATGTAATCCTCACATACTCCTTTATAGTGGGTAGGGTAGGGAACAGGGTTCCATATTTTGCTATTAAAGTAAGGCTATTACAGACCTTATGAACCAAGTAGAGAATTTAAAATGTCTTGTGCTCAGCATAAGAGCCATGATTTTTTTTTTTGTGAGGAAGATCAGAGCTGAACTAACATCTATGGCCAATCCCCCTCTTTTTGCTGAAGAAGACTGGCCCTGGGCTATCATCTGTGCCTATCTTCCTAAATTTTATATGGGGCGTCACCACAGCATGGCCTGACAAGCGGTGCATCGGTGCGCGCCTGGGATCCGAACCTGGGCTACCAGCAGCAGAGCATGAGCACTTAACTGGTACGCCACGGGGCTGGCCCGTAGCCATGAGTTTTTGAGCAAGGAAGATCTATGATGTACTCATGTTTAAGGAACAATTACCTGACAAGAGAATGCGGTATTGAGAGGAAGAGGGAGAACTGAGCCGGAAATGAGGACCAGCTGTGAAACTCTCCAAGAATTATCATTGTTATGTGAGGAGATTCAAAGCTAAGGTGCTGATGTGATAAAGGAAAAGTAGCAGCCAAAGGATGAAATAATGGGCTTTGTAATCATATATAGGGTATAAATCAGGCTGTGGTTCTCAAAGTGGGCTCCCTGAACCAGCAGCATCAGCAGCACCTGGGAACTGGGTTAGAAATACAAATTCTCTGGTGCTGCTGCAGACCTGCTGAACTGGAAACTCTGTGGTGGGGCCTGGCCATCTGGGTTTCAACAAGGCCCCCAGGTGCTTCTCGTGCTTCTGGTGCTCATCAAGTTTAAGACTAATGAATTAGAAAAATGATTCCAACCCGTCACCATGTCCAGGTAAGCTGCAAGGCAGGGAGGTGGTATTTGTTTGGAGGATAAGATGCATTTTAAATTTTAGGAAAAAATAGTCAGCATCTGTTTCATCGTAAGGTTTCCAGAGATGCCATCTTAGCTGTCTACCTGTGAAGCTCTTTTTTCCACAAAATGTTCTCCTTTACAGAGCCCTTTGTAAGTTATTTACCACTTACCACATGTTCTGAGAATCCCTTCTTCCTTGAAATCCCCTTTCAGACTTGAATACGTACTTTATTTTTGTGCACAATCTCCTCTATTTAAAATCTGGATTTCTCTTCCTATAGGATCATGTATGGCACATGCAACCTTACTGTCAATTTGGAATGCCATTGGTTTGTTCCAAAACCTTAGAAAGTTTTAGAATTTGGAACCTGATGAATAGAGAATGTATAAGCTTTTGTGTAGGACTCATATATTTCATATGTCTAGAGATATTCCCAACTTGCCAGTAATGTGGTCTTAGATTTAGCAGAACTTGAAAATCTGAATATAGTAGAAAATGACTTATATAACTCATACTAACATTTACAAAATAAATGATCAGAATGTTAACTTACCAATAAGCACTTTCCATATTCTAGGCTCTGAAAGTATCTTACTTACATAATAAACATGATAAAGTTTCAAAGACGAGCCAATTAACTTTTGAGCAAAAGTTTGACTTGAGTGTATCTGGGCTTCCTTTTTGACAGTTGTAGCCTTAATGTTACATTAACCTTTTCCTTTTCTGGAAATCAGATGATCTTGTATTTGGTGAACATTTTAATTTTTAATGGCCACTCGTATTTTGTGATACGCACGTCTTCAAACAATCTATAAGAACTAACCATTACCACCCACATATAAGATTATACAGGAATGGAGGAATTTTGTCTGACTTGTATTTAATTGTTCAGCCAAAGCAGATGACAGACTCTACCACATACAATGATTTAAGGGTTTGAAGCAGTATTTTTAAATACAAATAATCTCAAAATTGATAATATAGACAATATATTACTTACTGTGTTAACTAACCAAAACAGTTAAATTTGCTATCTTTCCTCCATTTTTTAAGGATGCACCCATTATATAGATTCTGAACAAAATTGCAAAGATCACTTTTTCCATTTTCAAAATTTATTTATTTTAATTTTTAATAGTGATAACCTTAGTGTTGGGTAAATTGCTGCACAATTACTGGAAATGCTGAAAGTCTTTTGGAAAAGTGTAGAAGTCTAAAGATAATGAAAAGTATATTTTTCCAATGTCAAGTCCTTTGAGCTTCTCTCTAGTTGTACTCTGAAGAGATGGAAGATTAAGTACCAGCACAGGACACAAGGGAACAGGCTGCCAACTTGAGGGCTTCCCACAGACCACAGAGTACCTGGCAGACACTTGGAGATTAAATCTGGGCTTTGGCCATGGGTGGGCCCTGAGAGGAGTATTTTGCTTAAATGACCAGAGAATAGACAACCTTTTTTCTTGATAATAAGCAATATTTATCATGTAAATTTCTTTATAAATCTCTGAATAAAATACAAAAAAGTAGCCCGTATAGCAATCAACTCTTACTGACAAGCCCCACAGCCTTCTCTAGAGAGCTCAACAGAAAATGTCTCCACTGACTGTGAATTGCTCTTCTCTGAAAGCCAGCCAGCCCTTCACTGATAGCCCTGGATAAGGAAGGTCAGATACAATTCTTTGAAGATGTTTAGCTGAATTCAGAACCAAAAATCCTACCTCCAGTTGTCTCCTTTGTGAGAATGGATGGCCGGCCTTATTTCACAAGCTGGGCAGTTGAGGTTTCAGATGAGCTTAATTGCTCTCTTCCCCAAGTATGGAAAAGGAGGCTTAGTGATGAGATTTTGCAGGTAAAGATAGGGTCATAGAGGGGAATAAATATTTCAGCAAATTGTTTTTTTGTTCTCTATAGTAGAAATAATTTAAGAAGCAGATAGTCTCTTTCTCCAACATCTCTTCCCTTTTCTCTATTTGTAATATCGCTGTAAAAATTCTCTCTATAAAAATTTCAGTATTTTTTCTTTGCAGTCTGTTTATTATCATCTTTATGAATTCTTTGACTTCACCACCTTCTTGGCACCACAACGCTAGCCACTGAGATATTATTATAGATTCAGTTTTGCAATTTCATCCTCTTATCTCTATTTCCTCTGCCATTTCTTAGTTTTAGTTCTTTTTTTTTAATTTTTTGTTTATTGCAGTAACATTGGATTATAACATTCTATAAATTTCAGGTGTACATCATTATACTTTTATTTCTGCGTAGATTGCATCATGTTCACCACCCAAATAGTAATTACAACCCATCACCACACACATGTGCCGAATTATCCCTTTCGCCCTCCTCTCCCCCCTTCCCAACTGTTAGTTTTAGTTCTTATTGTATCTTATGCTTCAAAACATTTGAAGTTTACAGAGTATATCAGTTCTTTATTTTCTCAACTTTTTATTATCTAAGTGTCCTCAACTATCACTTTTTTTAAAAAAGAAGTGAAATACATAACAGAACAATACACTGTAATAAATTGACCACTTATAAAATTAAGTTCAACCTGAAATCCCTCCCCACTTAACAGAGACAATTTTTTATAATTCACCATGATTTAGTTCAGGCAGGATCAGTTTATCAAAGATTTTTGGATGCATTAAACCACATGAGATAAGTACAGTGTAAAGTAAAATGGTTAATCTTGCAGAATTTGTAGAATTTCTTGATGGTTAAGGAAGTTGATGGTGGGGAGCCTGAATCATATGAAAAGTAGTTGATTAATTAGCACCTGACAGAGTTTGTTAATTTGGTAAACACATATATGTTGAAAAGTTAAGCTTGCATATCAGAGTATTGTCAGATGCCACTGGGAAAATTCATAATGTTCTCAAATACTACAAAAAAATGACCATTTTTTCATAAAAGATGTCATACATAATGGCATCATATACCTCTGTCAGAAAATTTGCAAGAAGAAAATTAACACTTGAGTCATTTTAATTCTAACAATTTGTTTATGCTTACTATTAGGTTAAAAAAATTTTCTAGAAATAAAGTGATAAGTGATATACTTGCTTAATTTTTAATTTTTTTAGGAAAAAACATTTTCACATTTTAAAAAAATATTTATTTTTATTTATTTTATGCTGAATTTATTCCTGGGCCCAAAGACATTTTTTAATTAACAAACACCAATTCTTTTGAAACGCTTTCCAAAAGTTGAAGAGGAGAGAATACTTCTAACGTCATCCTATGGGGTTAGCACTACACTGATATCAAAGCCAAATCGATTAAAAGAAAAGAAAACCTGAGGTCAATATCTTTGATGAAGAGTGATACAAAAATCCTCAATAAAATAATAACAAACCAAATTAAGCAGCATATTAAAAGGATTGCGCATCATTTTTCTAAAATAATTTTATTTATTTACTTAATTTTTCCACCCAAATCTCCAGTAGATAGTTGTATGTCATAGCTGCACATTCTTCTAGTTGCTGTATGTGAGACGTGGCCTCAGCATGGCCAGAGAAGCGGTGCGTCAGTGTGCGCCCGGGATCCAAACCCAGGCCGCCAGCACTGGAGCACGTGCACTTAACCGCTAAGCCATGGATCCGGCCCATTTTAAGTGGGATTTATTCCTGGAATTCAACATGTTTCAATATATGAAAATGAATCAATGTAATAAACCACATTAACAGGATGAAGGAAAAAAACATGATCATCTCAATGGATGCAAAAAAAGTGATTGACAAAAGTAAACATGCTTTAATGTTAAAAACACCAAAAAACCCTCATAGTAAAAGGAAACTACTTCAACATAATAAAAGTCATATATAGAAATCCACAGAGAACAATGTATTCAAGTGTGAAAGAGTGAAAGTATTTCCTCTAAGATCAGGAACAAAGCAAGAAGATCCACTTTCACCACTTCTATTCAACATGGTATTAGAAGATCTAGCCAAAGCAATTAGGCAAGAAAAAGAAAGAAATAGCATCCAAATTGGAAAGGAAGAAATAACATTGTATTTTTTCACAAATAATAGCTTATATGTTGAAACCCTTAAAAATTCCACAAAGAAATTCTTAGAACTAATAAATTCTGCAGAGTAGTGGGACACAAAATAGATATGCAAAAATTAGTTGTTCTTCTATACATTAATAATAAGTAATCTGAAAAAGAAATTTAAAAACATTACATTTTTATTTACAGTAGCATCAAAAAGAGTAAAATACTTAAGAACCAACTTACTCAAGGAGCTAAAAATTCCAATGATGTTTTTTGCAAAAATAGAAAAATATATCATAAAATTCATATGAACTCTCAAGGGACTCTGAATAGCCAAAACAATCTAGAAAAAGAAGAACAAAGCTAGAGAACTCACACTTTCTGATTTCAAAACATACTACAAAGTAAACAAAACAGTGTGGTACTGGCATAAATACACACAATATACTAATGAAATAGCATAGAAAGCCCTGAAATAAACCTTTGCATATATGGTCAAATGAATTCTGACAAGGGTGCAAAGACCATTCATTGAAGAATGGATAAGTTTTTCTAAATATGGTGCTGGGAAAACTGGATAACCACATGCAAAAGAATGAGGTTGGACTCTTACATTACACCACATACAAAAATTAACTCAAAATGGATCAAAGATCTAAATGTTAGAGTTGAAGCTATAAAATCTTTAGAAGAAAACACAGGGTAAAAGCTGCATGTCATTGGGTCCAAAAGACATTGCCAACAATGATTTCTTTCATCTGACACCAAAGCCATAAGCAACAAGAACAACAAAATAATAAATTGGACTTCATCAAAATGCAAAAGTTTTCTGTATCACAAGATACTATCAACAGAGTAAAAAGGTCACCCACAGAACAGTTGAAAATATTTGCAAATCACATATCTGATAAGGGATTAATAGCTAGAATATATAAAGAACTCCTACAACCCAACAATTAAAAAAACCACAATTTAAAAATGCAAAAAGGACTTGAATAGACATTTCTCCAAAGAAGATATAAAATGGCCAGTACACACATGAAAAGATGCTCAACATCACTAAGTATCAGGAAAATGCAAAATAAAACCACAATGAGATACCTCTTCACACCCATTAGGATAGTTACTATCACAAAATCAGAAAATAACAAGGATTGGCAAGGATGTTGAGAAACTGGAACCGTTGTGCTCTGATGGTGAGAACATAAAACCGTGGAAAACAGTATGACAGTTCCTTCAAAAATTAAAAATAGAATTACCATATGAGCTAGCAATTCCACTTATGGGTTTTGAAATAATAGAAAATATATTTATTGGTCTCTGCCTCCAATTCCTGGCACAGAGCTACTAAAACCCTTGTACTTTCCTAAACAATAAGGACACTAGGAGCATCTCTTGTTCTAATATTTGTCTTTGACTCCATCCCTGACACAGAGCTCCTAAAACACTTGTAATTTCCTAAGTGATAAGAACACTAGGAGAATCATTTGTTCTATTGAGACAACTCTGTGTGGGCTCCTGGATGGCTCCTGGATGGGGGCTGGTAACTAGAAAGACCAAGCCCTGATTAAAAGGTTGAAATTTTTAGCCCTACCCCTTATCCATCACAGAGGGGAGAGGGGTTAGAAACTGAGTTGATAATTGATCATGCCTATATGAGGGAGCCTTCATAAAAATCCCAATAGAAGGAAGTTCATAGAGCTTCCAGGTTGGCCATGACAGGGAGTGCTTGGAGAGTGGTAAACCTGGAGATGGCATGAAAGTTCTGTGCCCCTTCTCACATATCTTTCCCTATGCACCACTTCCATCAGGCTGTTCTTGAGTTATATCCTTTTATAATAAACTGGTGATCTAGTAAATGTTTCTCTGAGTTTTGTGGGCCACTCTAGCAGATTAATCAAGCCCAAGGAGGAGGTTGTGGGAACCTCTGGTTTATAGGCAGTCAGTCAGAAGTACAGGTAACAATCTGGGCTTGTAACTGGCACCTGAAGTTGAGGTGAGGTTGGGGTGGGTGTGCAGTCTTATAGGACTGAGCTCTCAACTTGTGGAATCAGATGTATCTCTGGGTTGACAGCATCAAATTGAGTTGAATTATCTGATGATCAGCTGGCATTGCAAGTGTTGCTTGTTGGAGGTGTGAAGAACTCTCCCACATGTGAAAAAATGAATCTCAGAACACCATTTATGAGTATACACCTAAAAGAATTGAAGAGAGAGGTAGAAAGACATATGTACACTCGTGTTGTTAACAACATTATTCAAAATAACCAAAAGCTGGAAACAAGCCAGGTATCCATCAATAGATGAATTGACAAAAAAAAAAATGTGGTGTATACAGACAGTGGAATACGATTCACCCTTAAAAAGGAAGGAATTCTGACACATGCTATGACATGCATGAACCTTGAGGACTTTATGTTAAGTGAAATAAAGCCAGCCACAAAAGGAAAAATATTGTGATTCCACTCATATAAGGTACTTAGAGTAGTCAAATTTATAGGAACAGAAAGGAGACTGGTGCAAGAGGGAGGGACAACAGGGAGTTGTTGCATAATGGGCACAGAGTTTCAGTGCAAGGTGAAAATAGTTCTGTGGATGGTTAGAGGTTATGGTTACACAATAATGTTAATGTACTGAATGTCACTGAACTACACACTTAAAAATGGTTAAAATGGTCAATTTTATGTTATGAATATTTTATGACCATTAAAACTATTATTTGCAACAAATGAACAAACACTAGCTACATGCAACAACATCGATGAATATCACAACGATAATGCTGCATAAAAGAAATTATATTCAAAAAGCTATATATTTTATAATTCCATTTGTATAAAATCCAAAAAAGAAACAAAACTGAGATCTGGCTTCCAGTAATGGTTGAGTAGCTTGTTGAACTAACACTCTCACAGATAACAATGATAAAATCTGCATAAAATATTATATATATTTATATAGAATCATGTATCTATATGTAATACAGGTACAATAAATTTGTATAAGTGTGTATGTATAAATCTCTTCCAAAAGCAAGCAGAACTGAGAGGGAGTCTTCCCTTGAATGATGAGAATTGCACCAGGAGATATTTGCAAGCCTGAGTCTTTTTCCTCAAAGCATTCCAAAATCTGTACTTGGCCCAGACAGGGGAAAAACTACAGTCTTACTTGTAATGTTAGAGCATGTATTTTCGGGCTGGAAGAGTAGCTGGAAAGTTAGGGGAGAAATTTTGGAAGGGAGGGAACCATAAAGAGGAAACATCTCAAAATATGTGTGTAACTCTCCCTCACACAGACATCAAATTTGCAGATCTTTGAACAACACACATGCAGGGTAGGCCCCAGGGGGCCTAGTGTAAAAACAGCAGTTGGAAGATGAAAGAACTGAATGAGTATTTCAGCTATGCCCACTGTAAAGGAGAGAAGATTGGAATTTCAGTCCAGCCAAGTTAACTCCCTGCTAGAAAAATAACAACACTCTTCAAAGGAATACAATAGAATACAGAGTCTCTATAACTATGACTCATGGTTTCCAGTACACAATTTAAAAAAACATGAGATTTGAAGAAATAGGAAAATTTAATCCATATGTGACCCAAAGCAAGCACTAGAAACTCTCCCAAACGTGTTGCAATTAGCAGACATGGATAAGAAATCAGCGATTATAAAGATGATAATGGTGGTAAAGAAAAATATTCTCATAATGAATGAACAGATCTTGAAACTCAGCATAGAAATGGAAATTACAAAAAAGAACGAAATAGGAAGATGAAATAAAAAAATACTTTTGAGTTTACCAGTAGATTAGAAATAGTAGAAGAAACATGAAGATAGATCAATAGAAATTATCCAACCTGAAGAAACGAATGTAAAAATTTTGAAGAAAAATGAAGAGTGCCTTACCTGTGAGATGATGGAGTCCCCAGCAGAGAGGGGAGAGACAGAAAAATTAAATGAGGCAGAAAGGCAAATCAACAAGTAATAGCATAAAACTTTCAAAATTTGGTGGAAAATCTAAAATTTTAGATCGAAGAAAGTCAGCAACCTCACAAAATAAAATACAAAATAAAACCATGCCTAGGCACATGATAGTGAAGCTGCTAAAATCCAAAGGTAAAAATAAGAACTTGAAAGCAGTCAAGGAAATACTGGGGAAGACATTACATACAGGGAGAAATAATGTGAATGATGAATGATATATTATCAAAAACAAAAGAGACAAAGCAACAACAAAATGACATCTTTCAAGTGCAGAAAGAAAACCCAAAAGTCAACACAGGATTCTATATTTAGCAGAACTCACTTTCAAAAAGGAAGCAGAAACCACAATAAGATACCGGGCACTTATTAATTGGCTAAAATAAAAAATAAAATTGCAAATGCCAATAAAATTGCAAATGCCAAGTGCTGGTGAGGACTAGAAACAACTAGAACTGGGAATGTAACATGATAGTTGCATTCGGAAAACAGTTTAGCAGGTTCTTATAAAGTTAAACCTACACTTATTATGTGACTCAGATATCCCACTCCTAGGGATTTACTGAAGCAAATTGAAAACTAATGTTTAAACAAAAATCTTTGTGTGAATATTGATAGCCATTTTATTCATAATTGTCAAAAGCTGGAAATAAACTAAATGTCCTTCATCAGGTGAACGGAGAAAGAGACTGTAGTGCACTGGGACATTAGAATACTACTTGGCAGTAAAAAGGATAAACTTTTGATTCACACAACAAGATGGATGAATCTTGAATGCATTTCTCTAAGTGAAGGAGGCCAGATTCAAAAGGCTATGTACTATGATTCCATTTACATGACTTTCTAGAAAAGTCAGAATTAAAGGGATGGAAAATGATCAGTGGTTGCCAAGAGATGGAGTGGGGGAAGGGGTTGACTATAAAGAGACAGTATGAAAGAATTTTGGGGGTGAAAAAAACAGCTCGGTATGGTACTGTGGAGGTGGATACACGACCATAAACTTGTCAAAACCCGTAAAACTGTACATAACAAAGGGTGAATTTTACTCTGTAAATTTTACAAATCAATCAGGATGCTGAGGAACTCAGATGGAATGCAGTGACAAATGAATCTCACTGTATTCCACGTATGTGACATAACCACGCTGAAGGGCTGAGGATGGAAGATCCTAACCTAAGTAACTTTGGAAGACAGTGTTTTGATGGGATACTGTAGAATTAAAGTACTGGACACAAACACTGTACTCTAGGTGGTAAATTTGTTTTCATAAGGGTATGGATTAGTAATTCTGAAACTAGTTGACACGTTAGTAAATATTGCAAATATCTGGAGTTAAGTTTCTCACTGTTGGTGAAAGAAGTGACGAATAAACAAAAGGAAAAGGCTAGAATAAATTCTGTGGTGCTGGATTGGGGTTGGATGTATCAGTATGAATCCATGTCTCTTTTAATATATCTATCCAAATAGAAAGCTAGATTGCTAGATAGATTGAAACATCTATAGATAGGTGTGTATACCTGATTTTATATTCAGACATACATTTCCAAGCTCTGCTGAGAGAGTCTAGAAGCAATGACACTAGTATCAATGAGCATACCTAGCTCCCTGATCTTGGTTTCTAAATATCATTCTCCAATAAAAAGAACCAGGTTTTCTTGGAGAAATGGCTGATTCTAAGGCTGGAGATGGAAAATACAAGGTGAGCCTGGAGCATCTTGTAGTGCCAGAAAGTAAGAAAGTGCTTTAAAACAACAGAAAATGATGAGATGTGTCAAAGGAATGAATCTGAAAGACATCCCAGTGGCTCAAGCTAGAAAACTGTAAGCAACAAAATAAATAACAGTAGCATTGGATTATTACCCAGAGAAAAAAATAAATATCCATGAGTCTATACTGATATAAAAAAGATTAAATAAGAAAGGAAGAAAGAAAGAAAAAAAGGGGATAAAAAGATTGAGAGAAAGAGAGAAAGAAAGGAAGAATGAAGGGGGGGGAATCTTCCTCACAGAATTCCAAATAATAAATGTGGCTGGATAGCATGAAATAGAAAATCGCCACTAGAACGCTACAGTAATAATTACTGTGGGCAAGTCTGACTGATGAATGCAAAAACTGTGTGTGAAACTTAAAGAAGAAACAGTACCTTTGCAGAGCTTCAAAGCATCTCCCTCCAAATGATTAACTTTTTTCTCTTAAATTCTTTAAAAGACTTATGACTATTTAAAGCAAAAATTATAACACTGTATTGTGGGATTTATAACATGGGTAGATGTAAATTTTATGACAACAATAGCACAAAGGACAGACAGAGGTAAATGCAACTGTTCTATAACAAGACTTCCATATTTTACATTGAATAAACTGGTGCACTATTAAGTCCAGGTAGACTGTGATATGTTAAAGATGCATATTGTAATCTGGACCAACCACTAAAAACTGCAAATGTGTGTCACTTAAATGCTAATAAAGGTATTAAACAGAATACAAAAAGCGTTTATTCAAGAATTTTCGCAGGAGATGACCTGCACATCCCCAGGAGGAAGATGAGCCCACTGCGGGGCATCCGCAGAGCAGAATGCCCTCAGCTGTGCCGAGGAGCAAACGCTGACACACACATGTTGTGTGAGCCTCACCAACCTCGTGCCGAGGGAGGCAAGGTGGACAGAAAACAATACACGTGGGATGATTTCAGCCAAGATGAACCTATGGTGAAAAAACCAGAACAGTGGTTGCTTCAGGGGTAGGAAAAAATTGCCTGGGAAGGAACAGGAAGGAGTTTTCTGGGGTTGATGGAAATATCCTATTCTTAAAGGGGTGAAGGTTATATGGGCATGTTTATTTGCCAAAACTATACTGTTCTTATTTCTGCCTTTCAGTGTGCATATATCTTACCCCACCCCCTCACACAAAAGACTAAAAGAATAATAAAGTGAGGTGGGAATGAGATGGAGTGTGGATGAAACAAAAATGGCAGATGATTAGTAGTTGTTGAAGCTGGGTGACGGGCCTACTATGCTATTTTGTTTATTTTGTATATTGTTTAAATTGTTCTGTAATAAAACACTTGTGTAAGAAGACAAACGATATACAATGTTCACTGGTAAGATACTGGTTATCATTGGGGAGGAAGGAGGGAGAAAGGGATTGTTGGGGCCTGAGTGAAGCTGGTGCTAGTTCTTAGTCACACAAGTGTGTTCACTTTTTAATAATTCTTTGAGGTTTACATAGATGACTTCTGCATATATTTCTGTACATGTTATACATCAATAAACATTTTAAATCCTGCATATATGCACAAAGATACTAACTCATTATCTCAGACTAACAGCAGTGTTTTGTTTTAAAGTGGAACACATTTACTCATGACACCATTAGATGAATTATCATACTCCCAAGTATCTAATAATACCCTCACCCTTGTGCGGCACTGTGGATCTTTCCATTTTTGCCTCAATTTGGCAAGTGGCATGGCTTAGAGTTTTTATGATGCAATCATTTTCCAGCAAGGCCCACCCCCACGATGATACTCATCAAAACCTCAACACCTAGCACAGTGCCGTGTTCACAGCATGAACTCAAGACTTGTGGGACAGGGTTGAATGAGGAAGAAAACGAGGAGCAATGATGTTCATAACTTATGTCTAGGTGCCATAACGTGACTGAGGAAATTGGTAGGGTTTTTCAATAGATTTGTTATGACTTCTAATTTTTCCTATTTAAAACAATGGGAAATAGGATCTCAGAGTTCTTTCTCAGAGAAAGTCTGACATTTCAGGCACAGGTTACTGACAATTATTAATGGCATATGACTTTCCCACCTCATCTTAGTGTTAAGTTTTTAATTCCTTACCTTGGAAATGACCTAACTTTGCTTCTTCCAAATCTTGTAGTAATACTGAAGCTCCAGAAAGTCTGGCCACGGATATTCTTCTGTTGTGCGTCCTCCCTGCAAAGACGTGGAGCTGTGCATCCACCAGTCTGAGAAGCGTGTGGTGCTGTAGTATTTGGAGTCAATCAGAGAAGCTAAATGGAAAAATGACTTCAGAGAGTTATCACCATAACCCCCACAGCAAAAACTTATTTTGCTTCATTATTTTATGATTCTGAGGGTATATATAAAAGGGATATTAAAACTGGTTCCCAGGAGCCAGCCCTATAGTAGACCAGAAATTGCATATTACATTCCTCGACGAACTTGCCTAACATTGTGGGAAGGACGAACGCGAAGTTTCAGTGCTGTGGCCTGTGTCAATGAGGTCAAGAGGTCCAGACTGGGATAAGGAAGCCCAGTGAACAAGCCTGTGTGCAGCCTCAGAGAAGGGGCGTGTGTGTGGGCCCCTGAAGAGGCTTAGGGGTCACGCACGTGGTTTTCCTGTCTGTATAATGCAGGAATGGGGCTGCCCGCTGTGATGTTTTCTCCTTTTAATGACATGGCTCAGGGCAGTCCTTCTAAGACACCTTACCAAGGTATGGGGACTTCAGGTGGGCGGGGTCCAAAGGGAGGGTCTCTGCAGCGACCCTGACCATGGGGTCCAGAGGGAGGATCATGGCAGCCTAGAAGGATGGAGGGGATCGTAGGACAGATGGCCTTGAAAAGGCAAATTCTAGGATCCTAGGCAACTGGTATTTCCATTTGAGATATGGAAGCAGAAGGTCGGGACCCAGGGGCAAAGGGACAAGGCGGGAGTTGGGGCCCCTAGCTGTGCATGTTGGGAGCTTTTGTCTCTTAACCGCTCCCAGCCGGCAGCCTGCATGGCTGCAGGACTACAACTCAAAGGGTGCTCTGGGCACGGGATGATGCCTAGGCCTGGGGGGAGGAGAAGGGCTGTGTGAGCTTGGCTGAGGGCCAAACTGCCGTTGACTTAGGACTCTGGTCCTACACCTGCTCTGTGTGGACTGAGTTCCAGAGGGATGTGATGGGACGAGAGGTACCACGGCATTACGAAGGTGTGGCGGCTGCATGGGCAGCTGCGGGCCTGCAGCGTGCAACTGCTTTTGTTCAAAATTGAAGCTGGACTCATGCCTCTTCCCCACCGCCTCCCTCCATTGCTTGATTCCTCCTCCTACCTGCATGCCTGTGGGTCTTGCCACAGCCTCCTACCTAGTCCAGGGCCAGGTGCTTCTCTAAACTGCTTATGGGAACTGGTTTGACATTCCAGAAACTTTCCATTTTGCCTGCTGCCCTCTGCCTTCTCCAGCCAAAGTACCATCATTTCATCAGCTTTTGGGAGACATTCGCCCTTGTGGTCCCTCTTGCAAGCACAACTTAAGAGCTTTGCAGGGTGGTAACATTGGCTGTTGCTTGCCTTTTTTGCAGATGTGGAAGTTGAGGTATCTGTGAGGTTAATAATTGGTTTCCCGGGGATCCGCTAAGAGCGGAGGATAAAAACCCAATTCCCAGGCAAGTATCTAGTAGGCCGTTTTCACCAACCCATTCCAGTGCAGAGGCCTCCGAAACAACAACCTTAAGATGAGAATAGCTTAAGCATTTTGCCCTTTAGGTTGATCACCTAATCTCAGCTCAGGCCTGAGTGGCCGACCAGTCTCTTAGGGACATGGGTGGTAACTCAGATCCCTCAGGAAGAGAACAGTGGTCCAGCTTTGGGAGAGGGATGTTCAAGGTAGAGCGCACTTGGGCAGCATTTGAAACCCATCAGCTTTAACATCTCTGCTTTGGATTCCGGCAAGGTTCCCAGATAAACACACCTAGGGATAGTCAGATGTACGGTATTCTTTAAAAATTGATTAGAGTAGTGAAAAGAACAGAGCATAAAATATGCTGCTTATTTGCAAAAGATAAAATGCAAGCAAGACCTGCCTGTTAATTTTTTTCTGGTCATTCTCTTGCCTGTACCGTACACTTGAATGCAGAAACAAAAAACTTGAATTGCCAAATTCTCTTTTCCTGAGATTAGTAAATTAAGTTAAAAGTCTTATTGAAATCTGTGGAGGAATGGTTAGCAGCTTTCATGATTTATGTCATCCCTAAAAATCTGGGCTTCGATCTACATGAAGAAAAGTCCTTGTTTATATTACACATCCCGATAGGTTATCTTTCCAATTCCTCAATGTGGGATATTATCAAAGCAAGTGAAAAACCTGGTAATGGAAACTGGACCCTGTCACTCTGTCAAGAATTTGCTTCTTTATGAATTAATGACACACGAATTCTTTAACATTTTTGTAGAGAAAGGACGAGAAACTGTAGTGTCTCTGAATGTGACAAGACAGGGAATTCTCCTTAGACCACATCCTTGGGTTCTTCTCTCGTGTTCAATAGGCCCAGGTGATAGTCCATGTAGTCAGGTGCAGCGCCGCCACCCCAGTCCCCAGTGTTCTATACTACTCTGGCCTGTGCCATCTTCAGGATGTTCTGATGACACTCGTCCACAAAGGTTGGAAAAAGACATTGTAACATGACGATATTCATCATCTTGAAACCGGGATTAATGGAGAGGAAAGTCTCGGGGTCTGTTTCCTCCGATGCACTGCTGTTGGGGTGTGGCCGCAGTGACCACTGTGCTCCCAGCAGTCCCCACAATGGTTGCCTCAGACGTTTGATCTCATGGCGCAACCACAGCAGCTGTTGACAGAGGTGGGCGCTTGTGCTTCAGTGTCTTCCGTCAGATTTTGTGGCTCTGACACTCTTCTCTTCGGCCCCTTCCCATTTCTATCTGTTGCATTGGTTGCTTTGTAGTTGTCTCCTAGGAGCCACTGTATGTAACTGTATTTCATTGTCTTTAGGGACCCACGATCTCTAAACGAGTCACTACACAACACCCACTTATCCTGGTGTAGCCCGTGTTCACCATTTCCAGGGGAGCTGTGACGAGCCCTGCTTACTTGGAGCTCCTCTCATTCTCATGCTGCTGGGGCTGTTACGAAGCTGGGCCTCTTGTCTTTGGTCTCATTAACATTATTCTTTTCATTGATTATTTTGAAGTCGTATATGACTTTGTTAATAAGGTGGACACTAGCTGTCACAGGCACTTTTATGTATCTTCCCCAACAGCTCTGTGAAGTAGGCCTGTGATCCCCACTTTACTGAGGGGGACACTGAGGCTCAGAGATGTCGAGTAACTTCGTTCACTTCACACAGTTTCTTGGTACATTCTGAGCCTCCACCTGGATCTCCGCCTCTCAGGTGTGTACACTTAGCTGGTATTCCACTTTGTCCCTCTCTGCCAGGATTCCCAAAGTCACACGCCCCATCCTGAGTCCATTGTCTGATTGTTGTCAGTCACCCGGCACAAACAGGCCCTGGGTGGGGAGTGGACTAGCAGGGCGTGGTCATCCGGCCTACGCTGGGCAGGTTCCAGGTTCATGGCGAGTGCTGGAGCAGTGGAAGATACTGACTGTCACTCGCCAGGAAGGTTTCTTATGTAGAAATACTCCACTGACTTTTTGCAGGTGTCATGTCTTTTTGTCTTCATTGCTCCTCTGGGCTTTCTCCTACAGTCCATGCTGTGCAGTAACATACAGTACAGAGACTGGTGAACATAATACTGTTGCCCTGCACCAAACGGTCACATCACTCATCTTTCTAATTATGAAAAAATTACATACTTTGTAAAAAAAGTCAAATTATACAGATCTATGTAGAGTAAAGTGAAACCTTCCCCTTCCATCCCCTTCCCTGCCAACTCACTCCTCTCCTCAGAAGGAACTGTTGTTAAGAGGTTGCAGCTTATTCTTCTGGACATTTCCAATGAATTTATAAATACACATAAAGTTTTTTTTAACATAAATTACATAACTACATCGTTTTGCAATTTGCTGTTTCCCAAAACATATATCATAGACGTCTCTCCTTATCAGTGCACGTCACTCTAACTTAGCTTTTTAGAAGTTTTGGAGTTACTCCAAAGAACAGGCATACCATGATCTGTTTTGTTCTTCTTTGATAGAGATGGGGTTATTAACAGTTTCACTATTATACATAATGCTGCAGTAAGATCCTTGTATGGAATTTATTACACTGCTATTCAACTGCTCAATTTGCTTTATTCCCTTATAGTCAGAGACTATGATATATTTGTAACAATTTTGTGGGAATTAATTTATAGGGAAATTATTTTTATCTCAATAAATACATTTATGGGGAAACTGGACTTCAAGGTCAACCATCTCAGTATTCTGGAGAAAATTCATGAAACTTAGAAGGTATTATGCTTGCTGCATCACATTCTAACAAGTAACGTTAACAATTTAAATTTGAATGTTTTGGTAGGCCCGGTGGCGCAAGCGGTTAATTACATGGGCTCTGCTGTGGCGGCCCGGGGTTCGCGGCGGCCTGAGGTTCGCAGGTTCGGATCCCGGGCACTCACCGATGCACAGCTTGCCAAGCCATGCTGTGGCAGTATCCCATATAAAGTGAAGGAAGATGGGCATGGATGTTAGCCGACGGCCAGTCTTCCTCAGCAAAAAGAGGAGGATTGTCATATGTTAGCTCAGGGCAGGTCTTCCTCACAAAACAAAAATAAAAAGCAAAATAAATAAAGTTGAATGTTTGTATAGCCTCTACAGTCTTTGTTCAGAAGAAGGATGACTTTTTCTTGTCTTGAAAACTTCTAACTCCAGGGGCTCTCAGTTGGGCTTCAGAGAGGATAAGATGTTGGTGTTGTATCTGTTTCTCTTCAGCTGTAGGCTGCATCATCTAAAGATCATAGAATTGAACATGTTTCAATCGATATATACGATTTGGGTCAAAAACTCAAAGTAATGAACCCAAGATTGGAATCTGTAACTTTGGTTCTTAATGAAGAATTTCCTTTGATATCCTCAAGTCTCTGTGATTACTAGTAAAAACTCACATATGGATGAAGTGATGTGGTTCTGCTGGCAATGTCTGGCTTGAACATCCGTAGTTAAGGCTGCCACATCCCTAGGTAGATTAGACTTGACCTCTCTACGACCTCTGCCCTTGTTCTTTGACCTGGGAAAAATAAGAATTTAAAAAAAACTGTTGTTACTAACTGTGAATGCTGGAAATGCCCATTAAAGCTTGAGTTTGATTTGGTAAACCAAAGGGAGTACATGCAGAACAAAGTCTTTAATATCTATGAAAGTTCAAAAAGTTCTAATTTTTTTAAATGTAACTCTATTTTTGCAGCAATGCAAAATGTATATATACGAATGAAATATCCCTCTGTCCATTTCTTAAGTTGTTTCCATTGATTTGATGGATTTATCCTCTAATCAGAATTCCAAGTGTGAAAGAACATCTTGGTCTTTCAAAGAAAAGAAGCCAGTGATATTTGATTTTCTTTTAGCTGGGCATCCTACAGGTTTGAGGAATAAATTATCATGTAATGATACAATGATTCTGAAATCTAATTGTTAATTAGAGGGGTGTAAGGGATGATTGAATGGTGGTTCATCCTCATGGTCAGAGGTATTGTACACATGGACGTGTAAACACGATTCAGGAAGCTGCTTCAGCTCCGTGACATCCCTGAGAACCACAGTGCAGGAGGATATAGGGGCATAGCCATCTACCTCGATCTCCTGGGTTACATGTAGATCCAGAGGTCTTGACAGTAGCTTCAGAACAGCTAACTTTTGTCTATTTCTCCCCTTCCTTCTCTCCAGCTTATCTCAAACAGTCCTGACTATCATGTTTTAAAGTAAGACCAATTATAGTTATTTACATGAGCTTCTTGTTCATTATTGCAGATTAATAATCAGGGATACCATTAAATATCATTTAATCTACCTAATTAAATTTGTTGTACCTTTTAATTGATTAGAACACTAAAGTTAGTTCAGAGTTTGATATGCACCAAGTGTGTTAATCTGCTTACAACTGCCATGTGCCTCACTCCACTTATTAGTGTATCTTTGGCCCATCACAAGATTTTAATGACTCAAGTCATCATAAGCTAAGATAAAGCACGGTCTTTTTGATGACCAGGAGGCACATGGGTCCATTTTGGAAATATGCCCATCTGTCTTTGCACCCCATGGGAAGTTTCTGGTCACTAGGTCTCCAGGTGGCTTGCACAAGCCCTAGGTCTGTAATAGCTTGGTGCCTCTCATTCTACTTGGGGTAGCAATAAAAGAGATCAGAGAGACTTATTAAAGTTTTGGTTGCATGAAGTCTTCTATGAAGACCATCCATGCATATTGTTCTGGATAGCTCTCTGTTCCTAAGACTACTAGTTATTTTAAGGGCTTGTCAGGAACTGTGAAAGTTTTGATGTTTTACGTTACCTGCAAACCAATAAGTTAGCCTACAATGGTCTTGCAGATGCTGGCAAAAGTCACGAGTCCCATGCGTCAGAGACAAAGGACTTAATGACACAACAATAGCAGTGGCCAGAGTATCAGCATTTGCACCGGTTCACTAAATCTCACTTCCTACAGGGTGATACACAGTCGGCCAGGTGACATGCAGAGGGTTGCAAGATCTCAGAGCCTAAGGAACTCAAATCTTTGATAACGGGCAGGATGTCTACTAACCTTTGCCCTGGGGGGGTGTTATTTTTATTATACTGGGCAGTAAGCAAGCCTGCCCTTTGCTCCAGAGGAGGCCACTATTTCTATCTTCCAAGGCTGACAGCTCTAGACACATCCTTGAAAAGAGAGCCTGGTTTTACTGGCTTTCAAAGATAAGCTTGAATGAGACTTGATCGTCATTCTGTTCTTCAGTTTCCTTTATTGGGATTGTGCAAATATGCTCTTTTTTCTGTAAAGTTCACTAACTTTATTCATACATAAGAGATGCTTTTCTTTTTATTTATTAAGTTGAAATTTTCTTATCAGAGAAAATGATGAAACTATTATGGGTTCGATGTGAAAGTATGTTTTTCCAGGAAAAATGTGAAAATAGCTCGGTGCTCGCAGAACTTTGCCACAAGGAGCTGATAGCAACTTAAATGATTTTAATTTGAATACTGTTTTGTACAACTTTCTTCCACCTTACATCATCCTCTCTGCTTCCTGTAATTCTCATATGGGAATGGGGCAGTTTCAGGGATTCACTGAACTCATATACAGTATTCAAATGGTTTTGTCTGTTGTGTTTTTTTAATTGAGATAAAGTTGACATACAACATTAAATTAGTTTCAGCGGTATGACATAATGATTTAATGTTTGTATATATGTTGAAATGATCACCACAATAAGTACAGTTAACATCCGTCCCCATATAGAGTTACAAATTTTTTCTCTTGTGATGAGGACATGGCATATTTGAAGGTGCAGAAGAATCAACGATGGTGTCATACATTTCCATATACAGCTTGATGAATTTGGACATAAGCATACAGCCTTGAGACTGTCACCACCATCAAGGCCACAAACATATCCATCATCTCCCAAAGTTTTCTCTCACCTCCTTTATTACTATTATTGTCTGGCAAGAACTCTTAATATCTACTCTATTAGCAAATGTAACGCAAGCAATACAGTCTTGTTAGCTGTAGGCACTATGCCCTATCCTGGATTTCCAGAACTTATTTATCTTGATAAGTGAAACTTTGTATCTTTGAACATCAGCTCCCCATTTCTCCATCTCCCCAGCCCCTGGCAACCACCATTCTAACCTCTGCTTGTGTGAGTTTGACTATTCTAGATTCCACAAATAAGGAAATATTTGCCTTTCTCTGTCTGCCTTATTTCACTTAGCACAATGTCTTCTAGGTGCATTCATGTTGTCAAAAATAGCAGCAAGTCCTTCTTTTTTCAATGTTGACGAATATTCCATTTCTTTATCCATTCATCCATCAGTGACGTTTAGGTTACTTCCACATCTTGGCTATTGTGAATTTGCTGCAATGAACATTAGAGGGCAGGTATCTCTTTGAGATCCTGATTTCAATTCCTGTGGGTGTATACCAGAAGTGAGATTGCTGGATCATAGGCTAGTTTTCATTTTTGGAGGAACCTCCATACTGTTTTCCATAATGGCTGTATTAGTTTACATACCCACGAGGTTTCCTTTTCTCCACATCCTCACCACTATTTGTCATCTTTAGTTTTTTTGATAATCCCCATCATAACAGGTGTGAAATGATAGCTCATTGTGGTTTTGATTTACATTCCCTGATTTGTGATGCTGAAGACATTTTCATACACCTGTTGGCCACCTGTATGTCTTCACTGGAAAAATTTTACTCTGGTCCCTTGACCATTTTTTAAATTGATTTGTCTTTTTGTTTTTGAGCCAAACAAAAAAAGAGAACAAAATTTCCAGGCATTATGGGTGCTTCCCAGTTGATGCAGATGGCTTTGTAGTTACAGTGGTACAAAAAGATCATGTTTCATGCTTTTTCTTCAGCTTGTCATAAGACCAGCAGGAGCTGCGGCAGGGCAGATAATCGGGATCTTCTGGATTTGGAGATTTACAAAATAAATGAGTAGTAAGGAATTTTTTATTTTTCCAAGGAAATTATTTTGATTATAGTCCATGGAATCCAGGATTGATAGGTGTAGGAGAAACTTAAGGTGAGTATGGTTGATCTGGCATTACTACTGATCTTGAGGGACAGGTATCTACTGTATGAATGTTTGAATAAAAATATTAGAGATCAGGAATTTGTGGTGAGTGAATATGTTTTCCGAATTATTTACTTTTGAACATAACCATTTGGATTATGTGAACATCTGGGATATGGGAGTAAGTTGCTAACAGGGGGTGGTTGATAACGTCACTATTGATTTAATCTCTATGAACACCAAGTGGTCAATGGATTAAGCAAATGAGTAGACAGAAAACACAGAAATGGTAAGATTTGGGATTTAGTAAATTACTGGGGACTGACTGTCCTGAGAGGGAGTGCCAGGACTTGTGCGGTTCAGAGTGACAAGGAAAAGAAGAGAATAGAATTACACTCAAAAAAGGAGGGCGTGTTAACAGGATGGAGGGGGGAAACGATCTGGAGGAGCCTTGAGTTTGATCTTGAGCTTTCTGTTCTTGATGCAAATCTGCCTGATGACATCCCAGGAAACAGGTCAGATCTATCCCCAGATGATAGAGGGAGGGTGGAAGTACAAACAGCCAGGATAATTCTCCTAAAAAGGCAGGCCTCCTTTATCATTTGACCCAGTTTCATGATTTGTTTTTATAGGGTAAGAGGAAAAGAAGAATGATAAGTCACGTCTTCTCAGAAGAAGCAGTGTAACTGTGGGAACCAGTCCAAACCAAAGCCAGGTTTAAGCATTTCCATTCTTTTGAGGATGTCCAGTGACATATTCGAGAGGCCAGTTACTAGAATCCCATCCCATCCTGGCAATGACTGGTCTCTGAGAGGACAACTTGGACCAGCCCCACCAGATCTGCTGGCCCGAGAGACCGCAAGGACTCCAGGCCTGCAGCAGTGTAGGACAACTCGTAAGTCCTTTCAATCTTGCCAAAACGTTGCAAAAACTTGCACCTAGTCACACAGGTGAATCCCTGCCAGGTGTGCTTGCAGGTGGTCTGCATTCCAGGTCCCATGCTAACTCCTGCTGGACTTCAGATTTGGCAGAGATGATTCCAGGAACTGATCTGTGCATTCCACAGCTCCACTGTGGAGATATCAGGAAGGAGTAAAGAGCAGTGAAGAGCACAGGAGCGAGACTGGTGTTAGCACTGATGGCGGAAAGACTTGCTAGCGGGGCAGAGAAAGTGAGGGTCTAAGAAGGCCGTCCTGACAGCAGATGAAATGGAACAGGCACCTCAGTGAGGTCTCTTGGCTGTGTCCCTAATGTTTCCTTGCTTTGAGCTCTTGAAACTTTAAAATATATCGATATTTTCTTTTATTAAACTCTGCTTCGAGACAGAAAATATAGACAACAGTTTCTTTCTGAGGTGAGAGGTTGAGTTTCAGGTGAGGAGAGAAAGATCTTCCTTTTTCATGCTGTTCTCTCATTTTCCTTTACTATGTATATTATTTATTTGTACGTTAAAGTCAGCAGCGAATTATCAACGTCACGGGGTGATTCAGTTTTTCCCCTCACAGTCACAGTAAAACCTACCAAAAGTGGATTCTTCTTTTTGTATAATATTCCAATAGATTCCAGAATATTATTTCAAACGCACTTTTATGTCTATGTTCTCAAATTAGATATTTACTTCTAGGTCTCCATTTTTCAGTTCTCTGTTGCATGCTAATTCAGAGTTGCATCTAAGGAAATACCAGATTTCCCTCAGTTTTTTAGATCCATATGTGTTGGAAATTTGATTCATGGAAATGGACATGGCAGTTGGGGAATCATGCTATTATCAAAAGTGATCTTTTCAGCATCAGTAATGCTGAAAGAACCCACTGCTTGTTGGGATTTAATTGTCTATTTGAGGGATCAAGTTTTCACTGTTGGTAGTTCTCTTTCTCCTTGGAGGGAAAGTACAACCTTCCCAGTCTTTCCAGTATCAAATCACATTCCTGGGTGGCTGTGCCGTGTCAGGAATGGCTTGGAATGCCGGGAACCAGGACTCATTTTCAGCTTCTGGTTGTCCTGAGAAGGCATCCCTGGCAGAGTGCAGCCTGTGTGTCTGGGTGACACTTGCAGCCATCAGAAAGGAGGGGACAATTCACAAGTGTGAAGTGATTCATCTGGTCCTTGTCTTACAGGGTGTTCCCAAGGGATGAGGTTCAAAATGCCACTGGGTATCCCTTTGAAAGCTGCTAGTCATGGGGTGGGTTCTCAGTGCGAGCTCAGAGCAGTGTCTGTTCACCACCAGATAGGAAGCATTGCAGTATTTTAATTGGTAAGGCTGTGTTCATGCATCCCCATGGACCATCAGTTCAGCGGCATTCCCTGCTGGAGCCCCCCACACCCCTGTCATGCTTCATCTTTCAAAGCTTCAAACAGTGTTCACACCCCAGCAGGTGGTGGTAATGTAATCACAGCACAGGACTGGGGACAAGAACACAACCACCGAGGGGCGACACAGTTTATGGGCTTGGGCCCAATTGCCACATTTGGACGAGTTGGTAATACCAACACTTAGTGTGTAAACTGGAGGATTGTCCAAGACCATGGACCTCAGAATGAAACGGGCTCAGAAGTCACCTTGGACAGCAAGGGACATGTGAGGTCACTCACTGGCCAGGATTATGGTCGCTTATACTGGCAAAGTAGAGCTCACCTGGGGTCCATCAGGACAAGCGAGGGAGGAGGCTTGGGGCCTTCTGGGGAATGTTTGCCCTAAAGGGAATTGCTTAAGGAAGGCAGGGGTGCTGAAAATCCTAGTTGACAGGGAGCAGTCTTGTTTATGGAACGAGGCCCAGCAGTAGCCTTAAAAGCTGCGTCACAAATCTTTCCGCCTGGATACAAAACAAGCAAGAAAAGGAATTCAGAGTCTTGGACAAGGATCACAGCAGGATTCAAATCCAGGTCAAGGGTGAACACGGAGCCCCTAGAGGGGCCTCAGGCGCTAGGTCCTGTCTGCCTTTAGTCCATTTGCTAATGAGCTTCCTTGGGCCTTGTCCTCTCCAAGTGCACGTTTTGATCTTTTTACATTGTTTTCCCCACTTAGAGCTGATGCAATTCCAGAGATTGAACTAGAAAACTACAAGTTCCTAAAATTTAGTCAAAAGAAATCTCAACAAGAAAAGCAGAAAACGTTCCCTGTTACTCAAGAATGTAGAAAGGCAGCCCCTGCCTGTGGCACGACATGGTCCTGGGTAGTGCTGTTTTAAAGACACCCACATTTCAGTGGTTGTTGTTTTGCCTGTGAAAGTACTTTCAACATTTAAATCCCAAGAGAACGGGCGGGGGGCCATGTCTGCTCCTGGAGGAGCTGAATGATACTGAAATGAACTGGTCTTCGGAATTAGGGGGACTTGGGTGTGTTCCCACTAGCCAGCGAAGGGCTGGCCCTTCTCTCTTCTCCCACATACAATAAGCTGATGACCCAGAAGAGTTCGTGATTCAAGGAGAAATGTGAGATTCAGTGTCTCACTTACTTGCCTACAGAAAGCGAGAGAACCACACCACAACTCCCAGGCTGTAAAGGGAACAGGACTTTAATATAATATTCAAATATAGCATTTATTGTTTACAACAAATAACTACTATCCCTCCACAATGTGTGAATTGGTCCTGGGGTATAGATATCAGGGAGCTGGGCTGGGGTCGTCCCCTCTCTCTTGGGTTTAAGGGGACCTCGGGGATCAGCTTACAATGCTCCCCTTCCCGTCAGGAGGTAGGAGCTGGCCCAGTGCAGCCCAAGCCTCCCAGCAATGTCCCCGCTGCTGAGGATGGGGCTGTGACAGGCCACTGGTACGGGGGTTGGTGTTGGGGCCTGGGGACTGAGTAGAAGAGTCGGGTTATCCTGGGGGGCCTCCCTTAGAATCATGGCACCCACCCTGTCCCCACTGAACTGAGTGCTCCAGACTCTGTGCTCAGTGCTGTCAGCCACCAGTACCCCATTTGTCACTGCCACGCGAGCGATCATTTAGTATCACCTATTTCACAGAGGAGGAAACGGAGTCTCAGGAAGCTGAAGAGAGTCACCCCAGTCACAGGACTGCTCATTAGTGGAGCTGGGATCCCAGGGCCATTTGTCCGACTCCCTAAGGGCACGTTTAATCCGAAGTTTTACTGAACCAATAGGAGTCAGTCACCACAGCACAGACACTCACTCACCCCTGACCTTGATGATGGCGGGTTCTTCTTGGCCTTAAGTATTTTGCTGGCCAACTAGGTCTGGGTGTCCAGCTGGCAGGACAGGTTGTAGCTCCAGGACAGAGAGGCACCTGTGAGCTTAAGAGGAGCCACACCTCAGGTGTCCCCCCACTGCCTGCCCAGCAGCTGGAGTCTGGGTGTCCCAGAGGGCGCCATGCAATAAGGCTTGGGGCTGAGTGGGGGGCCACAGAGACAGGCTCTGTGGACTGGCCAACAGGGAGAGTCCACCCCTGCCCTCACCCAACTCCTGCCCGGCCTCACCTATCATTCTTGTTGAGCAGCTCCATGTCCTGGAACCAGGCCCCAAATCGCTCCTCGGGCTCTACATTGTAATTCTTTGTGGCCACCTGGAGCAGCAGGATATCCCTCATGACTGGGTATTCCTGGCACCAGAGGGAAAGAGAGGCTGCAGATAGGGCCTGAGTGGGGGATGCTGCATGGACATTGTGGAGGGTTAGGAGTGGGGCAGGGGACCTGTCCTGGGAACTGTCCTTCCCTCCAGTTCCATCCAGGCTCTACCTGTTCTCAGAATGGGAATAATCAGCCTCTCCTCCAGGATATTTTCCTTGATGCCACCATCCCCTCAACCCACCGCCAATTGGATGGGTCTCCCACTTCTCTGTTATCAAACTCTTCCACTCAATGTAAGATACAGGGGTGGAGCCAGGGACTGTTCTGCCCAGAGGGTCTCTGAATTCCTCCTCCTTCCCCTCCCCTAAAGGGGGTGTGGAAGCTGTTCACTTCAGTCCTCTTCTCAGGTTGATCTCATTCCCCTGGAAGGCACAGAGCCAGAGTCCATCAGACAGAGCCCCCTAGACTGACTAGCCCCCTAGGCCCACCCCTTCTCAAGTTGCACTACTGCCAGGTCCCCAGAGGGGGCCGGGCATGCAGAGAAAACAGGACTTGGACCTAGGCCTGGCTCTAGGCTCCAGAGAAGGAGGACATAGGGGAGAGGTTAAAGGACCTGACAGCACAACCCTCTCTGATGACAGACTTGGAGGCTAGGGCCTCAGGCAGAGGGGACTTCTCAGCCACTTATGTGCTGCCTGACTTGGAGGGGCCCGAATCTTCTCTCCCTCCACGGGCAGCATGGGAGAGAGAGGCTGAGTCCAGCTCAGATAAAACCTCATGCAGCTGTGCCGTCAGGCAGCTCTGAGCTTCCCCAGCCTGGGGAATCGGAATGGGGGTCTCAGGTGGAACCTCTGTTCTCTCATCCCTAAGATGTGCCTGATGTCCCAGCTCCAAGGGGCAGCTGCGAGGCTCTCATGAGAGATGTAGCAAGTGCTGAGAGTTCAGAGCTCACTTCGGGGGATACCGCAGCCCAAGGCTCATGATCCGCCCTGCCTGGTCCTCAGGTGCACCCACCTCGATATTATCACCCATCAGCACGTGCAGCATCAGCAGGTGACCAAGGAAAGTGACAATATAGGGGATGACACTCTGTGACATCAGAGTGTGGGTGGGATGAGCCCTTGCTCTCAAGTTGGGCCCCTGCACACACTCCCCTGAAAAGTCCTCACCCTCAGCCTCCTGGCCCACCCCAGGGTTCCCACGGGGAGCAGCCTAGGACCCTTAGCAGCCTCCCCTCAATTCCTCCTCCCTTCACACCCCAAGAACACCACACTCCTCCTCCTCACCTCTCAGGGCCGGCTTCTGACAAATCACAGGGTATGCGGTCCCTGGCCCTCCCCACAACAACCCATCCTGCACCAGCTCTTCTAGGCCCTCCTCCTGGTCACTTCTACTGGGCGATTCAGGTACTGTGGCAGTAAGAGCAAGGGCTGTCCTCTCTTGATTTGAGGTCTGCATCTGGGAAGGCAGAGCCCCTCCCCTCCAGGAACACTCACCTGCTGCTGCTGCTTCTCCTGAACTCTATGGGGGCTGATCTGCGGTGGGGCGGCAAACGTGGAGGGCCCCTCCTGCCAGGGTCGAGGAGAGTGTCGGTAAGGCCATAGTCCCCTCACCCCATTTCTCTCCAGCACCACTGGCCTCTGACCCTGGACATCTGACTCCAGGCAACTGGTACCAATAACACTCCATCCTCCAAGATGTTATGATTCTAGAACAAGCCCAGCTCCAACTCTGACACTGGGTGTGAGCTTGGGCTTTGGGCCAGGACTCCCTGAGCCTATTTCCTCATCTGGAATGTGTGAGAACTCCAGCTACCTAACAGGTTCTCCTGAGGACTCAGTGTCACATGACATTGTTCTCGCCCTCACCCTTCCAGGTGGAGCAGGCAGAAAGCTCCCACATTCATTCCTCCCTCTTACCTCATCACCACCCTGTGTGGCCTGCATCTGAGGCTCAACTGGGGGAGGACTGGCCCCGAAGTTCACTCTCACCTTTTTGGGTACAGTTTGGACTGAGAGCCTGAGTTTCTTTCTGTCTGTTGTCCTGGGCGATCTCGTGCTTCACTCTTCTCTAGGCGTCCACATTGGGCAGCCCTAAAACACTGGTATTTGATTCCTCAGTTACAGGGAATCGACAGAGTGAGAGAGAGAGATGGAACATGAAAGAGGGAGTAAGATGAAGTGGGAGACTTTTTTAGTTAAAATTTAGACAAGACATCCCATCACTTTTGCTGTTATTATGTTAAGAAGCCAGTTACTAACTACTTAGTGGTTCCACTGGGATGACTATACCATGGGTGGGTCTTACTGGGTACCACTGTGGAGGCTGCCCACCTCATAGGACAAGAAGAGACACTTGGGTCTCATTCTCCATTAAACAGGAAACAATTGAATGGTTTTATGCCGCAGGATGGCAGTATGTAAATTTCCATTAGTTTCAACCACCTTATGATGCTGACCTGAAAATGAGGCCAAGTTGGAAGCGACTGTTCCAATATCACATTGCTAGAACCCAGGCTTGTTTTGAGTGGTGTTCTGTGCTACCTGTCACCCCTTCTTGTTATTCTTCCATCTCTAAGATTGTGCCTTAGGTACATGTGACACCAGCCCACAGGGGTAATAGATATTATGTCATATACACCGGATGACATCCCTAAGAAGTAGATTCTAGCCTGATCCCCATGGTGCAGGTTTAGAGACTGGGGAGGACCTGAGAGGTACAGGGACATTCTCAGGATGAAGAAATGGTAAGAAAAAGGAAGTCTGCATTCATCTCTGTCTCCTCAAAGCTAGGACCCGACTTAGGTTTCCAGGGAGCTGTGGCTAGGGCTGTGTAGGCTCCTTGTGTACAGTTCAGGGGATGACATAGGGGAGGAGGGTTAGCAGCCAGGGCACAGGGGGCAGCTCTGGACAAGTCTGATGGAGGGAAGGGGCCTAGGTAAAGGAATCTTGAAAAAAAGACCTCACTTCCTTGGTCATAGACCTCAGAAGATCTTAGAACTCTGGTAACCAGGCACCCACAGCCCCCCATCCAGCTCACTTGACTGGAGACAGTCAACAGGAAAAAATATGTTGTTGTTGTATCCCAACTTTTGGAGGATCTAGGCACAAAAAAACCCAGAAAGAGAAACTTTTTGGTCGTTGCCGACGTTGGCTCAGCCCTCATCCCCGACGCATCTGGGCGTCTGGCAGGAGGCAGTGAAGGGTAACACGGGGCAACCCAGGAAAGGCTAGTGTAGGCCAGGACACAACTGTGATCCCACCTGATCAGCCCCACACCCCTGTCCCTCATCTTGTGTGTGTGTGTGTCTGTGTGTGTTTGTGTGGAGAGAAGGCAGGGTATGAGGGGCAGGCCATTCCTGGGCACGAGCTGGTTGTTAGGTGTCGGAAGCATGGTGGGCCTGTCATGTTCATAGCCCAGGTCATGGCTGGCAGCATGGGAAGTTGATCTCCTCTACTCTTATGTTATTGAGCCATAGAGGTTTCATCTCTTTTCCTGCCTGACCACAGTTCTTTGCAGGGATGTCCCTCTGTGCCTGAACTATGGAGCAGACTTTCTCTTGGAGGATGACCTCAGTGGCAGTGTGCAGGCAACCTCTGATTCCTTTAGGTCCAGCTCCAGAGCAGTCTTTGCAGAACTCCAGTAAGAAGGTCATCAAGGAGCTGCCCAGTGGTTTCAATTTCACCAACTCACTAGGCAAGGGGAAGGTGCCTGAGGCCACAAACACCACCCAGTGCTGCTCTGAGATGAGAACAGGAGCAGAGGGTCTCCACACTCAGGACCTTGAGATGACCAGGTTGGACCAGAACTAGGGAGTGACCAGACTGGGGCTGTCCCTTTTTCAAGCTAAAGGGGATGTACACGCAGGTAACCTTGCCTGTTTCGGAGTTGAGCTGCCATGACCCTCTTACCCTTGCCCAGTGTGAGCTTCTGGAGGCCACTGAGGCAGAGGCAGAGGGTAAGGAGGACTGCAGGCTGGATATTCCTGGAAGGGAAGTGGGATCTTTCCTGTGTTTAGAAGGACACATGGAAAGTCAGCTATGTGGAGCAAAGGGCAGGCTTGTTTACTGCCCAGTATAATAAAAATAACACCCCCCCCCCAGGGCAAAGGTTAGCAGACATCTTGCCCGTTATCAAAGATTTGAGTTCCTTAGGCTCTGAGATCTTGCAGCCCTCTGCATGTCCCCTGACCCACTGTGTATCACCCTGTAGGAAGTGAGATTTAGTGAACCGGTGCAAATGCTGATACTCTGGCCACTGCTATTGTTGTGTCATTAAGTCCTTTGTCTCTGACCCATGGGTCTCGTGTCTTCTGCCAGTATCTGTAAAACATTTGTAGGCTAACTTATTAGCTTGCAGCAAAGGTAAAATATCAGACCTTTCACAGTTCCTGACAAGCCCTTAAAGTAACTAGTAGTCTTAGGAACCGAGAGCTATCCAGAACAATATGCATGGATGGTCTTCATAGAAGACTTCATGCAACAAAAACTTTAATAAGTCACTCTAATCTCCTTTATTTCTACCCCAATTAGGAGAGGCACCAAACTATTGCTGACCTAGGGCTTGTGGAAGCCACCTTTGCTCCAGAGGAGGCCACTATTTCTATCTTCCAAGGCTGACAGCTCTACACACATCTTTGAAAAGATAACCTAGTCTTACTGACTTTCAAAGATAAGCTTGAATGAGACTTGATCATCATTCAGTTCTTCTGTTTGCTTTAATGAGATTGTGCAAATATGCTCTTTTCTCTGTAAAGTTCACTAACTTTATTCATACATAAGGGATGCTTTTGGTTTTATTTATTAAGTTGAAATTGTCTTATTAGAGCAAATGATGAAACTGTTATGGGTTGGATCTGAAAGAATGATTTCCTGGAGACCTAGTGACCAGAAACTTCCCACGGGGAGCAAAGACTGATGGGCATATTTCCAAAATGGACCCATATGCCTCCCTATCATCCAAAAGAGAGTACATTATCTTAATTTATGATGATTTGAGTCATAAAATCTTGTGATGGGCCAAAGATACACTTCTAAGAGGAATGAGGCACATAGCAGTTGTAAGCAGATTAACACGCTTGGTGAATATCAAACGCCAAACTAAACGCAGTGTTCTAATCATTTATAAGGTACAACAAATTTAATAAGGTCAATTAAATGATATTTAATGGTATCCTTGATTATTACTCTGCAATAATGAACAAGAAACTCATGTAGATAACTACAATTGGTCTTACTTTAAAATATGGTAGTCAGGACTGTTTGAGATAAACTGGAGATAAGGAAGGGGAGAAATAGATAAAAGTTAGCTGCTCTGAAGCCACTGTCAAGACTCCTGGATCTACATGTAACCCAGGAGATCGAGGCAGACGGCTGTGTACCTAGATCCTCCTGCACTGTGGTTCTTAGGGATGACACGGAGCTGAAGCAGCTTCCTGAATCGTGTTTACACGTCCATGTGTACAATACCCCTGACCATGGGGATGAACCACCATTCAATCATCCCTTACAACCCCCCTAATTAACAATTACATTTCAAAATCATTGTATCATTACATAATTATTTATTCCTCAAACCTGTGGCATGCCGAGCTAAAAGAAAATTAAATTTCAATGGTTTCTTTCCTTTGAAGGACCAAGATGTTCTTTCACACTTGGAATCCGGGTTACAAGATAAATCCATCGAATCAATGGAAACAACTTAAGAAATGGACAGAGGGATACTTCATTCATATATACACAGTTTGTACTGTGGCAAAACTAGAGTTATATTTTTAAAAATTAGAATTTTTTGAAATTTTATAGATATTAAAGACTTTGTTCTGCTTATACTCCCTTTGGTTTACCAAACCAAACTCACTCTTTAATGGGCTTTTCTAGCATTGAGTGCTAATAACTGCAGCTTTTTTAAATTCTTATTTTTCTCAGCTCAAAGACCAAGGGCAGAGGTCATCAAGAGGTCAAGTCTAATCTACCTACAGATGTGGCAGGATCAACTGTGGATGTTCAGCCAGACATTGCCAGCAGAACCACATCTCTTCACCCATAAATGAGTTTTTACAAGTAATGACAGGGACTTAAGGATATCAAAGGAAATTCTTTATTAAGAACCAAAGTTATAGATTCCTATCTTGGGTTCATTACTTTGAATTTTTGAACCCAATCATGTATATCGGTTGGACCATGTTCAATTCTATGATCTTTAGAAGACGCAGCCTATAGCTGAAGAGAAATAGATACAACACCAATATTTTACACTCTCTGAAGCACAACTGAGAGCCCCTGGAGTCAGAAGTTTTCAAGACAAGAAAAAGTTATCCTTCATTTGAACAGAAAGAGTAGAGGCTATTCAAAGATTTAACTTTAAATTGTTAATAGGACTTGTTAGAATATGATGGAGCAAGCATAATACCTTCTAAGTTTCATGATTTTTCTCCAGAATACTGAGATGGATGACCCTGAAGTGCAGCTTCCCCATACATGTCGTTATTCAGTGATAAAATTAATTTCCCTATAAAATAATTACCATAAAATTGTTACAAATATATCATAGTCTCTGACTAAAAGGAAACAAAGCAAATCGAGCAGTTGAAAGCAGTGTAATAAATTCCACACAAGGATCTTATAGCAGCATTATGTATAATAGTGAAACTGGATGTAATCCCTTTGCTATCAAAGAAGATATAAACAGATCATGGTATACCTATTCTTTGGAAAACCTCTAAAAATTCTAAAAAGGTAAGTTAGAATGATGTGCACTGATAAGGAGAGAGGTCTATGATATATGGTTTGGGAAACAACAAATTGCAAAACGATGTAGTTATGTAATTTATGTTTAAGAAAAAACTTTGTATACTTACAAATTCATAGGAAATTTCAAGAAGAATAAGCCACAACCTCTTAACAATAGTTCTTTCTGAGTAAGAGAGTGAGTTTTCAGGGAAGGGGATGAAAGGGGAATGTTTCACTTTACTCTACATAGATCAGTGCAATTTGACTTTTTTACAGTGTGTATTTGTTTCATAATTAGATAAATGAGTGATGTGACCATTTGGTGCAGGGCAACAGTACTATGTTCACAAGTCTCGTCTCTGTACTCTATGTTACTGCACAGCACGGACTGTAGGAGAAAGCCCAGAGGAGCAATGAACACAAAGAAGACATGACACCTGCAAAAAGTCAGTGGAGTATTTCTACATAACAAACCTTCCAGGTGAGTGACAGTCAGTATCTTCCACTGCTCCAGCTCTCGCCATGAACCTAGTACCTGCCCAGAGTAAGCCAGAGGACCACGCCCTGCTAGTTCTAGCCCTGCCCGGAGCCTGTTTGTGCAGGGTGACTGCCATCAAGCAGACAATGGACTCAGGATGGGGCGTGTGCCTTTGGGGAGACTGGCAGAGAGGCATAAAGTGGAACACCAGCTAAGTGCGCACACCTGAGAGGCGGAACTCCAGGTGGAGACACAAAATGTACCAAGAAACTGTGAAGTGAAGGAAGCTACTCCATCTCTCTGAGCTTCAATGTCCCCCCTGTAATGTGTGGATCACAGGTCTACTTCACAGAGCTGTTGGGGAAGATACATAAAAGTTCCTGTGACAGCCAGTGTCACATTATTAACAAAGTCGTATCCGACTTCAAAATAATCGATGAAAAGAATAATGTTAATGAGACCAAAGACTGGATGCTCAACTTCGTAAGCA
Organism: Diceros bicornis minor; assembly: GCF_020826845.1. Classification (NCBI taxonomy): domain Eukaryota; kingdom Metazoa; phylum Chordata; class Mammalia; order Perissodactyla; family Rhinocerotidae; genus Diceros; species Diceros bicornis. The sequence continues at coordinate 3,528,061 of NW_026691418.1, forward strand.
GCCCCAGCAGCATGAGAATGAGAGGAGCTCCGAGAAAGCAGGGTTCTTCACAGCTCCACTGGAGACGATGAACACGGGCTACACCAGCATAAGTCGCTGTTGTACAGTGACTCGTGTAATGAGGGTGGGTCACTAAAGACACTGTGAAATCCAGTTACACACAGTGACTCCTAGGAAACAACTACAAAGCAATCAACTCAGCAGATAGGAATGGGAAGGGGGCGAGCATAGGAGGGTCAGAGCCACAAAATCTGACGGAAGACACTGAACCACGAGCGCTCAGCTCTGTCAACAGCTTCTGTGGTTGCACCAGGAGATCAAACATCTGAGAAAGCCATTGTAGGGACTGCTGGGAGCACAGTGGTCACTGCAGCCACACCCTAACAGCAGTTGCATCAGAGCACACAGACCCTGAGACTTTCCTCTCCATTAATCCTTGTTTCAAGATGATGAATATCTTCATGTTACAATGTCTCCTTCAACCCTTGTGGACGAGTGTCATCAGAACCCCCTGAAGAGGTCACAGGCCAGAGTAGGATGGAACACTGGGGGCTGGGGGAGTGGCGTTGCACCTGACAACACGGATTATCACCCGGGTCTATTGAACACGAGAGATGAACCCGAGGATGTGCTCCAATGAGAATTCTCTGTCTTGCCAAATTCAGAGACACTGCAGAGTTTCTCGTCTGTTCTTTAAAAAAAAGTTAAAGAATTCGTGTCATTAATTCATAACGAGGCAAATTCTTCACATAGTGACAGAGTCCAGTTTCCATGACCAACCTATTCAGTTGTTAGATAATATCCCACATTCAGGAATTGGAAATGTAACCTACTGGGATGTGTAATATAAACAAGGACTTTTTTTCATGGAGATCAACACCCAAAGTTTTAGGGAAGACAAATCGTGAAAGCTGCTAACCATTCCTCCACAGGTTTCAATAAGACTTTTAAGTTAATTTACCAATCGCAGGAAAAGATAACTTTTCAAATCAAATTTATTTTTCTGCATTCAAGCGTACAATACAGCCAAGAGAATGAGCATAAAAAAATTAAAAAGAAGGTCTTGCTTGCATTTCATCTTTTGCAAATAATCAGGATATTTTATGCTCTGTCCCTTTCACTGCTGTAATCAATTTTTAAAGAATACGTTACATCTGACTATCCCTGGGCATGTTTATCCTGGAACCTTGCCGGAATCCAAAGCAGAGATGTTAAAGCTGACGGGTTTCAAATGCTGCCCAGGTGCTGTCTACCATGAACATCACTCTCCCAAAGCCGGACCACCGGTCTCTTCCTGAGGGATCAGAGTCATCACTTATGTACCTGAGAGACTGGCCACTCAGGCCTGAGCTGAGATTAGGTGATCAATCTGAAGGGCAAAATGCTTAAGCTATTCTCATCCTAATGATGCTGTTTTGGAGGCCTCTGCACTGGAATGGGTTGGTGAAAACAGCCTACTAGATACTTGCCTGGGAATTGTGTTGTTCTCCTCTGCCCTTAGCAGATCCTGGGAAACCAATGATTAACCTCACGGATGACTTAACTTCCACATCTGTGAAAAAGGCAAGCAACAGCTAATGTTACCACCTTGCAAAACTCCAAAGTTGTGCTTCCAAGAGGGAGCACAAGGGCGAATGTCTCCCAAAAGCGGATGAAATGATGGCACTTTGGCTGGAGAAGGCAGAGGACAGCAGGCAAATTGGAAAGTTTCTGGGATGTCTACCCAGTTCCCATAAGCAGTTTAGAGAAGCACCTGGCCCTGGATTAGGTAGGAGGCTGTGGAAGGACCCACAGGTACACAGTGGGGAGGAGGAATCAAGCAAAGGAGGGAGGCGGTGGGGAAGAGGCGCCAGTCTGGGCTTCAATTTTGGACAAAAGCAATTGCACGCTGCAGGCCCGCGACTTCCCATGCAGCTGCCACACCCTCCTAACTCCCTGGTCCCTTTCGTCCCGTCACATCCCTCTGGGAATCAGTCCACATGGAGCGGGTGCAGGACCTGAGTCCTGAGTCAATAGTTTGGCCCTCGGCCAAGCTCACACCGCCCTGCTCCTCCCTCCAGGGCCAGGCACCGCCCTGTGCCCAGAGCATCCTGGGCGTTCTAGTCCTGCAGCCCTACAGGTTGCCAGTTGGGAGCGGTTAAGAGAGAAAAGCTCCCAGCATGCACAGCTCGTGGCCCCAACTCTTGCCTTGTCCTTTGGCCCCTGGGCCCCACCCCTCAGCTTCTCCATCCCACCCTCTTGCCCACCTGTTCTCTATACCACGCCCAATCTCCATGCCCTGCCCACCCCCCAGAGTATGCGCAGTGTGGTTGGGCTGCGTCCCTTGAGGCCGGTACTCAGGTAGGGGTGGGGCTCACCAGCCTGGCTATTGCTGAGGTTGCTTGCAGCCCTGGTGGAAGCCCCCTGGCCAGTATTTGAAATGTAAATTCAATATCTAAAATGGAAATATCGGGTGCCTGGGATCCTGGAATTTGCCCTTTCAATGTAACCTGTCCTACCATCCCCCCTATCTCACCAGGTTGCCATGATCCTCCCTCTGGAACCCGTGGACAGGGTCGCTGCAGAGATCCTCCCTTTGGACCCAATCTGCCTGAAGGGCCCATACCTGATCAGGAGTCTTAGAAGGACTGCCCTGAGCCATGTCATAAAAAGGAGAAAACATCACATTGGACAGCCACAATTCTTGCATTATATAGACAGGAAACTCAGGTGCACTGGTAAGTGACCCCTAAGCCACTTCAGAGGAACACATGCATGCCCCTACTCCCAAGCTGCACACAGGCTGGTTCACTGGACTTCCTTATCCCAGTGTGGACCTCTTGGCCTCGTTACCATAGGCAACAACACTGAAACTTCCCATTGGTCCTTCCCACAGTGTTAGGCAAGTTTGTGCAGGAAGGTAATATGCAATTTCTTCTCTACTATAGGGCTGGCTCCTTGGGAACTAGTTTTAATATCCCTGTTTAAATATACCCTAAGAATCACAAAATAATTAAACAAAATAATTTGTTGCTATGGAGGGTTATGGTGATAATTCTCTGAAGTCATTTTTCCACTTAGCTTTTCTGATTGACTCCAAATACTACAGCACCACACGCTTCTTAGACTGGTGGATGCACAGCTCCAATTCTTTCCAGGAAGAACGCACAACAGCAGAATATCCGTGGCCTTACTTTCTGGGGCATCAGTATTACTACAAGATTTGGAAGAAGCAAAGTTAGGTCATTTCCAAGGTAAGGAATTAAAAACTTAACACTAAGATGAGGTGGGAAAGTCATATGCCATTAATAATTGTCAGTAATCTGTGCCTGAAATGTCAGACTTTCTCTGAGAAAGAACTCTGAGACCCTATTTCCCATTGTTTTAAATAGGAAAATTTAGAAGGCATAGCAAATCTATCGAAAAACTCTACCAATTTCCTAAGTCACAATATGGCACCTAGACATAAGTTACGAGCATCGTGTGCTCCTCATTTTGTTCCTTCCAACCCAGTCCCACAGGTCTTAAGTGCAAGCTGTGAACACGGCACTGTGCTAGGTGTCGAGGCCTTGGTGAGCATCGTGGTGGGGGTGGACCTTGCTGGAGAAAGATGACATCATAAAATCTCAAATCCATGCCACTTACAAAACTGAGGCAAAAATGGAAAGACCCAGGGGATCATGCAAGGATGAGGGCATTAATAGTTACTTGGGAGTATTAAAGTCCATCTAATGGTGTAATGAGTGAATGTGTTCCACTTTAAAACAAAGCACTGCTGTTATTCTGAGATATTGAGTTAGTATCTTTGTGCAAATATGCAGGATTTAAAATGTTTATTGATGTATAACATGCGTACAGAAATATATGCTGAAGTCATCCACGTAAATCACAAAGAATTATTACAAAGTGAACACACTTGTGTGACAAAGAACTAGCACCAGCTTTATTAAGGCCCCCGACAATCCCTTTCTCCCTATTTCCGCCCCAAAGGTAACTGATATCTTACCAGCAAACACTGTCTGTCAAGTTTGTCTTCTTATACAAGTGTTTTATTACAGAACAATTTAAACAATATACAAAATAGCACAGTCGGCCTATCACCCAGTTTCAACAACTACTAATCATCTGCCATTTTTGTTTCATCCACACTCCATCCCATTCCCACCTCACTTTATTATTCTTTTAAGCCTCTGTGCGTGTGTGGTGAGTAATTTGTATGCACCCTGAAAGGCACAACTCTCAACCGTACAGTTTTGGCAAATAAACATGCCCATATAACTTTTATCCCTTTAAGAATAGAATATTTCCACCACCCCCAGAAAACTCCTTCCTGTTCCTTCCCAGGCAATTTTTTCCTTCTCCCGATGCAACTCCTGTTCTGGTTTATTCAGCATAGGTTCATCTTGGCTGAAATCATCTCATGTGTGTTGTTTTCTGTCCAGCTTGCCTCCCTCATCACGAGGTTGATGAGTCTCTCTCAGCATGTGTGTGTCAGCGTTTGCTCCTCGGCACAGCTGAGGGCGTTCTGCTCTGTGGATGTCCCAAAGTGCGCTCATCTTCCTCCTGGGGACATGCAGGTCATCTCCTGCGAACAGTCTTGTAAAAACGTTTTTTGGCATGCTGTTTAATTCCTTTATTAGCATTTCAGTGACACACCTTTGCATTCTTACTTGGTGGTCCAGATTACAATATGCATCTTTAAGATATCACATCCTGCCTAGACTTAATAGTTCACCAGTTTAATCAATGTAAAATATGGAAGCCTTGTTACAGAACAGTTCCATTTACCTCTGTCTGTCCTTTGTGCTATTGCTGTCATAAATTTTACATCTACTCATGTTATAAATCCCACAATACAGTGTTATAATTTTTGCTTTAGATAGTCATAGGTATTTTAAAGAAATAAGAGGTTCCGGCCCCGTGGCTTAGCGGTTAAGTGCATGCGCTCCACTGCTCGCGGCCTGGGTGCGGATCCCTGGCGCACACCGATGCACCACTTCTCGAGCCATGCTGAGGCAGTGTCCCACATACAGCAACTAGAAGGATATGCAGCTATGACATACAACTATCTACTGGGGCTTTGGGGGGAAAATAAATAAATAAATAAATAAAATCATAAAAAAAGAAATAAGAGAAATAAGTTAAGTGTTTGGAAAGGAAATACTTTGAGACTCTGCAAATGTACTGTTTCTTCTTTAAGTTTCATCCACAGTTTTTGCATTCATCAGTCATTCTTTCCAACAGTAATTATTACTGTAGTGTTAAAGTGGCAATTTTCTATTTCATGCTATCTAGCGCTTTTATTATTTGGAATTCTGTGAGCAAGATTTCTCCCCCCTTCCTTCTTCCTTTCTTTCTCTCATTCTCTCATTCATTTTTCCCCCTTTTTTCTTTCTTCCTTCCCTTCCTTTCTTATTTAATCTTTTTTATATCAGTATAGCCTCGTAGATCTTTATTTTATTCTCTGAGTAATTATCCAATGCTACCATTATTTATTTTGTTGCTCACAGATTTCCAGCTTGAGTCATTGGAAAGTCTTTCAGATTGATTCCTTTTGACACGTCCCATCATTTTCTGTGTGTTTTTTTTTTGAAAGTACTTTCCTACTTTCTGGCAATAAAAGATGATCCAGGCTCATCTTGTATTTTCCATCTTCAGCCATAGAATTAGCCATTTCTCCAAGAAAATCTGCTTTATTTTATTGGAGAATGATATTTAGAAAACAAGATCTGGGAGCTAGGTGTGCTCATTAATACTAGAGTGTCACTGCTTATAGACCTTCTCAGCAGAGCTTGGAAATGTATGTATGAATATAAACTCAGGTAGACACATCTGTCTGTCGATCTATCCATCTATATATCAGTCTATCTATCTATTTGGATAGATATATTAAAAGAGACATGGATTCATACTGATACTTCGAACTCCAATCCAGCAGCACAGAGTTTATTGTAGCATTCTCCTTTTGTTTGTTTGTAACTTCTTTCACCAACAGTGAGAAACTTAACTCCAGTTAGCTACAATATATTTCCTAATGTGTCAACTAGTTTCAGAATTGCTAATCCATACCCTTATGAAAAACAAATTTACCACCTAGAGTAGAGTGTTTGTGTCCAGTACTTTAGTTCTACAGTATCCCGTCAAATCATTGTCTTCCAAAGTAACTTAGGTCAAGACCTTTCATCCCCACCCCTTCTGTATGGTTAGGTCACATGTTTGTAATACAGTGAGATTCATTTGTCACTGCACTCCATCTGAGTTCCCCAGCATCCTGATTGATTTTTAAAATTTGCAGAGTAAAATTCACTCTTTGTGGTGTACAGTTCTATGGGTTTTGACTTTATGGTCATGCATCCATACACACAGTACCATACAGAGCTGTGTTTTTCACCCCCAAAGTTCTCTCATGCTATCCCTTTGTATTCAACCCCTTCCCCTACTCCATCCCTTGGGAACTACTGATCATTTTCCATCCCTGTAATTCTGCCTTTTCTAGAAAGTCATATAAATGGAATCATATACTATACAGCTTTTTGAATCTGACTTCCTTTACTTAGAGAAATGCATCCAAGATTCATCCATTTTGTTGTGTGAATCAAGAGTTTATCCTGGGCCCGGCCCCGTGGCCTAGCTGTTGAGTGCGTGCGCTCCCCTACTGGCTGCCCAGGTTCGGATACAGGGCACGCACTGACACACTGCTTCTCTGGCCATGCTGAGGCCGTGTCCCACATAAAGCAACTAGAAGGGTGTGCAATTATGACATACAACTATCTATTGGGGCTTTGGGGGGAAAAAAGGAGGAGGATTGGCAATGGATGTTAGCTCAGGGCTTATTTTTCTCACACACACAAAAAAAGAGTTTATCCTTTTGATTGCCAAGTAGTATTGTAATGTACTGATGCATCACAGCTTCTTTCTCCATTCACCTGACGAAGGACATTTAGTTTATGTCCAGCTTTTGGCAATTATGAATAAAATGTCTATAAAGATTCCCACAAAGATTTTTGTTTAAACATTAGTTTTCAATTTTCTTCAGTAAATACCTAGGAGTGGGATATCTCAGTCATATAATAAGTGTGCGTTTAGCTTTATAAGAACCTGCTCAACTGTTTTCCGAATGCAACTATCATGTTGCATTTCCAGTTCTAATTGCTCCTACTCCTCACCCCCCTCCTCATGTGGTATTTTCAATTTTATTTTTTATTTCAGGCACCTAATAGGCGTGCAGTATCTTATTGTGGCTTCTGCTTCATTTCTGAAAGTGAGTTCTGCTAAATATAGAATCTTGTGTTGACTTTGGGTTTTCTTTCTGCACTTGAAAGATGTCATTTTGTTGTTGAGTTGTCTCTTTTGTTTTTGATAATATATCATCCATCATTCACTTTATTTCTCCCTGTATGTAATGTCTTCCCCTGTATATATGTATTTCCCTGACTGCTTTCAAGAGTTTCTTTTTATCTTCGGATTTTAGTAGCTTGACTATCATGTACCTAAGTATGCTTTTATTTTATGTTTTATTTTGTGGGTTTGCTGACTTTCTTGGATCTAAAATTTTAGATTTTCCACCAAATTTTGTAAGTTTTATGCTATTACTTATTGATTTGCCTTTCTGCCTCATTTAATTTTTCTGTCCTTCTCCTCTCTGCTGGGGACTCAACCATGTCACAGGTCATAAGGCTCTCTTCATTTTTCTTCAAAATTTTTACACTCTTTTCTTCAGACTGGATAATTTCTATTGCTGTATCTTCATGTTTTTTCTGCTGTATCAAATCTACTGGTAAACTCAAAAGTATTTATATTATTTCATCTTTCTATTTGGTTCTTTTGTGTAATTTCCACTTCTCTGCTGAGTTCCCACATCTCTTCATTCATTATGGGAATATTTTTCTTTACCACCATGATCATCTTTATAATAACTTCTTTCATATTCTTGACTGTTAATTACAACACATTGGGGAGAGTTTCTACTGCCTGCTTTTGGTCACATATGGATTACATTTTCCTGTTTCTTCAAATCTCATGCTTCTTTGAAATTGTGTACTGGAAATCATGAAAGATAGGTATAGAGGCTCCGGATTCTATCGTATTTCTTTGAAGAGTGTTGCTAGTTTTCTAGCAGGGAATCAACTTGGCTGGACTGAAATTCCAATCCTAGCTCCTTTACAGTGGGCATAGCTGAAATCCTCAATCAGTTCTTTCATCTTCCAACTGCTGTTTTTACATTAGGCCTTCTGGGGCCTACCCTGTATGTGTGTTGTTCAAAGATCTGCCAATTTGGTGTGTGTGGGGGAGAGACTTACATATATATTTTGCGATTTTCCTCTTTGTGTCTCCCTCCCTTCCAGAATTTCTCCCCTAACTTTCCAGCTACTCTGCCAGCCCAAACATACATCCTCTAACTTTACAAGTAAGACTGTAGTTTTTCCCCTGTCTAGGCATGTACAGATTTTGGAATGCTTTGAGGCAACAGATTCAAGCTTGCAAATATCTCCTGGTGCAATTGCCATCATTTAAGGGAAGATTCCCTCTCAGTTCAGCTTGCTTGTGGAAGTGATTTAAACATACACACATATACACATTTATTATACGTGTTTTATATATAACTACACGAGTCTGTATAAATATATATAGTATTTTGTGCAGATCTTATCATTGTTATCTGTGAGAGTGTTAGTTCAACAAGCTACTCCACCATTAGTAGAAACCAGACCTCGGTTTTGTTTCTTTCTTGGATTTTATATAAATGGAATTATAAAATATATAGCCTTTTGAATATAATTTCTTTTATGCAGCATTATGGTTATGATATTCATCCATGCTATTGCATGTAGCTAGTGTTTGTTCATTTGTTGAAAATAATTAATTTTTTAATGGTCATAAAATATGTTGAACAGAAAATTGTAACCATTTTTAGGTGTACACTTCAGCGACATTCAACACCTTCACATAATTGTGTAACCATAACCTCCAACCATCCACAGAACTATTTTCACATTGCACTGAATCTTTGTGCCCGTTAAACAACTCCCTGTTATCCCTCCCTCTTGCCCCTGGGAACCACCATTCTCCTTTCTATTCCTATAAATTTGACTACTCTAATTACCTTATATGAGTGGAATCATACAGTATTTTTTCTTTTGTGACTGGCTTTATTTCACTTAACATAAAGTCCGCAAGGTTCATCTATGTCATAACATGTGTCAGAATTCCTTCCTTTTTAAGGATGAATAGTATTCCACTATGTGTATACACCACATTATTTTGTTAATTCATCCACTGATGGACACATGGCTTGATGCCATCTTCCGGCTATTTTGAATAATGCTGTTAAGAACATGGGTGTACATATATGTCTTTATACCTCTGCGTTCTGTTCTTTTGGGTGTATACCCATAAATGGTGTTCTCAGATTCACTTTTTCACATATAACAGGGTTCCCCACACCTCCAAGAAGCAATTCTTGGAATGCCACCTGGTTGCCAGATAATTCAACTCAATTCGATGCTGACAACCCAGAGATACATCAGATTTTACAGGTTGATGGCTCCGTCCTATAATTCTGCACACCCACCCAACCTCACCTTTACTTCAGATGCCAGTTACAAGCCCAGGTTGTTACCTGTACTTCTGACTTACTGGCTATAAATCAAAGGTTCCCACAACCTCCTCCTTGGGTTTGATTAATTTGCTAGAGTGACTCACAAAACTCAGAGAAACATTTACTAGATCACCAGTTTATTATAAAAGGTTATAATTCAAGAAGAGCCTGTTGGAGGTTGTGCATAGCGGAACGTATGGAGAGAGTACACAAAGCTTTCATGCCATCTCCAGGTGCACCACTCTCCAAGCAGTCCTTGTCATTGTCAACCTGGAAGCTGTCTGAACCGCCTTCTATTGGGATTTTTATGGAGGCTCTCTCACATAGGCATGATCAATTATTAACTCAGTTTACAGCCCCTCTCCTTTCTCTGAAGGATAAGGGGTAGGGCTAAAAATTCGAAGCTTCTAATCAGGGCTTGGTCTTTCTGGTGACCAACCCCCATCCAGGAGCCATCCTGGAGCCCACCCAGAGTTGCCTCAATAGAACAAATGATTCTCTTAGTGTTCTTATCACTGGGGAAATTACAAAGACTTTAGGAGCTCTGTGCCAAGAACTGGACGCAGAGGCCGATAAATATGTATTTTATTATTTCAGAACCCATAAGTGGAATTTTTAGATCATATAGTAATTCTATTTTTAATTTTTGAAGGAACTGCCATACTGTTTTCCACAGTTTTATAATCTCGCACTCAGAGCACAAGGGTTCCACTTTCTCAACATCCTTGCCAACACTTATGTTCTGATTTTGTTATAGTAACTATCCTAATGGGTGTGAAAAGGTAGCTCATTGTGCTTTTATTTCACATTTTCCTGATACTTAGTGATGTTGAGCATCTTTCCTTGTGTTTCCTGTTCGTTTTATATTTTCTTTGGAGAAATTTCTATTCAAGTATTTTGTGCATTTTTAAATTGAGTTTTTTTTACTGTTGAGTAGTAGATGTTCTTTATTTATTCTAGATATTAATCCCTTATCAGATTTGTGATTTGCAAATATTTTCAACGATTCCATGGTTTGCCTTTTTACTCTGTTGATAGTATCTTGTGATACAGAAAACTTTTTCGTTTTCATGAAGTCCAATTTGTTTCTTTTTTGTTACTTATGTCTTTGGTGTCATATTAAAGAAATCCTTTTTGCAATGGCATTTGGACCCAATGACATACAGCTTTTATCATGTGTTTTCTTCTAAGGATTTTATAGCTTCAACTCTAACATTTATATCTTTGATTCATTTTGAGTTAATTTTTGTATATGGTGTAAAGTAAGGGTCCAACCTCATTCTTTTGCATGTGGGTATCCAGTTTTCCCAACAACATATGTTGAAAAACTTATCTTTTCTCCAATGAATGATCTTTGTACCTTTGTCAAAAATCATTGGACCATATATGCAAAGTTTTATTTCTGGGGTCTCTGTGCTATTTCATTAGTATAGTGTGTGTATTTACGCCAGTACCACACTGTTTTAATTACTTTATAGTAAGTTTTGAAATCAGGAAGTGTGAGTTCTCTAACTTTGTTCTTCTTTTTCTAGACTGTTTTGGCTATTCAGTGTCCCTTGAGAGTCTATATGAATTTTAGGATAGATTTTTCTATTTTTGCAAAAGCATCATTGGAATTTTTACCTCTTTGAGTAAGTTGATTCTTAAGTATTTTACTCTTTTTGTTGCTATTGTAAATAAAAATGTAAAGTTTTTAAATTTCTTTTTCAGATTACTTATTATTAATGTATAGAAGAACAACTAGTTTTTTCATGTTGATTTTGTGTCCCTCTACTCTGCAGAAATTACTAGTTCTAACAATTTTTTGGTGGAAGTTTTAGGGGTTTCAACATATAAGATAATATTTGTAAACAATATAATATTACTTCTTCTTTTCCAATTTGGATGCTATTTCTTTCTTTTTCTTGCCTAATTGCTTTGGCTAGAACTTCTAATACCATGTTGAATAGAAGTGGTGAAAACGGGCATCCTTGTCTTGTTCCTGATCTTAGAGAAAAAGGTTTCAGTCTTTCACCCTTGAAAATGATGTTGTCTTTGGATTTCTATATATGGCTTTTATTATGTTGAAGTAGTTTCCTTTTACTCTGAGTGTTTTTTTAGTGGTTTTAGCATGAAAGCATGTTGAGTTTTGTTAAATGTTTTTTCTGCATCCATTGAGATGATCATGTGTTTTCTTCCTTCATTGTGTTAATGTGGTTTATTACATTAATTCATTTTCATATATTGAAACATCCTTGTATTCCAGGAATAAATCCCACTTAAAAATGCTGTATAATCCTTTTAATATGTTGATGAATTTAGTTTATTACTATTTTATGGAGGATTTTTATATCAATATTCATCAAAGATATTGACCTATAGTTTTCTTTTGTCTTAGTGTCTTTGGCTTTGATATCAGGGTAGTGCTAATCCCATAGGATGACTTTAGAGGTATTTTCTCCTCTTCAACTTTTTGAAAGAGCTTGAAAATTATTGGTGTTAGTTAATTAAAAAAAAAGTCTTTGGGCCCAGGAATAAATTCAGCATAAAATAAATATAAATAAATATTTTTTAAAAATATGAAAAAGTTTTTTACTAAAAAAATTTAAAAATTTAGCAAGTACATCACTTATCACTTTGTTTCTAAAAATTTTTTAACCTACTAGTAAGCATGAACAAATTGTTAGAATTAAAATGACTCAAGTGTTAATTTTCTTCATTGCAAGTTTTCTGACAGAAGTATATGATGCCATCATATATGACATCTTTTATGAAAAAATGGTCATTTTTTGTAGTATTTGAGAATATTATGAATTTTCCCAGTGGCCTCTGACAATACTCTGATATGCAAAGTTATCTTTTCAACATGTATGTCTCATCATCATCCTTACCAAATTAACAAACTCAGGTGCTAATTAATCAACTACTTTTCATATGATTCAGGTTCTCCACCACCAACTCCCCTAAGCATCAGGAAATTCTACAACTTCTGCAAGATTAACGATTTTACCTTACACTGTATATATCTCATGTGGTTTAAAACATCCAAAAATCGTTGATAAACTGACCCTGCCCACATTAAAGCATTGTGAATTATAAAAGATGGTCTCTGTTAAGTGGGAAGGGATTTCAGGTTGAACTTAATTTTATAAGTGGTCAATTTATTACAGTGTACTGTTCTGTTATGTATTTCACTTCTTTTCTAAAAAAAACTGATAGTTGAGGGGACTTAGATAATAAAAATTTGAGAAAATAAGGAACTGATACACACTGTAAGCTTCAAATGTTTTCAAGCATAAGATACAATAAGAACTAAAACTACGAAATGACGACGGAAATAGAGATAAGGGGATGAAGTTGCAAAACTGAATCTATAACAATATCTCAATGGCTAGCTTTGTGGTGCCAAGAAGGTGGTGAAGTCAAAGAATTCATAAAGATGATAATAAACACACTACAAAGAAAAAAGACTGAAATTTTCATAGAGAGAATTTTTACAGTGATATGACAGATAGAGAACAGGGAAGAGAAGTTTGAGTGAGAGACTATCTGCTTCTTAAATTATTTCCACTGTAGAGAACAACAAACCAATTTGCTGAAATCTTTATTCTCCTCTATGACCCTATCTTTACCCGCAAAATCTCAGCCCTGAATTGATGTCACAGTTCAGCTTTTCCATCCCTGGAGAACAGAGCAATTTATCTCATATGAAACCTCAAGAGCTCAGGCTGTGAAACAAGGCCGGCCATCCATTCTCACAGAGGAGCCAACTGGAGGTAGGATTTTTGGTTCTGAATTCAGCTAAATATCTTCAAAGAATTGTATCTGGCCTTCCTTATTCAGGGCTATCAGTGAAGTGCTGGCTGGTTTTCAGAGAAGAGCAATTCACAGTCAATGGAGACATTTTCTGTTGAGCTCTCTAGAGAAGGCTGTGGGGCTTGTTAGTAAGAGTTGGTTTCTATGAGGATTATACTTTTTTATTTTATTCAGAGATTTATAAAGAAATGTACATGGTAAGAATTATTATCAACAAAATATGTTGTCTATTCTCTGGTCATTTAAGCAAAATCTTTCTCTCAGGGCCAACCCATGGACAAAGCCCAGATTTAATCTCTAAGAGTCTGCTAGGCACTCTGTGGTCCATGGGAAGCCCTGAAGTTGGCAGCCTGTTTCCTTGTGTGCTGTCCTGGTGTTCAATCTTCCATCTCTTCCCGGTACAACTAGACAGATGCCTATGAGATCATCAAGGGACTTGACATTGGAGAAATGTACTTTTCATTATCTTTAGACTTCTACACTTTTCAAAAATCTCTCAGCATTTCCAGTAATTGTGCAGCAGTTTACCCAACACTAATGTTCTCACTATTATAAGTTAAAACAAATAAATTTTGAAAAGGAAAAAGTGATCTTTGCAATTTTGTACAGAATCTATATAATGGGTGCATCCTTATAAATGGAGGTGATGGTGCTCAGGGCAAGCTACACCATTGGGCACCACCTTGGTGTGTGTATTGTTTCGAGCTGAAGACAATAAGGACTCAGAGAACTCAGGAAGAATATTTGAATTTCCCCTCCCAAACTGACTAAAGAATTTAAAACAAAAAATCTGTTTCAGGAAGGAGTTATTATCATGATGGTTGTAAAGATAACATGGGATAGAGGTTACAATAGGGAAGGCACCAAGCCCCTTTTATCAAAAACTCTATCTCTCCCTGACCACATTACCTATAGACGACCCTGAGAAGAGTTGTCAGGCAAACATTTGCATTTCTATCTCCATGTGAGTTGTCTTCTTGCCCTCTGTGGTCCTAGACCACTACCCACCCCCAACACCTTCCTTCTCTTTAGCTACAATACTTAAGCGGGCAGCTTAGACAGAGGGACGAGTTGTTCATTTCTGAGTTTCTCCCATGTATACATGTTATTAAACTTGGTATTATTTTCTCCTGCTAACCTGTCTTGTTAATTATTTGGCCATCCATGAGAAACTTAAGAAAAAGGAAGAGGAAGATTCTCTCACTCCCTCAACTGTTTTTGCGCCCAATGTGGGGCTACACTGGCTGACAAGTTGCGTTCTCTGGCTGGAAGAAATGCCTTCTCCCTGGATTACTGCAGGGGATGAAATACGGGGACCCCTGAGGAAAGCCGGCAAAATGTCAGACTTCTTACCATGTCTGCCTCCCGGAATCTCTACCTGTGGAGTCCGGTGGAAGGAAGTGGTGAGAAATTTATTCTCTTTCGAAATTTAGATTGGCAGGAGAAAATATTTGGGAAACTAGTTTCTTGTGCTTTATTGACGCTGGTAAATTTGGTAGAGTACTCTTGGTTTTGATCTTGATCCATTTTCCTCCCAGAGATAGTCTCTGTTTTTCTCTTTTGTCTCTGTCTTTTGTATCATGTGTCATAAGAAGGAAATACCCTAGGGTAGGACGTAGGCATAGGTCCTATGAGCCTACTGTCCGGGCCGGCCCCACAGACTGGTGAGTTTGTGGGTCTCACAAGACTGGGGTCTATTTAGACAAACTTTGCTGTGGGTTAATATGCACATGAAGTGAAGGCCATTGCCAAGAGCATCTGGAAAGCCAAAAAGGCCGCAAATTTGGTGGGCACGGGTCGAGCAGTTAAGAGCCATTAGGGCTCTCGCCACTTTCAGAAGACTCCCGTGACAGGATAAATTGAGTCACGGAACGGGGTAGATGACACAGGTCCCCCGTGACTGCAAGAAAATGTCCATGCAACGACGAGGTACTCTGTAAAGCACACAATCCCCAACCCCGTGGCACCTCCCCCCCCAGGTATTATTCTGACTCCAAGATTCCTAAGACGTGGTTAAAGCTGTCATTGTGCACATAAGAAAAAAACCAGATGAGGTTTTTCCTTCTGTCTTCTTCTGTGTCCTGAGAAAACTTGGCTTTGTGACCAGTGAGAATATTCTCCTTGGTCTCCACCATACTGAAGGTGCATTTAGCGAGGTGCCCCTTGGTGGCCAGTTGAGTAGACTGGGGTTCTGAACTGTCTCTTTGTCTGGCTGTGCCAAGCTTTCAGGGGAGTTTGTCATAAAGGGCCCAGTCCATAAGGACTTTTGTTGTCTTAACCTTCGTTGCTTGTTAGTGCTGGAAAAATCCCATTCCAGTATTGCCTGCCCGGTGTCACAGATTAGCGGGTCTGTGACTGGAAGCGTCCCAAACTATTGTGGGAGACCGGAGACACCGTTTTCACTACACCATCCTTACCGCCTGTGCAACGAAGGTCTTTACTTTCTCTGAATATCTTTGGGAGTGAATTCTGTGGATCATGGGGGCTACATCATCTGCGCCCTCACCAGGGACGCCTCTTGCGTCCATGGTAAAGATTTATTCTAAGCATGGGAAAGTTACCACCGGGTCTTTCCTTAAAAAGGCTTATTGGATCGAGTCACTATTGGAATAAATACACAAATGAAGATCCTACTCGTCAATGGCCCGACGACAGATCCTTTGAATTGGAAAACTTTTAATTTGGGGGAAAAAATATGTTTTGAGAGCTCTCAGGCAATTGTTTAATTGGTACCTTAAAAAAGGCCAGAAAAAGGAAGGGAAAAATTTAAATAGCCTTAAGACCTTGACTCAGGTTAGAATTGAATTGAGAACATGTAAAAGTGTAAGTGTTGATAAGATTACAAAGGTTAGAATGTTTGAGCTAATTTTATATAAAGAGGTTACATCAACTTTGCCTGTGTATGTTTTAAAATGTCTGACTGGGAATGTTTCCCTTGTCCAAAATTAGAAGACCATCACCTATTGATAAAAATCTTAATGATAACTATGTTTAAAGGTATAAGAGGTGATGAAATTTACATAAAATTTTGTACAAAAAACTGATGTTATTTCTATTACAGAACTGGTTAACAAAAATAGTAATTTAAATGATGGCTAATTTTATCTAATGTCTTATGAAGTCTTATAAGCAATCTAAATAATTATTGGGAACAAGTAACTAAATAGTTGTGAAAAAGATGAATGTTGGGTGAACTTTAAATAATAATTATGTGTTATGGTGGTTACAGCTTCCAAAATCTTTTTGATGACTTAAAACTTTAGAGTTTTGCTAAATTTTGTGATAAAAATTCACTGAGTATCATCATTTCCAAATAAGATAAGATATTAGACATTGATTACTAAACTTACGTTTGTTACTTTTGGCTTTTCATTACAGGAAAACTAAAAGGTGTTTTGGGTCTTTTGGTAAACATGCGTTTTATTAAAAGATTATACTATAAAGTAACATATTTATAGAGGTTATGAAGTGTTTATAAATTTTCCAAGCCACAATATACTAATGTAAAGAAAGTTTATAAAGGTTTACTTAGTTTTTACTTACAAATTGGGGTTTCTAAGAGTTAAAATTTCTAATTAGTATATGTGATTGAAGCTACTAAATATTAAGAAAAAATATGTCTGTGTACAAGGAAAGTAAGAGGTATAAAGAAGGTACTAAGAATGGAAATATTTTATTTGATTGATTAAGAAAGATAAATTTGTCTTCAAGTACTAGGAGGGAAAAGAAAGACATGGGACAAATTCTGGTTTGTGGAAGAGGAATTCTGGAAAAGGAGTTTTTGTATGGTCAAGTTGGCTAAGATTGAAATGAATTTAATAAATTAAATGAATTTTAATATCAGAAGGAAGCTGGTACAAAATTATAATTTGGTCTTCTTTATCTTAAAAGAATAATTTTCTTGAACTTGATAAAGAGGTTATAAAAGATGTTTCTTTACCTTTGGGTAAGTCTACCTAAAAGACAGGAAAAAAAAAACTGTTAAAATTATTTCCTGTGTTCAAAAGACTGAGGTCTCTCTATTAAGGTTTTTGGACTGTTAATGCTCTCTTTGCTTTAAACTTTTCTATTTTTGACAAGCTCCCCAAAATTCATATCTTAAATAAAGTCATTTTTTACTTTTTGTCTTTGAGAATTTTCAAAGGGCCCTGGAACTTCTCAAAGAAATTTGCTCTCTTCCTATAAGGGGAAAGATACTAAATTTACTAGGCTTATTCAGTATGTTAAATTACATGGAAAGCATTGTCAGACAAGTGATGATAAGTCTGCTTAGGTGCTATTATGTGGGCAAATGTTATTACATAGGTGTTTTAAAATTGTATAACATTACTGAAATTCTGATCTGTCCTGATTATCAGTCATAATTCTGGTTATTATTATTTTAAAGTGTTGTATGTCACAAAATTAACCAAATTTCTCTGTCAATTGCCATTTTGAGGTCTTGTTGTTTACAGACTTATTTCTTTGCTCTAATGCTTTTGCAAAATATTTCAACTTCAGAAAAATTCATGGAAAGGACTCTGACATTTACACTGGAGTACAGGTTTCTGACAAACTTTCTGATCATAAAACTGAACTTGGTAAGAAATTACAGAAATCTGATGGAAAGACTGATAACTTCATGAAGCTGCTAACAGAAAGACTGGGATAAAGAATGGATTACACAGGACTGAATGAACTGATAAGGATAATTATAATTTTTATGATTTTTTATTTGAAGTATTGCTGAATTTTTAATGTTTTGTTTTTTCAGAGTTAAGGAAAACTTTTTCTCTTTTCTCCTGAGCTAGCTATGACTTATAACAATTTGGTAAATGATATTTTTGTAAGTAAAATTGAAATATTTATCTTTTTCTCTCTATCTGATCCCTCGAATTTGGAAACCCTTAGTAAGTGAGTATTGTTGTTTTCATGGCAATATAGTTATTTGCATAAGTTCAATAAGAAACTGTTCTCCTTATAACAGAACACAATTGGAAACACTGGTTATATTACCAAAGCTTTGACTGGAACATCATATTTGTGATATAACCATACAGCTTTTGAGGAATGAAGATTGGACTTTATGGAATAAAGCCACGTGGAAACACTGGCCTGGTACCTTATGTTCCAAGCAGCACTTACCAGGATAAGTAAAGAATGTCACTTATCTGGCAAACACAAGGAACCTCAAAATATTTTGGGGGAACCTAGGAAGAAAGGAATTCACCCAAATCTGTAGGTATTACAGGCAAAGTCTGATGACAAAATCCTTGGCTTGGCTTTTCTGGCCTGGAGAGGCCTTTAAAGTTCAATCTGAGAGTCCTTATAAAAAGTTCCAGCAAGTCAAATTTAAAAGAGCCTATGTGATCAATTGCTATTCTTGCTGTACTTATGTAAATAATTAGGCCAACACTATTGGAACTAGGCTTATTTTGTAAACTAGTTTTAATTTGTCTATCTTTGATAAAAATGAGGGTGATCTTAGAAAGAAACATTATATTTCAGTAAAAACTATAGTGTACATTTGCGGATATTAGATCCTAGTTTTGTTAATTGTCTGCTAAGGTTTTTGTTTTATATATGTTGACTGGACTGGATCCTGATTTCTTCTAGTCTCCTAAAATATCTGGCTACAGATGTCCAAACTAACGTTTTTCATTTTTTCCATCATTTTCATTTGGAATCACTAAAAACTGAACCTGCCCTTTTTCCTGAAGCCTTACAAACTAAAGCTGATGGACTTGATATAAACTTAAGAGATTACCCGGTGATATCATCAGAGACATTTTAAACTGCAAAAGATGCTTTGATGCTGACATCTAAAAATCTTCTTAACTAGCTGTCCCCTATACTCAGAAACTGCTTTACAACTTGCTCTAACCATTAACCTTGTTTTTCTTTCGTTTACATAGAAATGCTTCCATTAAATACTTGATTGCTTGCTTCCACAATATAGGTGTAACCTTGAGAGCCCACCTACATCACCACTGTCAGGGGAAGAGGGAGAATCTCCCTCTGCCCTTTTCCTTAAGGTTCTTATGACTGGCCAAATAATTAACAAGACAGGGTAGCAAGAGAAAATAATACCAAGTTTAATAACATGTATACATGGGAGAAAGCAGGGACACTGCGTTTCTCAACACAATAGCAGATTCTCGTCTTAAATACCATGTCCAACCAAAGACAAGGAGACTGTTGGGCGTGGGAGTGTTAGTTACAGGAGATTATCACTAAAGCACTGTAAACAAGAGTAAGATTTATTATACAGTTTTAAGGCCTCACCTTCTACATTGATATGTCTCTAGAAATGAGGTCGTCCCTCCTCTTCCCAATACAGAGAGGGAGATACCTTTACAAATGGAGACTTCCCTTGTAAATGATTGTCTGGTAACTCCTTGCAGGGCCATCCAGAGCCTGTGGCCAGAGAGACAGATCTTCCGATAAGATGGGCTTGTTGGTGCCTTTTCTATTGTAACCTCTATCCTACATTATCTGTATAGCCATCATGATAATAACTCCTTCCTGAAACAGATATTTTGTTTAAAATTCTTTAGGCAGTTTGGGAGGGGAAACTCAAATATTCTTCCTGAGTTCTCTGAGTCCTTATTGTCTTCAGCTGGAAATAATCCGCATACCAGAGTGGTGCTTCCTGGGGTAGCTTGCCCTGAGCACCATCAGTTCCCTTCTCTGAAACTTCCTTAGAAGTTTCACATGTTTAAAGCTGAGCTGGTAACTGTGGAGAAAGAAATCGTGTTAGTATCCGAGTGATAAGAAGTCTGCAAAGAGAGAAAAGAACGCAGATTAGAATGAGGATGAACAAGCAGAAAAGAACAAATCGGAGCACATTTCCCCACACTCCATTAAACCAGTCCCCCAATCCTGGAAATAAGACAGTCCAATAAAATGTGTGAGCTTCGTTTATCTGATGAAAAACGTCAATCTTCTCTTTTAATAGATTTAAGTTAGATATTACTTGACGTGTTTGATTCCCATAAAAGCAACATTTTTCTCCAATGATTGCACATGCTCCTCCTTGCTGGGCAGTGAGTACATCCAGAGCACATCGATTTTGGAGCACCACAGATGCTAGGCTGTTAATCTCTGACTGGAGTATGTTCAAGGTTTGCATGGTGGTGTTGAACTCTTGCCCCATTACCATAGAGAGATTTAAGATTGCCCTTTCCAACTCATAATCTCCAAAGCTGGGGAATAGGACTCTCAAGGCTGAAAAGAACTTGGAGTTGTGATATACAAGTGGATTTTCCACGATTTCTCAACTGACACGTTTATGTGGCACAATCTTATGAACAAACTAACCCAAGTTTGTAATTTGGCTGGCATTTCAGGTGGAGTGTTTGGTGACAGAAGGAGCCAGGTATCCAAGTCTGCATCGTCCTGACCAATTAGGTGGGAATCCTTTATACACTTTGTTGCCGCATAAAATGAAAAGACCGGTGTAGTTTAAAGACAAGGTTAGAATTGAGTCTGTAGTTTCCAGGATCTGGACTATTTCATGATCTGTGCCACTTGCACTGTTACTACCTAAACATCTCCATTTCCCATGAGCTCCTGTCAGTCTGCGAGAACAGAACGGATTGCAGAATAGCTGGTACAGGAGGCCTGCAGTCTGATTTTGGCAGCTATAAAGCCTGGTCTTGTCACCTGACCAGGTGAGTCCAGATTTTTGATCCAACCATATATAGTCTGTGGAATTGGGCAGCTTAAACATGCGGATAGCTGCGATACCCCAAGTTGCACACGGGTGGCTCGTAAGCCATCCAGAGCACTTGGTGATTTGGCAAATGTCTGTGCCAGAGGGAGTAGTGATAGAGTCACTTACAATTCCCTTGAGAGTTCTGAAGATGCCACCTGCGGAATCAAACCACAGAGTTTGACTGCAATATTGTCTCGGTATGTCACCCAGGAAAGGTCCAGCGCCATGTTTACTTTCAATCCAGAGGGAAAAACTTTCACTTATTGCTTGTACTTGGGAAAGGGACAGTCCTTGACCTTCTAAGTAGTCTTTCTGGGGCCCAAGTGACTCACCAGGAGACGAAGCAGAGTGAAGTTTCCCTTGTTGCAGATACCATATTCTGTTATTCATCCATCTTCCGTACTTAGTCCACCAGGTGTTCATATCAGCAGGAACAAAGACTAGTTCAGGTTCTTTTGCACTATCTAGCTGTTGACATAACCAACAGTCAGATTGATTAGTTAGCGTGGCTAGGGCTTGGTAAACTGGCATAAGGGGGTGTTTGGTCTGTGCCCGACCTGTTGAAAAGGAGAGGGTTAGTAAAAGCAAGACACAGATCGGAAAAGAGCCCATAGCAGAGACTTAGAGAGGGGAAGAGGGACAGATAGAGACGAGCACTCTCCAGTCAGCTTTCTAATAAATGATAAAAAAAAATATATATATATATCTCCACTAATAGTTTGTGTGTGTGAGTGTGTATATATATCCTGAGTTTTAAAGCAAGGGGTCCTCCCCCTTGGGTCAAAGTAGGTTTTCTTGATCCGTGATCTTGGGAAAAGCTGTCTACTTCGTGATGTCGGCTGCTTCTGGGGCCTGGGTTTTGGCCCTCGAAATCCTTAGTTTAAGGTCACCTGTGGGGATTATCTCTCAGTTGTCTTGAGAGCGATGTTCTGGGTCTATTTTGGTGTGGCTTGCATGGATCCAGGAAGATTTTTTTTTTATTTTGATGGCAGTGCAGGTCGTCGGTAAGACTTCATAAGGTCCTTCCCAGCGAGGTGACAGTGCGTGTTTTCTTCTAAAGACCTTGATGTACACCCAGTCTCCTGGTCAAAAGGGATGGCAAGACTTGTCAGAAGGTGGGGGTCACGCCTCTTTTACCTGTTGACGATATGCTTCAAGTATACTAGTTAATTTTTGTATATAACTACTCATAGCATCAAATTGTTCACTTAAGTTCCCATAATATTCATTTAATCCAGGAATTGAAGGGTTAGAGACGCCAGTAGGCATTGGACGTCCAAAAACTATTTCAAAAGGAGTCAGTCCATGCCTTTTATTTGGAGTATTCTGAATCTTCATAAGGGCCAAGGGCAGAGCTTTTGGCCATTTAAGTCCAGTTTCTTGACAGACTTTTCCTAGAGTTCTTTTTATATCTAGATTTTTATGTTCCACTTGCCCTGATGACTGAGGGTGATATGGGGTATGAAATTTTAATGAATACCCCAGAGTTTTTGCAAGCAAGTGGTTTATCTCTGCTGTAAAATGAGTTCCTTGGTCTGATTCAATCTATAAAGGAATGCCAAAGCGAGGAATAACTTCAGTTATTAATTTCTTTACCACTGTTGTGGCATCTGCATGTCTGGTCGGATAGCATTCAGTCCACCTACTAAACATGCAGACAATAACCAAACAGTGAGAGTAACCTAAAGCTGAGGGCAAGTCCATAAAATCCATTTGGAGTGCTGCAAAAGGCAGCGTGGGCCTGGGAGGACTTCCTGGATCACACCGATTTCTCCCAGAAACTTGGTAAGATTTGCAAGTTGTGCACTGGGAGGTGATTTCGTCAGAAATTTTATGGCTGCCAGGGCAAAACCAATTGTTTTTTAGTTCTTTAGCTATCCCCCGTTTGCACATATGTCCCATTTGGTGGGAGATAAGTGCAAGCCAAAAAGTCAAAAGAAAAGGAGCTACTGGAAGTCCATTTGGTCCAATGTATAATCCATCTGATAATTGTTTGGCACCCTTTTGTATCCAATTGTCTTTTTCAGATGGTGGGGCATTTGTCTGATAGTTAATAACATCAGTCAGGGATAAAGGCAGGTTTAAAAATTGGGTGGAAAACGGATAAGGGGGTCCCTAGTGAGCTGCATGTTTAGCAGCTCTGTCAGCCCTGTCATTCCCTAAAGATATGACATCAGTCTCCTTAGTATGGGCTGAACAATGAACAATGGCAATTTATGAAGGAAAGTGAATAGCTTGTAATAAGGCTGTAATTAAGTGTCCATTAGCAATAGGAGTTCTTGCAGAGGTTAAGAATCTACGGGATTTCCAAATTGTGCCAACAACATGGCAGACTCCAAAAGCCTATTTGCTGTCTGTGTAAATAGTGGCAGTTTTTTCTTTTGCTAATGTGCAGGCCCTAGTAAGAGCTATGAGTTCAGCAGCTTGGGCTGACCTTATGGTGAGCAAAGAATAAGCTTCAAGAGTTTCATGTGGGGAAACTATGGCATAAACAGTTATAATGCTTCCCCAGGAATTTCGTTTACAGGAGCCGTCACAAAACAGAAGTAAGTCTGGATTGTCTAAAGGGATGTCTGAGAGATCCTCTTGTGACTTTGAGACCGTTTCTATAGTTGCAAGGCAATCATGTGGAATGGAATGGGGCTCTCCATCATCAGGAAGGGGCAGTAAAGTAGCTGGATTTAAAGTGTTGCAACGAGTACGCTCTTCGACATCGGTCTTAGCAACATCTTTTCAAACACCACATCTGACCGGGCAAGAGAAACAATAGAAAAAATAAACAAATGGGACTACATCAAACTAAAAAGCTTCTGCACAGCAAAGGAAACCATCAACAAAACGAAAAGACAACCTAACAATTGGGAGACGATATTTTCAAACCATACATCTGATAAGGGCTTAATCTCCAAAATATATAAAGAACTCATGCATCTCAACAACAAAAAAACTAACAACCCAATTAAAAAATGGGCAAAAGACCTCAACAGACATTTCTCCAAAGAAGATATACAGATGGCCAACAGACACATGAAAAGATGTTCAAAATCACTAAGTATCAGGGAAATGCAAATCAAAACTACAATGAGATATCACCTCACGCCCGTCAGAATGGCTATAATTAACAAGACAGGAAACAACATGTGTTGGAGAGGATGTGGAGAGAAGGGAACTCTCATAGACTGCTGGTGGGAGTGCAAACTGGTGCAGCCACTATGGAAAACAGTATGGAGATTCCTCAAAAAAGCAAGGATAGAACTACCATATGATCCAGCTAGTCCACTGTTGGGTATTTTTCCAAAGAACTTGAAAACACCAATTTGCAAAGGTACATGCACCCCTGTGTTCATTGCAGCGTTATTCACAATAGCCAAGACTTGGAAGCAACCTAAGTGCCCATCAAAGGACTAATGGATAAAGAAGCTGTGGTATATATACACAATGGAATACTACTCAGCCATAAGAAACGATGAAATCCAGCCATTTGTGACAACATGGATGGACATGGAGGGTATAATGCAAAGTGAAATAAGTCAGAGGGAGAAGGTCAAATACCGTATGATTTCCTTAATTAAGCAGTAGATAATAACAACAATAAACAAACACATAGGGACAGAGATTGGATTGGTGCTTAACAGAGGGGAAGGGGGGAGGGAGGAGGGTGAAAGGGATAATTTGGTACATGTTTGTGGTGATGGGTTGTAATTAGTATTTTGGTGGTGAACATAATGTAATCTATGCAGAAACAGAAGTACAATGATGTACACCTGAAATTTTTACAATATTATAAACCAATGTTACTGCAATAAACAAAAAAATAAATAAAAAATAATAAATAAATAAATAAAAATAAATAAATAAATAAATAAAGTGTTGCAAAGATGTAAGATGATGGAAGGGTTAGTTAAAAGAGCCTGCTCATAGGTGGTCTGTCGCCGTGTAGAGAGGTGTTGTGTCCTATGAACTTGCAAAATAGCTGACACAGAATGTGGGACATAGAGGTGAATGGGAGAGCCTAATGTAAGAGTACTGACCTTATCAATCAGGGTGGCAGCTGCAGCCATCGCACGTAAGCATGGGGGCATGCCTGATGCCACAGGGTCTAGTTGGCATGAGAAATATCTTATAGGATGTATTTGAGAGGCAAAAGATTGCCCTAGAAAGCCTGTAGCAATTTCATTATTTTCATGACAGTATAGATGAAAAGGCTTGTCAAAATTAGGTAAACCAAGAGCAGGAGGCATGGACAAAGCTATTTTTAAGGCCTCAAAGGAGTTTAATGCCTCTGAGGACCAGGAAATAGGTTCTGGGGCGATATCTGGGAGAAGAGAATACAGAGGTTTAGCAAGGGCTGCAAAATTAGGAATCCATTGGCAGCAGTAACCAGCAGCTCCTAGAAATTTACGTAGCTGTTTCTTTGTTTTGGGGAGACGGATGGATAAAATTGACTCAAGGCGTTTGGGGGTTAGCTTTTGAATGCCTTGAGATATCTCATGCCCTAAGTAGGTAACAGTCATTTGCACCCACTGAAGTTTAGACCTGGAGGCTTTATGGCCTCGTTCAGCTAGGGCTTTCAGGAGAATGAGAGAATCTGTAAGAGCCCCCTGCTTAGTTGGATTACAGAGTAAAAAGTCATCAACATATTGAACAAGAGTGGACCTTTGAGTAAAGACTACAGAATCCAAGTCAGGTTTAAGGACCTGGGAAAATATTGAGGGGTCTCACAATATCCCTGAGGTATTCCAGTCCATGTTAATTGTCTCCCTTTAAATGTAAATGTGAAAAGAAATTGTGAGTCAGGGTGTAATGGGATTGAAAAGAAAGCTGAGCAGAGGTCAACTACTGTAAAGCAGGCTGCATCAGCAGGTATCCAGGTCAGGATGGCAGCTGGATTAGGGACCACAGGATGCCGAGGAATTACAAAAGAGTTTATGGCTCTGAGGTCTTGTACAAATCTATAGATTTGGTTCCCGTCTGAGTCAAATTTGCCTTCCTTTTTTACTGGCAAGATTGGAGTGGTACAGGGCGAGGAAGTAAAAGCTAGTACACCCTCTTGCAAAAGGGAGTCTATTATGGGTTGAATTCCTCGCTCGGCATCTCTGGAGAGCGGGTATTGGGCTACTGATGGAAAAGGTTTATTTTTTTTCCAAGTAACGTGCACGGGCTCAGCACTAAGCAACAATCCTACCTCATTTGCATGTGTAGCCCAAAGACTGGTTGGGACATTCTTTAAAGACTCATCTTCCTCAGAAGGATTTAAATCAGGACAAGTTTCCATCATGGAAAGTAGGAGACTTGGGGCTTGGTCAGAAGGCAAGGAGATAAAAACACTTTTTTCATTACAATTTATAGTGGCATTGAATTTACATAACAAATCTCGGCCAAAGAGGTTTGCTGGTGAACAGTCAGAAACTAAAAAAGCATGATGAGTGTTAAGGGGGTCTAAATATATTGGAGTGGGCTTAGGTATGGGCAATGAAGTAGGCTGTCCAGAGACTCTAACAGCTTGATAGAATCAGAGGTAACAGGTAGAGATAAATCTTTTGAACGGATAGTAGAGAATGTCGCACCAGTGTCAATTAAGAAATCCAGTTTCCGATCCTCTATTTTAAATTTAACTGTAGGCTCAGGGGTGCGACTAAGGATCGGCTGACCCCATCATTTGAGGGAGAAATGTCCCTCAGGTAGAGAAAAATGAGCCTTTTGGGGGTGCTGCAGCCAAGCGGGAAAAGTTTTTAAACTTTCGCTTCTCTTAAGATCGCCACATGCCCTTTTCCAGTGCCATGGTTTCTTGCAATACCTACAATTGTCCGAAGGCAAATAGGGAGACCTCTGAGTGGGCTTTAGTTTACTTTCAGGGTTGAATTTTTGCTTTTCAAAAGATTCAATTTGCAAAGCAAGAAGAGTTGTCTTTAATTCTTTTTTTTTTTTTTGCTTTCTTGCTGACAATTTTCAAAGAATTGTGTGTAGCAACCTCCATTATTACACTTAATGGTTGTCCTGCCCAACCAACCACACTGTTTTGAATTTGTTTCTTTATATCAGGAAGAAAATTTCCAACTAAAGCAGAAATTAGGAGATTCTTATGCTCTGGAGCTTCCAGACTCAATGCAGTGTGTCTTTGGAAAGTCTGAATAAACCGTTCAACAAAAGCTTTATGTTGTTCCCCCTCGTTCTGAGTGCATAATTCAATTTTTGACCGATTAAGTTTAGGAGGAAACGCCTCTAGAATCGCTCTTATTAAACCTTGAATATCAGTCTGTAGCTGTGCCACTTCCTGGTCATCTGCAGGAGGGCCTGGGAGAGGGTCTGGCCATCTATTTCCTCTATGAGGGGGGTTTTTCCTAGGGGGCCGTCTGGCCTGTCTGATAACTACAGTGTAGTCATGGGATGGAAGAACGCCCTTTAGCAGCCAGTCAAGGTCTCGGTGGGTGGGGCTATGAATAGCCACTAATCTTTCTAATTCTCTAAATTTAGTAGGGTCTTCTGACAATGGAGGAGGGAGAGCTTTATAATTTAAGAGATCAGCTGCTATCCAGGAGACATGAACTCTCTGCAGCGGAGGTCCAGGATACTTCCTCAATGGATACTGCATAGGAATGTCTGAAGCTGACAGAGCCTGATTACAGAGCCCTGGAAAGTAAGAGGAGTTGTAAGACACAGCAAAACGAAACTTCTTGCTGTTCCTGGGTGTTTCTACTAAATTTATTTCTTGGTTTTCAGCATTTACACAAGTGACCTGTATGCCCCTTGCTTGGAGGTCAGGCCTAAGCGCCCCCTGTAAGTCTTTAACAGTGAGAGAAGTTAAAACAGGCAGCTGAATGCCCTTCGGAGAAGTTGGAGTCCTGGGACCTAAGAGAACTGGCTGAGGAGGTGGCTGAGGAGATAAGTCTTGAGGGGGAGGATTTGGGACAGGGGTCCAGAAATCCAAAAGATCTTCTGGGGAGTCAGGGACAGGGAGTTGGGGATATAAGGGAGTGTAGGAGAGAGGAGACAGGGAATTTTCAGTAAATTTGACTTTCAATCTTTGTTCTAACTCCGACTTTTGTTCTTTCATTTTATTAAGAGATTCCCTAAGGCTAGCCGTTATACTTTTCTGGGTTTTCTTTTCAATTTGATCTTCCCATAAATACCAATAAGGCAGCTGCTTGGGATGAGTCAAATTTCCATAGAAAGAAAAAGGACTGGGTGTTCCAAAGATGCAACAAGAATGATCAAGTCCTGATTCACACCTAGATATCCTGCTCCTGTTCTCCATGAATTGTAAAATTGAAGTTAATTATCTCGTTCATTTGGTCTAAATCTATTGAGTCACTTTGGCACTGAGCCCCTAAACTGGTCCACAGCCTGCTTCAGCAGACACAAAACTCTCTCTCAAGTGGTTGCATTCATGTGCTGTGTAGGTATTGTATTTATTTAGATCTTATTCAACAAAAGATCTTCACTGATTCACTCAAGTCCTTAAGTATCTACTGTGTGCCCAAAGGTCTTGAAATGTTGGGGGTCTGCAAGGAAGACAGATATGTCTAAACGGATAAATTACACTACAGAAATAATTTGAATGAAAGAGATATGAATAAACTGCCGTGGGACTCCAAGAAAAGAACCCCCATGGGTTGACCTACAACTAAGAGATACAGCTCTGTCCTGGGGCTCTGAGGAGAAAAACAACTACCATGGGGGATGGACAGGCTTTGTACCATCTAAGTAAAGGAAAAGGAAGGGAGAGAAGATAAAGAGAAACGGAAAGGTTTTCATCTTCTGAATGTTTCTGCCACCAACTTTTGGAGCACACTGCTTGCTGATGTCCTTTCTGGCCAGTCTTATCCTTCAGCCGGCTTCTAGAGACTTCAACAATTCGATTGTAACGAGCTGGGCTCCTCCGTGCAGACAATGCCAACTATGGAGGGAGCCAGGAGGGGAGCCAAAGATTCACAGGACTCTGCAGCCCTTCTGCAGCTCACTGGTGGAGAGCGGCACCGAGGCTTCACCTTGGCCTCTGTCTCCAAGTTCACAGAAAGGAGGGTCGGTTCCTTCCTTGCTAGATGAGCGTGGAGAGAAACCTCCTTCACAGAAGGGATGATGGAAAAATTAAAGTGAGAGCCATGAAAAAGGCAGAGGAGGTAGCACCATGAATCTGAAGTAACTGGACATGTGAATTAGTAACCAGTAGGAAGAAGAGCTGAAGAGAAAAAAATAAAGGCAAAAAACCAGTTCTCAATTTTCTAAGATGGAAATGCAAGTCTTTCTTCTTTCAAAAGAAAAAAGTCATTGAACCCATTCCTTTAAAATAAAATTCAAAGGGGCCACATGTTTCACAGCATGGTTTGAACCATGATGTCGCTACACAATCATGTGTAGCCATCAGTTGTTAAGGGCACTGCAAATAGTTCATTCCTTAACAATTATGTTACTAAAGTTTGCAGTTGATATATATATACATATATATATATATATATTTTTTTTTTTTTTTAGAAAAGAGTAGAGTGTGTGCCAATTGCTCATTGTACTATTGACAATGTCACTCTTACAACTGAAAGCATGACTAGGAGAGAAAAGGTGGTGTGATCCTAGATTGCTAGAGTCACAGCAAGAAAAGTTAAGAAAGTGTCATCAGGTCATTTGGACAAAAGAATGCTATATGGCTGTTGGGTTTATAACAGATCCATTGGAGAAAAACAAGTCACTACATTAAACTATTTTCTACTTACCTGCATCACCCTCTCCAAGGACACTTATTTTAAAATGAGACAAGTTATTACATTCAGAATGACCGGCTCTGGCATTTGGAAAAGTACATCAAATAATGAAGTAAAAACTGGGTTACAAACATCCTGGTATCAATTCCAACTACCACCTTTTACCAAGCTGAAACTCTAATGATCACTAATTCACTTGCAATCTAGTGCTCCTCCCATATACAAAATCAACAACTTAAAGTGTCTCATAACTATTTTTAAATTTCCCTTATATTTTAGAGGATAATGTAAATATATCTCTTGGAAAAGTTGAGAAAGGTGGAGACACTAGGAAAGGAAAAGATGGAAATATTACCCCAATCAATGATGTAAAACACAAGGCATGAACAACTGTTAAGAGAATTCTCTATGACATTGATCAATTCTACTATCTCTACACCTGGCTATTTCCCATCAGTCATTGGATACATAAACAAATAGAATAGTGTATTTCATGGGATCAATTCTTTTAGTTGTGTGCTTTCTCTTTGACCACTACATATGCTTTTATGTGTTTGCTTTATTTTCAGGTGGTGTGACATTAGAACACCTTCACCTCGGCAGATGGTTGCGTTAAGGAACTCTACCTTGGCCTCTGATCAACTGTACTCTGTGTTATGGTCAACTCAGAGCCCTACGTGAATCAGGGTTTCCTACCTCCTCTCTCCCGTGCGTTGTTCATGTCAGGGAGTATAGTCCAGCGAGTGAACAGTAAGCAGTGTTTCCAAAGCATGAGATATTAAAAGGAGGAGACGCAGGGTTGGGTGTGGGCCCCCATTCCGTGCCTCAGTGCAGACAAGAAAGAGGTCAATGCATCCCTAAAGAGACTGGGATAAAAACAGGAGGTTATGAGCACGAGGCTCCCTCTGCAGGCCTTGAGGCAGTGACCTGGAATCAAAGTGCTGACACCGTGGATCATGGTTGGTTTTACAGGGAACTCACGAGGAAGATAAGGACATGAAATAATGATAATTATAAGAAGAGCAACAAACACTGCTACGCAGCCAAGGACTGCACTCTGAATGTAAACAGACAAGAGGTGAACTGTGAGCCCACAGTGCTCCAGTCCCCCTCTGCTGTGGCCTAGAGGGAGGCTCCTGTGGCCTTGGCAATAGGGCTTTAGTTTAAGGATTCAGATGCCCCTTGACCTGGACCCTACAAAAGATTGTCTGTAAGACAACTGGCTCACCAGATCCCCCTGGCTCCCGCACCCCACTTCAGAGGCATCTTCTCCTGCCAAGATATCAACTTCACTTTCAGCCATTTCTGTCCCCCGCTCTGCCTATTCATTCTGTACTTGGTAACTTCTGTTTACTCAGTTGTACTTCCTCCGCTCTCTGAACTCTGCATGTCAGGACGTTTCAGTGCAGTGTCCCTTAACCGACTCAGAGGCAATCTCATGGTGAACTCCTGGTTTGAGTCAGGAGACATCTTAGGTGTCTGCACTGCCACCTTGACACCTGGTGGATGGGGCCCAGGCCTGGCCCTGCAACCTGGTGCGCGACCTTCCTCCGAGCTCCAGCTCTGCCTGAGCGCCGTCCCCTCCCCGCACAGCACAGGTTTCTTGAGCATCTGCCCTGCTCGGCGGGCGCAGGGCGCTTTCCTGTCGCAAGGTCCTTTGCTTCTTGGCATCAGCCTGGGAAACGCTGGAGGGGTGGCGCCCACCGTGCATCTCCAGGTAAGTCCTTCCCCTGTCCTGTGTACTCCCTTTGCCACTGTCCGTCGTCATCTCTTCCCTGGCCTTGTCGTGGGCGTTCCCCGCCCCCATCAGCTACTAGGCCACTCAGTCCCTGCTCCAGCCACAGTGAGCTAGATGGTAGCTCTTCCTATTGGCATTCGCTGCCAAAACCCCTGCAGGCATTCCCCACTGTCTTCCACAGTGCATCCTCCTTCCCGGCTCACCTTGCTCCTCAGTGCTTCATCCACTTGAGCAGAGGGCTCCACTTGTGCTTTCTGATCCCAGCGCTGTTTCAGGCCTCCCTACTTTGCACGCACTGCCTCCAATGCCCTTCAGATGTCTGGCAAACTCCTAGTCATCGTCTAAGGTCCAGCTCAAGCACCTCCTTTGAACTTCTGTGAAGACAAGAACTTCAGTTCCTTCAGGTTGTCCTCACCAATGTTGTCCTCCTACAGGTTGGCAGGTAGCCAAGAACAAGGGGTGCCCTCCTGAATGAATGACCAGGAGTCTGGGGCCCTGGGTTCTAGTCCTGGTTCTGCTACTGAATAGTTGTCTCCCTTTTCTGGATCTCCTGTCTGAAATGAGGGGACGGGTTAAAACAAAAGTCAATACATGAAATGCATTTTTGTAAATGAATGAGGTGTTTTGACTTTATGGTTTGTAGGATGTCTTGCAGCCGGTTATGATCACTGATGGGCATGGCCAAATACTAGCCCCAAATGCTGAGGGCCAACGCCCTCTGTCTTCCCTCCCTTGCTTCCTTCTCTCTCTTTCTCTTGATATTGCTTGATCCCTAGCAGTAATCCAGTTTTAATCTACTCCCAACACCAGTTCAGATTACTTTGTTGTCCTGGAATGTTCCTTGTATCCAGTCTGAAATGTGTTTTTACTGTTTCCTGGTGAAATGTGGTTGATGTTTTACTGTTCTGTGGGGCTGTTTTGCAGAGAGTGATCAGGGAAAACTGACTGATAAGATATGGTATCCAGGAGACTGCTCCTCGAAGGCCTCCACCTGCAGCAAACGTAATTAACCAAAGCTATGAAGTCAGTAGTCTGCTGAGCTATGAGATCTTTCCTCTGTTTGCACTGAGGTCGTGCTTCCCTTGGACTGCTCCGAATCAGTGAGTGAGACAGGTTTAGATACTCAGGCAGACCTGTTCCTGGGAGGCATGGACTCCTCTGCTGATCTGCTTGTGCTCAAGGACTCCCCGGTGGCATTCCTAAGCCTTCCTTAGACTATACAGCAGTGTAGGACACTTGGACCCATCCTTCCCTCTATCTCCCCCTCATTTAGAGTCAGACTTGCATCATGGCCTGATGGCTCTCCCACTTTGCCAGGCTCCCCCACCCCATTTTCTGTTACAGAAGCATTTCCCCTCATAAAATCCTTGCCCGTTTAATCCTGTCTTGGTATCCACCTCTCAGAGGACATTTGAGCCAAGGCAGGAAGAAATGAAGAGTGAGTCATTTACACATCCTGAGTAGAGGTTCTAGGCAGAGGCTACCTCAAGTACAGAGGCCCAGAGGTGAGAGACTTCTTGGGTGTGTGTGCTGCGAACCAGCCCAAATACCACCAGCTAACCCAAAATAGTCCTGCCCAACTTTTAGGTTGCTTTTGGTAGAGAGGAGAGCCAGCAAAACTTTGCCTTGGTAATGGTTAGCTAAGCCCCACAACCTCATTACCAGGTTATAATGCAAGTGAGTCTCACGTGAAATGTTGTCACATAAGACGACATTTACTTAAAAATATTCCTTAGGAATCAGAGAATGAAAGAACTCGTAAATCCTATTCTGTAAGCTCAGCAAAGTCTCAGCTCTCTGTCCTTTTAGATGAACCCACCAGCCACATGCTTGCAAGATTTTCTTTAGGCAAATAGCACATTCCAGAAACAGAATTTTTGTTTCCTTTTTCACAGCAGTTGGCATTAGGCTTGATAGAGCTGCTTGGAGATCAAACCTCAGGCAGACCTCTTCCTGTGAGGCATGGACCTCGTTCTGCAACCTCCTCTTTTCACTCAAAACTACATTGGAGATACTTTTGTAACAATTTGCTTGGACCTATGCCATTCTTTTTCACTGTTACATGTTAGTATGAGTAAACGACATCTCCTTTGACCGTTCTTCTTTTGGTGTACATTTGGGTTGTTTCTAGTTTTTGCTATTACAGTATTAAAACTGTTGTTTTAATTCTCACGTCAACAAATGTCCCTAATCTATGGAATGCTACGTTTGTTACGTTTTGTGCTTCTCCTTGGTGCTTTTGCTCTTTAGAATGGCCCTCAAACGTAGTGCTGAAGTGTTATGTAGTGTTCGTAAGCACAAGGAGCCTGTGATGGGCCTTTCGTAGAAAATTGTTGTGTTGGATGAGCGTCCTTCAGGCATAAGTTATAGATAGTGCTGTTGGCCTAGAGTTCAACTAATGAATCAACAATCTATATGAAATAAGGTGTCTTTCAAGAGACACACATAAGACAAGGTTGTGCATTGAGAGGTTCCCAAACATGTCACGACCAGAGGCTGCAAAAACCTCACCTTGTCCTTCCCCTGGGAGCAGTGGTCCATTCTTGTTCATGCAGTGTCAGCGAAGAATTGACAAAACATAACTCTTCCAAATAAGGAGGGTCAATGGTAACATAATGGAGATATTTTCAAACCTCTCTTTTAAAAACCATATCTACAAAGCAGGTACCTTCTCAACTAACTGTTGGACTGTTGTCTTTACTTTGACAGGACAGAGTTTTTAACAGTATCCACTAGGATGCATATCTTTGATGGCCACTTATAGCAAAAACCTCAGCAAATTTGGGACGGTTGTCTTTTTGCAAAAGACAATGTGTACAGAATACATATATTAACGTCAAGACGGTAGTTACCTCTGGGGAGGAAAGAGAGAGGGAGGAGAATGGTGTCTTCCACTGTGTAATATTTCTTAAAAAACGACATCAATAAGGTGTGCTCTGTTAAATCTCAGCAAAGAGTAAATGATTTCTGTTATCCTATTCTCCTTCTAAGTATATTTAAAATAAATATGTAACTGGAACTGAGATGAAATAACACTAATGTAATAGATGCTATTTGCTGGTTTGCTCCCACCATCTGATGGACAGCTCATGATGGGTTGGTGATGTCACTGACCCCATCTAAAGGTCAGGACACGTTGTTTACCTGCTGTGGAGCTAGAGAAGGCTCAGTCACCAGCAGCAGAGCCAGAGTTACCTCAACCTACAAAGTTAGAGCCACATAGCACCAGATCCTGCTCCAGCTGTGGACTAGTGAGAGCTCTGATGCCACCTCTAGAGCTCAGTTGCGGCCAGCTCCAGAACGAGAGCTCCCTCCAGCTCCCACACTTGACCAGCTCCAGAGCAGCAGCCATTTCCATCACTAGCTCCCACAACAAATCTGTCAACAATGCAGAGCTAGAGTCAGTCTCAGGACCGGAACTAATACTAGAAGCAGGTCAGGCAACATCGCCTGAGACAGACCGAGCTCCAGCCCCATATCAAGTCCAGCTCCTGGGCCAGTTGCACAGCCAGAGCTGGTGGGATCTCCAGCATCAGCCACAGCAGTGGCTCCAGCGCTAGAGCAGCTGCAGCACCGCACTCATCACCAGCAACTAAGGCCCGGCCGGCTCCAGCTCCACACCAGAGCTGTCCTTCAGCTTGCCTGTGAGGGCAGGATGTCTTTTCCCTTTTCTATGTTTTATGATTTTTTATGTTTTATGTGTTCAAATTTAGATTCAATAAAGTTTAATGTTTTCATCACATAAAGTTGTACAATTCAGGGCCGGCCATTAACTACATTCTCTATGCTGTGTACCGTCACTGTTATCTAGTTCCAGATCATTGCTTCGCCCCACCAGAACCCCTGTACCCATGAAGCAGCCATGCCCCCATATCCACTCCCCCACCCCCTGACAAGCACTGATCTGCTTCCTGTCTCTGTGTGTTTCCCTGTCACTGGTGTGGCTGTCCTGAGCATAGCCAACACTCCTTTGGCCCCTCACCCTCATGCTGAAGACCCCTGAGGATGCCAATGTGTTCAGTGCCATGAACCCAAAGCCTAGTATGACTTTGACTTGAAGAAGCCCACCGACGCCAAGGGGGTGAGGTCAGGCATGGAGACAGCTCAACCTGGCCTCACATGAAGAGGAGGAACTCGATATTGCCAAGGGCACCTTCTCCTCAGTCCCTAGTGCTGTTCAGCCACAGGGCCACCCTCCGCAGGGTCTGGCTAGCTGGGGAGACGAGCACGTACAGACTAGAGTGACATAAACCAGGTGGTCATCTTTTCTGTCCAACCCTCTGGCCCAGGCTACACAGGAGCAGTTTCACCCTGAACCTCTCGTGCTGCAGGCCTGATGCCTGCCAGTCAGCAGGCTGTCCTGGCCGCCCGTGGACCACTGGTAGCCCTAGGTGCTTTCTGCTCTCCAGATTCCAAAGGAGTAGCTGACCTTTTTCAAGGAGTGCTGCCCATGGGCATGAAGCCCTGCCTGCTACTGAGGCACTGCACTCTGTGCACCTCCCTCACACCTTCCCAGGTGCGGGTCACTTGCATCTGTGACTTCAGGTGTCCCAGAGTCCCCAATCACCCAGTGAGGGTGACCTCTGCAAATGCAGCCCTTCATCCAGCATCCAAGCCTCCAGGCCTCAGCAGCCTCCATGTCTCCTGCAGGAGACTGTGCAAGGGATGGCTCTCCCTACATAGAGGCTGGGGCCTCAGCTGCCTACTGGTCTTCTGCAGGAGAAAACAACATTGTTGTCATTGTTGTCATTGAGAAAGTGCAGAGCTGGGTCCCAGGGTGGATTTCACCATGCCAGGACCATGGAAGGAACAGGACGGAGCTGCAGGACAGGAGCGTGTGGCTGTCCTGGAGGTCAGTGTGTGCAGAGGAAGGAAGGACGTGACGTAGAGGAAGGAAAGCGAACGTGGAGCAAGGTTGGCAGACAGAGACCCAGTGGGCTGAGGACTCATCAGGGGAGGGAACCTCCAGTGGGTGGGATGGAGAGACACTGGTGGGTACTAGATAGAATGGGCTGGCCGTAAATGGGGGTGTCGGTCATGGTGGAGATGGTTAAATGCGTCGTGATGCCAGGGCAGTGGATGGTGGGAGTTGAGTGAAGGTGGGCGGAGGACAGGGCCTGAGGGTCCAGGATGTCAGAAAGATCATCTGGGTGGATGCAGGGTGACCAAAAGGGGTCGATTCACAGTGGTGGTGGAGAGAGAGACAGTGCGGCCTTACACCCACACCTCGAAGTGTACACACGGGTGGACACACAGACACACACACCCCCATCAGTGCACAGGGTGCAGTTTGGCCCACAGGCTCAGTGCAGCTGCTAGATGTGCTGGCCCAGGTAGGCATCCCACTCTGTGTGGCCACACCACTGCTTCTAAGGCCCCTCCTGCCCTGTGGAGACCCCCACTGAAGAGCTTCATCATCTGCATGTCCTGGTTATTTATCTTGTCTTGGAAGTAAGAGATGCCATGGTCCCTCTCCAGGATGAACCAGGTGTTGATGATGGGTCTCCACCCTGGAAGCGACATGGGCTAGGGCCATTTGGACTTGTTGGGGTTCATGCAGTTGGGGAGGGTCTTAATGTCTGAAGGAGGGAGAACAGAGTGGGGGAGACCCCAGTGCCGGGAGCTGCGAGGTCATGAGGGATGCAAGCTCAGATCTCCAGCAGTACAGAGTATACTTTTCTGGTGGCTGGCAGGGATGCTGTCCACCCCAGGTCTCTCTGCAGGCCTAAGATCTCTGCCATCAGCCAAGGCTCCCTGAGGCTTTTTTGGACAAGAACTCCCATATGCTGCAGGGAGCTCAGGAGCAGCTGACCTGAACCCCAAATTTCTTTACTGGGTCTCTGGATGGAATAAGAGAAGATGATGCAACTGTATCAGCATGGTGTCGTGTCCCCTGAGGGTGATGACCCTGTGAGGTAGGGGAAGCACAGGTGTCCTGTCCCTGGGGATGGGGCCAGTTTCAGTGAGAAAGGCTCACAGGTGGAGGGGTGCCCAGCAGAGTGTCTGGGCTTGGGAAACTAGAGAAAGTCGGTTCGTGGATATGGTGTGGAAAGAACACGAGCTGTGTGTGAGGACCAGCCGGGATGACTGATGGCTCTGAGCAGTAGAGGGAAAACTGTCTCCCGAGGTGATGATCTGAGGTTTTCAAGGGACAGACGAGGGGGGCTCTATCACATGAGTCCTCATCCAAATTCACAGTCTAGGTGGTCACCTGGCACATTCCTGCAGAAATGCTGCCCCCTGGAAGCCCAGGCCCTCCATGCAGCTGAGCCAGTGGCCACTTACAGGTTTTGAATTTCGAAGTGATGATTCCACAAAGGACACTTTAAATACTTTTCATCCGCAGGGCTTCCTGGACAACAGAAGCCACCTTGGAGCCCTGTTCTGGTGATGGAAGCATCCCAAGGTCTCCAGGGGGTGAGCCCCGACTGTTGAAACCAAAAGGCACCCTCCTCCCTCCTCATTCTTCACTCAACGCCCATCCTGCCTCTCCCAACCCAGGGAAGCACCACTAGCCTATCCATTTGGCCCAGCCCCTGCCTGGCCTGGGGTTCTGCACCATCTTTACTCAAACAAAATTAAACGATAGGGTCAATCCTGTAGACCCTTCCATCAACTCTCATCATCCTCCACTGCCATGATCTTCTGAGCTCACGGACCCCCATCACCTCTCCCACCAATGTCCCCAGGAAGTAGCAATGTGGCCACATAGAATGAACGGTCAGGAGATTGTCCAATGAATCTTGCAAACTCTTCCTCCCCCAATCTCAGCCAGGAACACACTCCTTGGTGAAGTCCTCCCATCTCAAGCATGATGAGGCTGCGGGTTGCAGGTGGCAAGACTGTCATTCCTCTTGGGACAAGCTGGTCCATCTGCTGCTCAAGGAGACGGTGAAGGTTAGGCTGAAGACTCCATCTGATTTCTCTTTGTGTCTCCAGAGACCAGGATGTTATAAAACAACACCCAGCAAGTGTGGTGGGCGGAGAGAATGATCTACGGAACATTCAACCACCTGACTAACTCCTCTTGCCCCTGAAGGATGGGAATTTTGGCCTTTCATTAACAGACTTTCAGAATTGCCCCCTCAGGCCTATTCTAAGGACTCATAAAACTCATCTTGCTGACAGCGCCCAACAGGATCCTGAAGAGGCTGTCAGCCTACTGTGGGGAATATCCCTACCATCGCCCCCGCCCATCCCACTTACAGTGCTGAGCCGACAGGTGAGCCTACCTGGGCCCCACCGGCTACAGCAGGATGACAGTGGTACTGTCTGCCCCTTGCCTATTTGCCCACCTGTCCTGTAGACAAGAGACCTCTGTTCCTTGTCTCAACAGAAGCCAGTCCAAAGCTTATATTCCAGGCTCAGAGATCACCAATACCTATCAATCTATCGATTTTCTAGCTCACATGAGAAGTACAAAGACTCCCCTGCCTCAAGCACCCGCCGCTCAGGGCTTTTGCAAGATGTGAATGAGGTAAGGTGGGTAAAGCATTTCTCAGAGAACCACCCCAGAATTAGTCCTCAGTACACGATGGTGACTCGCCATTACGTTCGTTACCATCACCACCATCTTTGTTGTGTTGAGTCTGCTAGAAAAACCAGCACATTAATAATGTAGAGGATGTTGGATCAACTTGGCAGGCTGCGGCCTGGCTCCAGAGCACAGGTGGGGGGTGAGGCCTCTTTCCAGGACCCCAGGCTCAGGATTGGGGAGCTTGGAAGTGGGAGGGGAGGGAAGAACTCCCACATGATGAACATCTTGAAAACCAAACGATCTTGAAGTTCATTGTGAAGCTGAAGGGCAGCAGGGCTGATGCCACTTTTCCTCAAGGTTACTGGTCTAGTCGAGGGTTTTCTATACCATTTTCCTCAAAGCTGGAATAAAGGGATGTCTGTAATAAGGGCTTTAGGGAGAAAAATGTAAAAGACTGAAAGAACTGAGCCCAGATGTCTCTAAAATACCTAACATCGGAGCAGATGTCCATAGCTCAAGGAATATGGACTGTGAAGTTGGATGAAATAGGGAAAGAGAGATCAAATGGTTGAGGGAGTTGTGGGAGGCAAACAGCCATGTGTCCCCACATTTGGGTTCACCCTTCCATCTGATCAGCAGAGGAAGCTGACACTAATAGGAAACGTCCTGTAAGATTTCTATAGGAGCTGCCACGGCCCTAAGATCCTGAAGAGGAGGGGCAGTTAATGGGACCTTTGAGAGGAGAACTCCAAAAGGAATTGGATCCCTCTCAGAACTGGACATGCCCCCAATCCAGATCAAGGAAGGTGTGAGCAAGCAAGAGGAGAGGATGGAGCAAATGTGCATGAGCTCACAGTGATGATCAAGTGGATCTAGACCCCATTACTTTAGAGGTGTCCATGTGTGCTTTATTTATCCTGACCTCATAGGTATCCATTGATCCATCTATCCATCCATCCATCACGCATCCACCCATGATCAATCCATCCACCATTCATTCATCCATTCATCTATCCCTCATCCATCCATCCAACTGTAAACCACACATCCACCCACACATCCATCCATCCATTCACCCATCCACTCACTATGCTTGCATCAACTACCCTTTCATCCATCCATTCATCATCCATCCATCCAGCATCCATCCGATCATTCATTTAATTGAGGAACATGGGATGAAAATTATGATGATTATGTGTACAGACCTTCCTTTTTCCTGACACCGTTGAAGGCCTCAGTTCCTCTAATCATTACTATTGCCAAACCGTTTCCCCTGAAATCAAGTACAGTTTCATTCTGATGATGAGCACACATTGCATGATATTCCCCAGGTTTTGGGTGTGACCAACCACCAGGATCTGGTTTTCCAGCACCGGGTCCCACCTCACTCCTGGGTCTGCTGGGACTCACTTTCCTTGAGAGGCTGAGGACAACTCTCAGGACTGAATGAGACCAGTCTTTTCAGGGGTAGGGGAGAGGGAGGACCTAGACATGGGCATTTAAGAAGGAAAAGGCAAAGAGAGGGGAACTTGGGTCCTGAGGCCTGGGTGGACAAGACTGAGGCCGGCAAGTTGACCAGCTCTGAGAGAGGGACAGTGGGCATAGGGAGGTAAGTGGGCAGACAGGGGGCAGGAACCTTGTACTGTACAGTTGGGGATGCCTGGAGCCCGGGCTTGAGTGTCCGAGATGTCCAGGTCACATAAGTACCAACACGAGGCACAGAGGGGTCCCAAGGTGGTGAGGATGTGACGGTCCCTGTGGGAAGGTAGTGAATAGGGATTGGGTGGCACCTAGACATTTGCAGACCTCAAATATTGTTCCAACAGCACCATGGATTTTTGAAATTGATAACACGTTTTGTAACGATGTGTTTGATTTTTAATGGAAACCCCAGCGCAGTAGTCTTGCAAAATACAAACACATAATAGGGACAACAGTCCTCACATTTATAGGTGGGCTTATAATATGCAAAGTTCCCTCCAAAACATGACTTTGGCCTCTGAGGAAACTATGTCTTAGAAAGGCTACCTGACTTGGTTATAACTTCACCAGGAGCAAGGGGTTAGCAGGGACCCATTGTGGATGGAAATCTGTCCAAGGCCTCACTGAGTTCCCTTCTCCCCTGCTGGGCAGGAAGATGTCCCGCTCTGCCTGGGAGACACCATCAAAGACACAAGAGAGCAAATTCTGGCCCAAGTCCACCTGGGGTTCTGAACAACAGGACTGAGACCCTAACCCAGTGCAGGTGGCTGACCTGGGACACACACGTGCCCACTGCCCAGCCCTCCCAGAGACTCTCAAATGACCTCCACAGTGTGGGTAGGAATAAACTGGGTCCCTCAGCTCACAGCATGAAGAGCAGACTCAGTCCAGCAGTCACAAGGGACAGCTGCATGGCTGAGTGGGGGACCCTACACCTGCTCCCTGCTCACTTGTCTGGCCCTGGGCTGACCTGGAGACAGGATCCTGCCCCTCCCTCATCTTCAGAAAGGCCCCTCATTTTGACTGGTAGGTGGTGATTAAATAATTTTTGGGGGGGATCCTGTGAATTTATGTTCTTAATTTTGCATAATTAGCCATCATTACTCTTGGGTTTGATTTCTTCTGAGAAAGCTTATCTGGAAGGGAGAATGTTATCAGAATGGGAAGCAGTACACCTCTGTATTAAGAGCTAGCAAGATAAAGCAATGGCTTCCTTGTATGTACCCCCTACTCCCATGGTTTTTGCTGCCCCAGTCCCAGGGATCCTGGACCGGCCCCCGTCACTCCAAGCTCCCCTGAGAGAGCTGGTCCTAGTCCAGGATCCAGCTCCAGCCTTGGAGCTGATGTCGCCACCCCGCCCTTTCCTACCAGACCTCTTGAACTACAAGCAAAGTGTCCTGCCTGCTCTAAATGCCCCCACCAGGATGCCCATGGCTCCCATTGCAGTCCCTTCACCCCTTGCAGGCTGAATTGATCTCCTTTCCCTCAAATATACCCTGGCTCCTGTGTTCTGTATTCCCATCAGTGCCCCCAGTGACCCTAGATGACCACATTGACCTTCAAGTCTGCTACCCATACCACCAAGGCTGCTGGTCCCACACACGCCCCTAATCCACCTCCTCCATTACTGCTGCCCTTCCCCCGTTCCAGTACTGTGAGTACTGTGGTGACTGCACTGACTGACACACCCTGAGTGGTCTCTGCTTTCCCTGTCCCTCGTTCCTCCTCCATTCTGCTCCCAGAACTTTCTACCAAATGCAAATGGCATCATATTGTTCCTGTGCATGTGTGGGTGCATTTGTGTGTTTGTGTGCATGTGGGTATGCCTGTGTACACTTGTCTCTCTGTGCATGTTTCTTTCTATTTGTATGCAGCATGTGTACACGTGCATATGTCTTTTGTGCCCACACATATCCATGTGTATGTGCGTAGACGCATGTGTGCATGTGTGTCTTCCGAGTGTGTGCATGTGCAGAGTTGTGTATGTGTCTCTGTTTGTGCATATTGTGCTGCATATGTGTCTGTGTGTGAGTGCATGTGTATGTGTGTGTGCCAGTGCATGGCAGGGGGAAGGCTCCAGAACATTCCCACTGCTACCAAGTTCTTGCTCCAAGGGGTGCGTGAATCCAACTTTACCAGACCCCATAACTTTCTGTGAACCCTCTAGCCCCAACCATGCTGCACCCCTGCTGGGGTGCATCATGCATATGGTAACCACAAAGCTCAGGGCTCTCTTTTTTGAGACGTCTTCTAGCTGCTCCTGAGGAGGGTCAGCCATCCTGTTTTGTCCCCCATTGATGGCTCCTCACACACCAATGACTCCATCCATGACTGCTGTAGGCAGGAAGGTATATTTGCATTCTGTGTGCACTGCCCCACGCAGAGGCCCTTGGAATTGTTCATGTCGGAGAGACTGATCCTCACTGATTCTCTAACAACACTGCATGCAATGCCCTTCCCATCCAGTCAAGGGCCAGAACCTCTGAATATGTTAGGTTTCAAGGCAAAGAGACATGAAAGGGCTCATGGATTAAGGGGCTGGTCAGCTCACCTTGAGATGGGAGCCATCCTCGATTGTCCAGGTGGGCCCAGAGTAATCATATTTCTTACAAGTGGAAGAGGGAGGCAGGAGGGTCAGAGTAGAGAAGACGTGAGGACGGAGGCAGAGTCAGAGTGATGTGATGTGAGGAGGACTCTGCTGGACACTGCCGGCCTTGAAGTTGAAGGATGAGCCCAGGAGCTAAGGGATGCAGTGACCTCTAGAGGCTGGAAAAGGTGAGAAAATGGATCCTCCCCAGGGCCTCCAGAGGGAACCTGCATGAATTAGAAAAACAACACTGGTCTGTTGAAATTGGTGATTTGAGCAGCATCACTTCAGCTGAGTCAAGAAGGCGTCCCATTGTCCAGCAGACAAGGAGGCACGGCTGGTTTGCACAGAAAAGGTACAGGAGGTGTGTCTATGTGAAGATACCTGGCCCAGCCCCTGCAGGACCATGGGAAGTTGTTGTTCTCCAGTCTTCAAGTGGGTGTTTCAATGGGTTGTGACTCAGCCTGAGGTGGAGAGCACTGCCCCTGTGCATGAGATTGGCCTGTGTGAGTGTGTGTGTGTGTAAGTTTCTTAGGACTGTTGTAACAAATCACCACAATGTTGGTGGTTTAAAATAACAGAAACATTCTCTCACGGTTCTGAGACCAGGTGTCTGAAATCAAGGTGTTGTCAGGGAGCTGTGTTAACACAGCGCAGATCCCAATGAATGATACCTGTGGCCTCAGCCCCATGTCTGAAGGCCCAGGGTGGCCTACTGACTGGGCTCTTCCTAGGGTGGGGCTGGGGTGTCCCACTGCCTTCTGCTTCCTGCACATTCTCCAGGCCGATTGTCCAGATATTTGTGAATTCTTTGAACTACAGGATCATCTCCTTGTAGTTTATTTCTGCTTACATTAGCTAGAGTTTACTCTGGTATTTGTAGTCAATTACCCTCATTGGTCCAGATGCTCATAAAGAAAAAATTCACCCCTGTGACCCTTGCACTTTGAGATCAATGGCAAAACTAGCTTTCCAGTGTCCTTGGACTGGGTCTGCCAGACAATAGGACAATGAAATGTACAGCTTGTGAAGGGAAATAGAAAACTCCTGGAAGGTGCATTGAGAGCCTACAAAACTTGTATGATCCAAAGAATTGCGACAGGGACTCAGACAAGTCCATGAATGAGCATGTTCATTGCAACATTATTCACAATAGTCAAAGGGTGGGAACAACCCAACTGTCCACCAACGGAAGAATAGATAACCAAAGGTGGTCTCTCCATGCAATGGAATATCATTTAGCCATAAAGAGGAACGAAGTTCTGACACACACTTATAACATGGATGAACCTTGACAACATCATGCTAGGTATTTTCATATTGTAGGATTCCGTTTATAAGAAATGTCCCGAGTCAGCAAATCCATAGAGATAGGGAGTAGATTGGTCTTTGTCAGGGGGTGGGGTAGGGAGGGAGGAGTGAAAAGTGACCGCTAATAGGCATGAGGAAGCTTTATAGGATGATGAAAGTATTCTGGATTAAGACAGTGGATGGAGGAGGTGTGGCCGGGGGCTGCGCCTCTCAGAAGGGGCAGTGGAGGAGTTGAGTGGAGTTTCTGAACTTGATGTGGAGCAAAAGTGTAGTGATCAGCAACCTTAGCTGGCATAGTGGCCTTTGCAACCCC
The DNA here is from genome assembly GCF_020826845.1 of Diceros bicornis minor. Lineage (NCBI taxonomy): Eukaryota > Metazoa > Chordata > Mammalia > Perissodactyla > Rhinocerotidae > Diceros > Diceros bicornis. The sequence goes on from NW_026691418.1 coordinate 3,572,736, forward strand.
CACCTATGGCTGGGACCCCTCAAGGCTGACTCCAGCAAGGTTATGGTTGAGGTCAGTGAGCCCCCACAGGGCCAGCTTCTTGGCTGTGGGTCATTTTCTTCTGCTGAGTTGGATGGCAGGGCCTTTGAATTGCTGGGCAGACTCAAACTGAGTTCCTCTGGGAGGAGACCAGCGCGACTCCTGCTCCAGATGGTTCTTCCCAACACTTTCGTAACTAGACTTCAGTGGGCAGGCAGCTCGTATGTGCAGACCAGTTGCTTCTAGGCATAGTGACCATGAGTGGACATGCACCGCCCTCTTGACCAGCGTGTGAGCAGGAAGAAGTCTGGCATCACCCACCCGGGGAACGACTGAGATGAGGGGGTCTCAGGGTGAGTAGAATTGAGAAGGGAAAGCTGAGGGGAGGCAGTGACAGTCAGACTGGCCCCAGGACCAGCTGCAGCAGGTCGGGGCTGTGGTTTGACCACTGACCTCCTTCTTCTGAGTGTCCCCTCAGGAGGGACATTTCCTGGACCCGGAGAATCTGCTCCCCAAAGGTGAGCAGGGGCATTTACCTGCACACATGACACGGCAGATGGGCTGTGTTGTCCTCACAGAGCACCGCTCAGAGCCTCTTCACAAGAGAGCTCGCCACTGAGCTGCAAGACCAGCAGCTGGCTGAAGGTCACCAGTGGCAGTGCCCCAGGAGGGAGTACATGGGGAGATTTGGGGAGCGGGTGCTGGGCTGCCCTTTCCACTCTGCAGGCTCCTCCAGGGGCAGCCATGCCTCCCACATCCCTGCTGGGCCAGTGAGGCTCCTGGGAGGGTCTCCTGCCTCTTTGGGCTTCCTTCTCCTTCATATCAGGCATCAGCCCCCACACCCCTCTCGCTCTCCTACACAGCTCAGCAGCCACTTCCCAAAGGACCCAACTGAGTAAGAAACCAAAAAAAGGCGCCAGGAGTAGAAAGCGAGAAATAGAAATGTTGTGTCTGCAGGAAAGATGAACTCTACATGGTCAAACCCCTTGGGGTCCCAGTGTCTCCATGATGAGCTCTCTGGAAGTCATGTGTGTTCCTGGAAAAAAGGCTTTGCTGTATTGCATGTGTAGGGAGTAGCTTGTTCTTGCACACATAGCGTGAATGTTCCAGTGTGGGAATGAAGAGTGCGGCCAAATGGGGCGGCCACAGAGCCTTCGGCCCCAGCATTTCAAAAGGCAAGTATATGCTTTGGTTCATACTTTTTGAAGCTGAGGGCCAATTTGTCACTGCTAGAAAAAGTCCCACCCCAAACGTAGAGAGTATGGGCGTTGACACCAAGCAGGTCAAGAAAGAATCGGATGCCCATAGACAGCCCGGGCTAGCAGTGTGTCCTGTCCAGCCAGCAGGCTCAGAGCCCCACATCTTGGCATCTGGGTCCTCAGCCACTGGCAGCAATTCTGGTATTTCTCAGGCCCAGCACTCGATCAAGACCCTGCAAAGATGAGACCCTCAGATATGGAAACCCGTGAACACAATTCCTACAGGGTTATTTTGTCATGTTGTTTTAATAATACGGCACGTTAACACCAAAAGTCTGTCTTATTTAAGGACATTTGGGGACAAATATTCTAAAGACTCAATCCATTCCTGAGAACTCCACCCTCTACTTTCCCACGCCTCCTGAGTGGTGTCTGCGATGGGTCTAAAGTATTCCTTAGCATCCTTTTCATCATTGCCCCTCTGGCACCTGCCACAGGCAGACACTCCATAGATGCAGGTGCACTGAATCCAGCCCAGCGTCTCGTCTGGGGTGGGGAAAGATAACAGCAATCAGAAGAAGAATAATAAGTGAGCATCGGCACATACTATGTCTCCCTGAGTCCCCCTATCCAGGAGGCACTTAGCCCATGG